>NW_025335269.1:3052170-3161764 GCF_004798865.1 Varanus komodoensis | reverse complement strand
GAGAGAGAGAGAGAGAGAGAGAGAGAGAGAGAGAGAGAGAGAGAGATCTCCAAGAGAAAAGAAAAGAGGAAGGAGACTTGTTTATAAATCAAACAGCCACAGGGTGGCAGCAAAGAGTTATTTTGTCTTTATGTGACGTAGCAAAGAGGACTAAAAAGAAAATGTCCGCCCATCGAGACAACAAAGGTAGTTTTTCTATCACTTAATCTACAATAGTTTTTTATTTTGATTCTTCGCCCTTGGGGAGATTAAAAAAATACCTTTCTTTCCAGCCTCATACTTTCCAGATCTCAGTTCCTCTCCCCTGGATTAGTTGCTGCTTAAACTCCGTGGTGGGAGGATTCCTCCCTCCATCAAGGGGGCTTTTCTTTCTTCTTTATCCCGATTAGTATTTGCTTCAAGTTCTTTCACAGGTAATATTGGAAAAGGCAGAAATGCTCACCCAGCAGTCCGATGTACTTCAAGCTTTTGTTCTATGCTACATCTGGTCGTTGATGGCTTGCAAGAAGCAGATCTCTCCCATGTTGTTTGAGAAAATCCTGAGTTTCTCCAAGTAAATGTGGAGCCGTCGCCCCACATTGTCCAGAAGTACGCTCGGGCTTCTATTCCCTGCCCCAACAGGGCTTGGATGAGCCTCTCGCAGCTCACTGTCGAACAAATTACCGGCGTGATTACAGGAGCCCCCATTCTTCACAGCCATCTTGCCATGACATCAACTGGAAGTCTCTGGCCTTGGGTTTCTCAAACAGCAGTCCCTTTACTATATAGTAAGTCACTTATGAAACTCATCAGCATTTCAAAAACAGTATAGCTTTACATCTATCTGTACAAAATGAGCATTTGCAAAATTCCATATACATGTCCCAAGGAACTTCTGAAGTGACTTTCTGGATTTGAACCACAAACCTTTGATGGTTACTAGCACATACTCATCTAGTTTTGATGTCATTTATTTTAATAACTCCATAACATATTGTGAAGAGATAAAACACATTTCAAAACAGTAAAGAAATCCCATCCATATACCATCACATATCCAATATTACAGTTTTTACATAGAAAGTTACTCTATATGTAGTACCTCCTAAATAATTGTCTATGATTCTTCCAATACAAGTGCTTGTTATTTAGCATGGAAACAATAAGCACTGTTGTTGTGCAGATAAAACAGAGCTATGTAAACTGCCTTGGTTCATCACAAAAGGAAAGAAGGTGGGGTATGCAATGTTGAAATCAGCAACAACAACAAACAACAACTGCCCTTTGCCTCTAGTTCTGCCTCACACTGTTAGTATCTGAGCTTGGCTTGCTCTTGACTTCAACTTTGCACCTGCTATACCTTGTTGGCTGCCTACTATAACCTGTCTTTGGCTTTGCCATGCCTTGCTAGTATCTAACCCTTATTAGTACCTGATTTTACCTTTGCCACCAACCCTATTTCATCTTGCCAAGATCTACATTCACCTCCATTGTCACTGGTCTTGGTGCTCCAGCCATAGATACCTGCTACTTGCATCCCAAAACTGACAGATTCTGCTAGCGTGAAGTCTTCCCACAAGCTCCTTAGAGACCTTGGTCATCAAAGATATAATTCCATTGCTATATTGTTAGTGACACATCTCCTTATTTTCATTTTGGTGTATAACATGCAAAATCTGCTTCATTATTTTTAGAACTAAAGCGTGAATTCAAACACAGTGGCAGACTATTATCCTCTCATTAATATCAATTAGGTGTTCTTAGCTCTTAATGAAGTAAATGTATGTGAGGGGATGTCACACAGAGATGGGTAGAAACCTGTTCTCCCCTGCAGAGGAAGGCAGGACGCGCTCCAATGGAGCAAAGCTCAGGAAACCAAGGTTCCATTTAGATGCCAGGAATCACTTCCTGACAGTTAGGACCCCGAAGGTGTGGAATGGGCTTCCACGGGAGGTCATTGGTGAGGGTGTTCAAAGACAGGCTGGACATGCACATGGTGGGCATGTCATGAGTGGAGCTGGCTGGAGCTGGGGGTCAGACTAGATGGCCTGGGAGGTCCTTTCTGACTTGCTCTGTTTCTATGTTTCTAAATGTTTTGTCCAGTCTTGATTTATCACCAGATCCCCTTAGACAAAGAATCTCACAAGTTTTATTGTCAATTTAAACCGAGTTCAGTGACTTATCTAGGAGGAGATCTTATCTTACAGAGAAGAGTATCACCAAAATCAGAGTACATGCACTTACGGAAGGCCACCCGCTGTACCATTGAGAAGAGGAGAGAGGAGGAAAAAAGAGCGAACAGAGATAGTGTTGGAGAAGTAAGGACAACAGAGGGTGTTTGTGTGTGTGTGTGTGGGCGGGCACTCTGACCATTTATACTGGAGGGGGGGGTGCGGAATTCCTGCCAAAAACCATTAAAGCTCTTAAATCTTCCTGGCAACAGGTACTGCATAGGCAGAGCACCCATAATGAGTGATGCACAGAGAGCATGATGAAGAACTTACAAGTTTTATTGTCAATTTAAACTGAATTCAGTGACTTATCTAGGGGGAGAACTTATCTCACAGAGAAGAGTATCTCCAAAATCAGACTTAGTAAAAGCTATTTGTGAAGCTCCCAAACCGGGCAACTTCAAAATTTTCTAGGTCTTTCTCAGTATATTCAAAGTCTGCAAATTTACTAAGATAGTTCCTCTTTGTCATATTCTAAAGAAGAATGTAAAATATGAATGCAATACAGAAGGGGGTATGCTATTTCCATTAGCCTAGCACTAAGTTCTTTTGACTCTAAGAAGCAATGCTTGTGAGTATAGACTAGATGTGGTTTTGACTCAGCTAAACAATGGGTGAGAAGTCATTTTGCTCTTGCCTCCTGAGCACTAATCAATTCCAAGAAATCTTACCCAGTTATAGAAAATGAGGCTTTGACATGCTTCTGGCTGTAAGAAGTACAGGATCTACTTATGAAGCACAACAATTTATTATAAGATCTGATCATAAACCACTAGTAGTTCTCTTTACCATAAAAGATTCAGGTTAAGCAAGTCCAGTGATTGATCTCCCAGCTCTCCCTATCAGGGTACTCAATACAGCTTCGGAGAAGACTGGAAGGGTGAGGGGTTGCCATAGGAATTCTCTCTCTCTCTCTCCAGGCTCCCTGGCTGTCTGACTCCTAGTCCAGACTACTTGTCTGGTGCTGTGGGACAGCTTGGATCCAAGGATCCACCCAACTTTCTGGCTACCTGAGCTGACAGAGGCTGTCTCATCTGTGATGTTGACATTCCCCAGGCTGCTGGTCCTGCAGGATACCAACATCCATGCTGAGGGCACCCTATCTGGGTCAGCTCAGGATTTCATGGACTCCATGACAACCATGGAACTGTCCCAACATACACGTGTAGCAAGACACACTCTGGATTTATTTTCAGCTGGGCATGGGGATAGTGATTTGAAGATCAGACTTTGAATTAGACCCTTTGTTTTGGTCAGATCATGGCCTATTGAGATTTAGAGTAGTGGTGACTTTCCCCCTCTGTAGGGGTAAGGGACCTATTAAGTTGTGCATTATGTTCAGTGGTCAAATCTGTGGATGTACTAAACTGGTGCCTAGCAGTGACAATGGACTGAATGAGGGCTAACAAACTAAAAGCACTAGACAAGACTGAGATGCTGTTGAAGGGTGGCTCCTCTGATCAGGTGCAGGGGTGCTTAAACTGTTCCGGATGGAGGTAGCACTCCCACTGTATAAGCAGGTTTGTAGTTTAGGTATGTCCCTTGAATCACTTTTGTCACTTGAGACCCCTTGCAGTCTCAATGGTATGGAGTGCCTTCTACCAATTTCAGCTGGAGGCCCATCTATGTCCCTATCTAGAGAGGTGAAGCCTGGTTTCAGTAACCTATACTATGGGAATCTCCAAACTAGATTACTGCAAGCCACTCTACATGGATCTGCCCTGAATGCCTTTTCAAAAGCTGGAATTTGTGCAAAGTGCAACAGCCAAGCTAATTACCAAGAACAGAACAGAAGGTTGGAATACATAATATCAATTCTGACCAGCTTGCATTGAATACCTATATGCTTCTGAGCACAATTAAAGGTGCTGGTTTTAACCTATAAAGTCATAAATCACCTGGAACCACAATACTGACAGAATGCCCCTCTCAATCTGCCCAGACAATGCAATCAAAATATGGGCACTACCTTTGAAAAAGGCCTGGATGATAGAAACAAGAAGAAAGGCCTTCTCAGTGGCAGTCCCACAATCATGGAACAAATTGGACCTGTCTGGTGCTAACTCTAACAAGTCTTTGGCCCCAAGTTAAGACTGCCGTCTATGATAGGGCATTTAATTAGCTTTAATTAAATGGGGGCATTACATCAGCTGCTTAACAGATCTTATGATTTAATTTGTATAAAGTATTATATATTTTTGAAAGCAAAATTTAAATTCTGTATTGTAATTTTAATGGTTTTTGTTATCTGCATTTTATATTGTATTTTATTATGCTGTGTGCTGTTGTAACATACTCAGACAGCTTTGGCTATTAAGTGGTATAGGAATAACCACCACCACCACCACTACCACCACCATCATCATCATCAATGGGTGGTGAAAATTAGGGATTTTGATTTTGAACCTGTGTATTTGCCTGGAACAAAAAACTGTGACTGCCAGCTGCTTGTTCCATTTGCCTATCATTTAGACAATGAAGGAAAATGAAAGAACAAGAGAGAAGTTATTATTACACAAATTATTGAAAGCTCTTAAGGGATAATTTCAGCTTCAGTGAGTTGCAAGCCCACAGTTATAGAATGACCATTTAACAGGAAGCTACTTAAACACCTGTGACCATTTCAACATGTTGTGCAGGACTTACAAGTACAGTCTGAAAGTGTTCTGAGAAATGATTAGCTCATTGTTCCATTAAGCTTGCATGAAAGTTTGATCTATTTGTCTATAGCATCTGGGGATGAGTCTTATTAAAAGGAAACTGGTGGCCAGGGGTGGTTAGGAACAGTGTGTCATCTGTCAACACTGACAAATCATGGAAGAGCTCCTTTAAACACTAGTGCTTATTGCCCATGGGAGAAGTTAGCCCTGGACATAACAGGGCCATCTGAAAATCATTCGTAGTCTACAATTACCATGGCATATCTCTGTCCAATCATTCCAAATGCATGAAGTTAAATTTGCTGTGGAAATAACTGAACATACCATGATTAAATTCACTTTCATATTTGCCAGAAAAGGGCTCCTGAAAGAACTGAAAGCAAACAATGGCATTCTGTTAATGTCCACATATATAAATATCTTGACAGTAACAACATTAAACACAAAACCTATATGCTGGTTGAGACAATGAACAGACCAACACAGGACAGTCTATGGTTTACTAGTCAACAAAAGGCATCTTGGGAAGTTCATTTATGGGACATACTATTTTCCTAAAGAACTGTTCCACGTTCAATAACAGGAGTATTCTCTCTTGAATTTTTAAGAGGATATAAAGCAAATTAAAGATTAAAATATAGCTCCAGCTCACAACCTAGTTTGCAAATCACCCAATATGACATTTTATAAATGTGTCACAGACAGACAAAAAATGTAAAGCATATGTAAATAAAAAAGGAGACAGAGCTCATAAACTTGAAATCAAAAACTTTGTATGAGTGAAATTAACTTAGAGTCAAGAAAGGACACTCAAGTATTCACTTCCTTTAAAGATAGTTAACATTAGTGGAGTTCAGTTATTCTTAATGATGGAAAGAAATGGAACATCTCAAAGTTTGCTAGGGCCCACCAGGCAACAATAAAAAAGAGAGCAGTCTCTTCTGGATTTCAAAGACTAGATGATATCAAGTGAGGAAGTAGGACCTGCCAAGGTTCTAGAGTTATTTCTCTGAGTATGAAAAATATAAGACAAATGAAATAGCCCAGAAGCTTTGAGGATTTGTAACTAAGTTTTTTATCCAGTTATTGTCAATTATACCTTTGTTTTGAAGGAAAGGGATGTGTGGTATTCTACCTGTCAGAGGCACTTCCTTGTTTTGAGTGTGAAAGGTTGGTCCTTAGAGGATCCAGGGAGAGTAGCAGCAGGGGAGAGAGGGAGGGAGGACAGAGGAGGTGGGAAAAGGAAAGAAAAAACGTAGAAAGTAATTAGAAACAGAGTGAAGTACTGGTTACATTCAAAGCCATGTTTCTATGTCCTCCTTACTAAGAAGAAAATACATAATTCCTATAGGGCTATGTTAAGGCAAACTGCAGGATCCTGAAACAGAAGATACAATCCCTAGAGATAAAGTGAAGAAAACAGCCAGATACTGATGTGAAGATAAGCATCCTTTATATTTATGGATTGTGAGAGGAGAAACAATGCTCCCAATGCCTTGCTAACCAGGAGTTATGTTTTAAAGGTCTTAAACCAATCAAATTCCTGCTAGTACAACTCTAAAGGCAACAAAGAAAGGGTAAGTGACCCTCTGCAATGAAAAGGAAAATTAGAGGGATCATGATCCTTGTGCAAAGGCTATAGCTCCTCTTGTGTAAAATTAGTTTCTCCCTATCCTTTGGCAAGCTGGTTGGTTCCACCACTGGAATATGTGGACAGAAATTAACAAATGCCTCCATTACTGGTGTTGACAGAGAAAGATGCATCAAACCCAAGCACCTTTGGCACAAGGTGTTTTAATGACACAAGCTTTTCGGTGAAATTAAGGCACATGGGGGTGATACTGTTTCAACAGCTGTGAGTTGTCTGATGAACTTCATGACCAACAAAGATTCCATTCTTGCCTTTCTTGCTCTTGATATTTTCAGAGATTTTCAAAGAACTTGATCCATGATGCCTCTGAGCCATCTTAACTGAAAGCTTTTTAAGACTGAGCCTGGGTAAGGAGGATACAATAAGGGCTTTTTCATACCTCATAATGTTCATAACCTTGTTCAAAACTTCATTTTGACCCAGGAAGTTCTGCTACCAAGTGATAACCTGGCAACTTCCAAGGAGCCATTATATGCTTCCCCAACAAATTATCTATCAATCAACTCTGGAGCAACTTTTTGTTGCTCCAAAAGACGCTGCTGGACAGAGCCAGTGTGGAGCAAAGATGTGACTCTGCTGAAGTTTGTCACTTGAAATAAATACAGATTTTGTTAACTCCATTCTGATTGTGTACTCTCAACTGTCTTTTGTTCTACTTACTGAAGGAACTAGTTTCTTTTTTAGGGATGTACCAGAGTTTCAATCCTGCTAGCAAATAAGCACCCTCCACAAGTCAGTGGAACTTGGAGAAAGCCAGATCACTATAAAATCCATAGTGGACTCCATCAGGTACCTTTCACTGAACAAGAGAAAATGTTGTAATAGTCTGTAATTTAGTGCAGCAAGATAAATAGAGAAGGAACATTGAAGTGCTGGAAAAAATACAGATGGTGCAGAAAACCTGAATGGATACAAAAGATAAACCAAGGAAAAATCTAGACATATTCATGCTTCATTTTCTCTCTAGCTTAAAGTAAAAGTTGTCTAAAACTACCATTATGATATCTGAAAGAGAACTGAGTGAGAAAATTGGAGTCATGTTCTTTAAGCATGCAGTTGAAAGGCTTCTGAAAAAATGTAAGCCTAAACTTCTTGAATGGAGCAAAGCATAACCCTTATGTAGAACTGCACAGAGACTATAACTAAGATCCCAAACTACACCTACTATCAGGTGCCATGAAGCTCAATCTGGGACTCCTGAGGACAATACACCTGATCCTTATTCACTGCATCACTATGGTACCAGGCCCAAACTGAAATTGCAGTTCTTCTGTTATTCTTCTAGTTGCTGGCTGAGTTCACATAAAACACCAAAACCATGGTGGAAACTACCATGACATGGTTTGTTATGTTGTTTGAGCCTAGCTAGAGCAACATAACATGGTAAGGATGGCAAGTATTGGGAAAAACAACCATCTATCGTTTCTATGCTTCATCATGTCTTGTTTGATTGTGTGAACTCAGAACCAATTTTTTAGCATGGTTTCCATGCAGCTGCCATAGAGTCCTGTAGAAAGAGTTGCTGGAGGTGATGCTCCTGCTTCCATTCTCCACTGTTAGATCTGCCATGCAAAAGAAACATCAGCTCCAGCGATGTTCCAACCTGCTGCTCTCCCTTTCACATCTGCCTTCCAGCTGCCCATATGCACCTTTGAAATGTCATTGGCAGTGAAGAAGCATGCCATGCTACGTCCAGCAGCAGTAACTTGGAAACAACTGTGTTTGGCACACCTGTCTGGTCCCTGCTGTTTCCACAAACACTGCTCTTGAGCTGCTCTGACATTGTTTTTCTGGCAGAAGCATTGCTCCTTTCTCAGCAAAGTTGTCCCTACAAAAGAGACGCACATGGCCTGCACACGAGGTACTGCCAACAGGTTGGGTGCCCTGAAAAGCCCATGTTCCCTGCTATGCCCCCTGGCCTCTCTCCTGTGTCCATCTTATCCTTGGCATTCCCCAGTACTGTCAAAAAGCACCATTACCTATCCCTACCCTCTGAACTGGCAACACTCACTGCTGCCAGATGTGAGGTAGTACAGGAAATTCACACTGTGATTTCCTAGTGGATCTGGGATAACTACCCATGGAAATTCTACTTGTAGACCCCCCCCCCCCCCGTCCTGGCTTGGATATCAGCCTTCTTCCCAGCAGTAGCCACATTAGAATGCTCCTCAGGGCTCTACTTCTTACCCTACAAAGAGATGTGGAGGTGCTGGATGTAGCCATAGGGCATATCTTTCCCCCTGTCACAGCATCATGAGTGGCTGTCAGTGCCCCTAACATGCCGCAGGCTAGCTGTGCATGTCACTTTATAGGCATATGTCCTTGCAACTAGGCAGCAGGCAATGCCAAGCATAGGTGATGGTGGGAGTAGGCAATGTGCATCCAGCAGCTGGATGCATGCTAGCATGGGGTGGGTCTGTGGGATGCACTTTATGGGCATGGCTTTAGGGCTGCAAGACTCACATGCCAACAGAAAAGACCATCTGTCAGGACCAGGGCCAGGCTGGTCCTGCAAGTGTCTGTTGAGCCAGGTACTCCTCTGCAAGCACTTGCAGGGAACAGCTAGGAAGCAATCGCATGCTGCAGCTGAAGGACCTGGAGAAGACACTTTCGCACAGCTGCTCCTTGCCACAGCAACACAAACCGTCCCCATGACTCCTTGAGCTTTGCCTCTCTGTGCCTTGTTCCCGTCTTCCTCCAAGTAGACCCTGCCTAGCTCCAGCTTCTTGTACTCTGCTCCTGCTGTTTGCTCACCTACCTTCACTGTAACAACTCACCCAGTTAACTGATCTGGGAATTGTGTGTGACTTGGTCTCTCTCTTGCTCTCTCTCTCTTGCTCTCTCTCTCTCTCTTCCATGCTTCCAACCTGAAACTGCTAACTTTGCTCCTAGCCTCTGCCCCTTGGTAAAGTTCTGGACTCCACTTGAGCTCATGCCCTGGACCCAGCATTCCATCCATCCCTGCTGCCTCCTGCAGCCCAGCCCTCACCCAGTTAGCTTTATTATCACCTGGCACGCTTTCTCTCTTGCACCGTTAGTCTTTCTCTGCTCTCAAGTTCTTGTGATGCTTTGCAACAGGGGTGTGGTTCTTGGGGACAGGGCCGGCTGTGGGGCTAAATGGAGAAGGGTTAGGGGCAACACCTCCTACTTGCTTTGGGCCTACAAAAAGTGAGGGAATTTTATTTTATTCAGCCACTGAGCAGGATGACAACAGATCACCCTACAGGACAATTTCCTGTCAAGAGGTAATCTGGGTTTTGAAGATCATATAGGTCTCTGCACTTCCTGAAAAGTATCAGAAGGGGCTCAACTACCAAAAGGATATGAGTTATGGGTGGAGGGGTTATTTGCACTTGGTTCACATCCTCAAGTGTCAATTACCTTTTCTACACAAAACCCTTTTAGTGCCAAACAGACAGTTCCCCATTACCACTGTTATGTGAACCATTATTGGATTTGGCTTAATTGCTGATGTGGGATGGGAAATTTTCCATAACAGAAAATATTCTGATGCTGTTCTTTTTCCATGGAACAATTTTTACACCTTATGTACCTGTATTATCTGGGCTGTTATAGTACAGTCAACCACATTAGATAGGTCAAACACAATATACAAACTTCTGGAAGTTATTCTTCTAAGACAAGCATTGACAAACCCTAGTACTCAGTTGCCCTTGGAGAAACTGAAACAGAATTTGTAACAACAACTTATTTATTTATTTATTTAGACAGCTTATATGCCACCCCCATTGCATAAGCCTTGGGGCGGCATATAACTTCCTATGCACAATGCAGCTGGCTTCTGGCTGGGTCTGGACCAGACTTATACATAACATATTTGCCCTCTATTGCTAATGTTCAACAACAATCAGAAGTGATTGTTTGTTTATTTCACTTCAGAACATAAGAGCCATCCTGGATAAGATCTAGTACCACATTCCATTCATCCAGTGGCCAACCATGGGATCCCAAAAGCAGGACATGAGTGCAATAGCTCCCTCCTGCTGCCTCCCAGCCTGTGCATGCACGCACGCACGCACACACAGCCACTGATTAATGTAACTAGTTGTGCTGAATCAGCTATTTCTCAATTTGAAATGTAATTGATAAGCAATGCGAAGAGTGAATAAAGTTTCAGGTGCTTACAGGTGCTTTTTGGCAAGAGAAAATTAAAGTGCTGTTATAAGATATACAGCCCTCTCTGGGTGTATATCCTTAAAAAAGTGTGTTCTTTCAGGTGTAGTCATTTTTTGTTAAATATAAACACATTGTTTTTACTAATATTCCAATAAAATAACTTGCACATAAAGCTTGGATGTGTTTGACTATAACATTTTGTATGGTGCCTTTAATTTCCACCTCAGCAAATATTGCAGTTCAAATATTTTGTTGCTCCTGGAAAAACGTTTGATAGATTTACTGAACATAAAATTGACATGGATTATATTTTCAGTTCTGTTTACTAAATATGAGGTATTTGTGTGCTTATTGAGAGAGAATGTATGCGGAGGAGTAAAACTTCTTAAATCAAATAAAAGTAGAGTATTGGAAAATTTTCCAGTTCTACTTTTTATGGAAAATACATATCACTGGGCTAACGTATGAAGTTTTCACAAGTTTCTTATATGTTATTTATAACCTATAACCTGTATGTTATTTATAACCTATCTTTCTGGATCAAGTCCACCCACATGTATACATAATCTAATAGGGCTCAACAATCTCACTCACTAGACTGAATGTTCAGTCAGCCTCTGGCAAGCAAGATGAGCCAGAGGCTTTCTTTCACCACCACCCAACCCCAGAGCTAGAGAAGGGGAAGATTTATTCCTGACCCCTTCTAGGTCCCAAAGATCGACAGAAGCTCGCCATTTGTTTTATCATTCTAGGCATAACCAAAGAGCCAAAACAAACCTCCTGCCTCCCCTCTCTGGCTCTAAGATAGAACTGGTAAATAGGTTTCCTGAAGTTTATGCCACATCAGCAGCCACATCCTGGTCTTGTTGCAAATACAAAATAATTCTTAAAAAATAAGGTTTTTTAAATCAATGGTTTAGAATCGTTTTAAAGAACTGTTAAGATTTAAATAATTTATAATTGTAAATGCAAAATTTATTGTGAATAATAGCTTGGTTATAAAATAATCCGAATAGAAATATATTAGTCCTACAATTATAACACAATCCTATGTATATATACCCAGAAAACAGTAGACTCTGAAAGTAAACCCCACTGACTCCATATGACTTACTTCTCTGAGTAAACATACATGATCATTCTTAAATAGGGACATTTATACTGCATTTGCTAAACAAAGGCATTTCTTTTTCACATCATAAAAATGAATTGCTTTAATCTTTCTGGTAAGTTTATCATATCTTGTTTAAACTTGTCAGTAAGAAGAATTTCACTTTGCTACTATTTTTGTCAAAGTGGGGCTGGATCTGGCTCAAAGAATGACAACTCTAAAAAAGGTAAGAGGCCAGAATTGACAGGTCCTATATTCCCTTCCATATTTTTACAAATGCTCATAGCTGCTGGACAAAAGAGGGATCCTTCATGGCAATTACAACCTAGCTCCCCAGGTTCCCCAATCCAGCAACAGATTATCCTGGGATTCCTCAGCTTGGTTTTACACTCCAAGCTCTATTCCCTAGGGGTATCAATCCTGAAAGGAATGCTATGTTATCATCTAGCCTCCCATTCACAAAGTGGCTGTGTACTCTAGTATACAGAAATATTTTTTTACCTACAGAATTTCTTTCTGTAGGTAAAAAAATAAGTATGCAGGATGTATAGTGTAACAAAGTTAAGTAATGCCTTATTGAGAAAATGAAGCAACAATGTAAATAATGCTCTACTTACTTGTAAATAATATGGCTTGGGAATTCAATTGCATAGGAAATATATGAAGAAATATAAAGAAAATCAATGAAAATGTTAATTTAAATCAATGGTTCTCATTTTAAATGTAAAATAGAATAACCCCTTTTTGCTACTAAAATTCAGCAGCAAACCACTGATTTCCTTTTAAGGGGTATTCTTTCTCTTGCTGCTACACTGCCAAATTTCAACAGTATGGCACAGCAACCCTGCGATTCCCTTTGAGAGGTTGGGTCAATGCAGACCTCAACCCTTGGCAGTTGTTTGGCTTCCTTGTTACTTGCAGGTTTAAATAATTTATTTTAAACGTATTAATTTAAATCTATCAATCCTGTGAACAATTTGTTCCCAATAATCCAAACAGTATTAAAAACAAGATAGCCATCCACTAGAATCTACAAATCAAGTCTATAAATCAAGGACATCATCCAAAATTGAGAATACATTCAAAGCAGGACATGCAGAAAGGCCTGCCACTAACACAAAAATCATGGCCATTCCAAGAAGTGCTTAATTATGAGGGGGCCACTACAAGGAATCATATGAGCAGGGCCTCCTGCCACAGTAGATGCCAAAGGGTAAGAACACTGTATGAAATCCTTAACTAAGCCAGAAGGATTGCAGGGGAGTGCAAGTTTCTCTCTGTGCCTGCAAGGCAGCTAGAGCTCAGACTGTCCTACAGGCAAAAAGGCAGAGCGAGAAAACATACCTCTACTGACTTTTGAACAGGGCAATGGAGGCAAATCAGCTTGTTTCCATGCCAAGCATCTACCATGCACTCAAAGCTTTAACTACACAGCAGGCACAGAGGCAGGAAAATCCAGCATACCTGAAACATCCCTCACCATCTAGTGTGATACGGCAGAACTGCATCAGAATTTTGTGCTGCATTTCAGAGCTGCAGGAAAATACCCTAGGAACAACAGATATTTGACTGGCTCAAAGACCATTTAAAATGTGTCTACATTTAGTAACATTAAAGCTGTTTGGATATTAAGAAATTCAGAAAAAATCCAGGAATATTTTCTTGGTTCTCTACAGTAATAGGAGCAATTCACCAGCTTGAAAATTAAATAAGACATGTAGGTGAGGGAAGACAAACCACTACAATGAAATGTACTCTTAAACACCTGTAATTGGAAGATCAGCATATACTACTCTTATTGTACTACCTCCTATACCTAAACTATTCATAACAAGATTTGAAGAACCACAACAATATGCTTAGAAGAAATGGCTGCAATGCAATGATTACTGTTTCTCCTGTATTAGTTAACAATATGTAACTTATATTTAACAGCCAATATCAAGTTTATTACCAAGGCCAGCCCTATTTTTAACATATGGCATGACTTCTTGAACCCTACAATGCATCCCCAAGGTCAGCACTAGACTGTCTGGGGGTGGGGGGAGATGTCACTCTTAGATATCCTGCAGTCTGAAATCAGCACAAGGAAGCCTAATATTCCTACACCAATTTAAGTGTCTTAATCAAATGGCTTATTTTAATCTAACTTAGTACACTGTCAGATTGTAACTTGGCCAACATTTCCTACATTCCCTCATTACCAATTTAGCCAGTTAAGTGACAAAGGATGGCAAATGAAGCCAATATGAATGGATTGAGACACAGCTTCACCTTTTAGAAGTGAAAAGGCAAGATGCTGCAGCTTCACTAGCCACAGAAATCCAATGCTAGAGAGCCTTCCATTTCACACATAAACTCTCAGTGATCCAACTGACCCACTAAGATTGTTTCTCCTGGAATTCTCCTTTTCTGTGTCCAGCCTGATTATAGCAAATAATAAGGGAAGAAAGTTGTAAAGGATCTCCTTTATCAAAGAAAGAACAGGAAAAGAAGCAAGGAGGGGAAAATGTAGTATCCTTTTGTGGTGGGAAAAAGACTGTTCCAATCATATATAATGCTGGTAAGTCAGGTAGAAGTACTGCTAAAAGCAAGAGGTGGAGTTATGTCTTACATAGGGTTCATATAATCTATCCTAGCATAGTTTTTTCCTCACACTGTACATGTTTAGAATGGTTCACTACTGAGAGGAAAACACTCTTTCCTTTATTAGTATATCACTTTTCCATGACTGAGACTTGGTAAGCCTAGCAGAAAATAAAGCTACGTGAGGCAGAAAGCTTCACTAGAGAAGCTTTCTGAATCCCGAAAGGAAAGTTGTCATTGTCTCTCAGATTCTGTTTTGTACTGATGGGCAGGTGAAATGGAGGCAAACAGTGAAAGCTAGTTGTGACAGGGGATGAGCTGTGCTCTGTTGGACAGGGATAAAGAGGCTCAATAGTAATGTTTACAATACAGACTTCAAGGATGAGTATAAGGTATATTTAAAGGTTGGATCAGAGTTTGGTAACCTGATACTCTTCAACCATTTTGGACTGCAACACCCTTAAACCTAGGTCTGCATGGCCAATGGTCAGTAATGCTGTGAGTTGTGATGCACAACATCTGGAGAGCACCAGGTTGCCTACTTCTAGAATAACTGTTTTGAGGATGTTAGTCTAAAACTAGGTTATTTCTAAAACAAATAATTATTACAGAATCTGTTTGAAAGAAAAAACATGGCAATAGTGGGACTTGATCCCTTAAACTGGGCATTCACAAGACTGCAGTAATACAACATAGTGAAATGAATTACCACTGTACAACTGTAGTGCGAACATACCATGTGTTTGATAACTCAGGATATTAAACTATGGTTAATTATATCTAACCTACAGTATTTCTGAGTTCTGAAATACCAGAACAAATACTAAATCCATGGTACATTCATACAGGCTATGTTTATATCACTAATCTGGGGCATCAGATCTAGGCAAAAAAGATTAAGAATCCATGAAAGTGCATGTCTAGAATGAAGATCTGTGTACCACAGGTACCATGATGCAGTTTATTTATACATTTTTAAAAGAAATATGCCACCCTTCAATCTCAGGGAAGCAGTGAAATTGTGATTTTCATGCTGCAGTTCCTGCCCATAGATGTAAGCTCTGATAATTTGGGTGGGGAGAGTCTGTCTACGAACAAAAAAAAAAAAGAGGAATCATACCTCAGACCTATAATTTTGCATCACTGTTGTGCCACAATCTAGTAGATCACTGCTGTTTGCAATAAAACATCAAGGCACAGATGCAAAATAGTGATAACCTGTTAAACTGTCTAATTATAAGAACCACAGGGACCCAAAGAGGATCCATGCCTTAATTTAGGTTTTTGCACTATGATAGCACAATGGTGCTGGACCTACAATGCTATATTTCAATACAAATCAGACATCATCAAAGTAGGTTTGAGATACTTCCTATAGAAGTCAAGTGAATCCACACCTCAAATCCTTGTTTTTGTACCAAAGCACTGCCACAAACAACAGTGGTGCATCTGTGATTTATGTGGGGCACTCCAAGGATAAGGAAAGGACCCGTGATATTATAAATTTGTGTGGGTTACATATGGAAATAACTCAAGTTTATGAATATGTGCAGATCAACTTTTAAACAACAACTACTCTCCCTGCAAATTACAGAAACACTGTCTGAGTTCCATATGATTCTTCCTATCTCTTATGTTTTCATTTCCAAATACAATGTAATCCGCAGAATTTTTAAAAATCTCTATACAAACACATTTACTTGGAACTTATGTTGATTTCATTTGAGATATACAAAATTGGGGAAAAACTGTGAAAGAACAGAAAAGTTTTGGGAGAAAACAATTTTCCAGTAGTGTGTGTGTCATTTTTCTGTTGCCTCCCCTTCACATCTCTAATTTCACTTAAAACTTTATTCCAAGTAACTATGCTCCATGTCACTACCTAAAAAGAGACACGAAATAGTATTTTGCAAGCTTTCGCACATCTTGTCATCCTAATTTGTGAATAACACTGGGTTTCCCCTTTTTTACTACAGATATTAACTATGAAAGCTTGTGTGATGAAACATGAATCATCCAAATACCAATAAATTACCAAGCAGCAGTATCTTGTGCGGTACAGCCAGTTAAATTTCTTACATTGGTAAGAAAACACAAGGCTGGCTGGTGCCAGACCACTAGTCACGACAGTGCTCACGGTCTACCAAAGAATGGACGGAGTCATTCCAAAAACGGAGTCATTCCAAAACTGCCACCCATCCCATCCCGCCTCTCTTTAATAGCAAACACATCTGTAATACAGAATAAGCATCTTCCCTACAAAACTGGGGGAAAGAGTCGGTTGGATTGGGGGCTTACCTAAGCAAATAGTGCAGGAGGAAAGGTGGACAGGGGAAGAAGATAACACTCGGTTCCTCTAGGCTTGGGAAGAAGGGCACTCCTGAGACCGAGAGAGGAGACAGTCCACAGCTTCTTAAAGTGGGGGGGGGGGTGTCCCATAAGCTGCACAAACACACTTAATATTTATACGCACACCAGAAGCGCACGATGTGCTGTGCTTACATGCATAAAGACACATACCCCGGAGAAGAGGAATCCCCGCTTTGGCTAGGATTCTTTTCCCACGGCACTTACTCTTCAGGAGAAGCTCCTGGCGACTGCGGCTGGCGCAACGGGGGCAGACACGGGGCTTTGTGGAGCAGGAAAGAAGGCCCGCCGGCTGGGTTATTCTACCCGCCACAACTGTGGCGAAAGCTGCCGCGCAGGCTGCTCAGAGCGGCCGCTGTCCGGTCCGCCACTGCAGCTGCTTCCCAACAATGAAGCTCGGCGTCCCCTCGCTAGCGTCTCGCAAGACTCCATCCCCAGCGCTTTTTTCCTCCTGGGCGGCCCCAGAAGCAGCGCCATGTTGCTGGGAAGAGAGGGGGGAGGACTGAAAGCCAAGCTCGTTATAAATGTAATACGCAGCTCACCCGTTGTCGCCTCAGGGAAGAAGAAAAACAAGAGCAACCCAGCCGCCACCGTCGTCGTCGTCGACGAAGTCGGCCAACAGCAAAAACTTCCTCGAAACCTCCGCAACTGCCTCCGACTCCGAGGAGAGGCCGCTAGCGCCGCCATTGTCCCATCAAAGTCCCGCCGCCTCAGCGCCTCTCATGCCCCCTCACAATCACACACAGAGACAATCGGACCCCTCCCGCGCCGCGTCCCGAAACCTCCCACTTCTTGCCCACGCCCCGCCCGCGAGACAGACAGACAGAACAGCCCCCTCCCTCCTGTCGCCGTCGCCTTCTTCTCCTCGGCCACGAATAACATGAATTGTAAGACTGGCTCCAGTCGATCTGGCAAGCAAGTTCTTGTCCTGATTGGCCATTTCCGACTTTCGGCTCCGCCCAAGACACTCCCTCCCTCCCTCCCGCTCCTGCCGCAGACACAATTCGAACAACAAGGGAGAAGTGCACCGCGGACGTATGAGAGGAAAAGTGCTGCTGGGTGCGTGTTCGTAATCGGGTCGCCGCTAACCCCTCCCCCGCAAAAGAAAGGGAATGGGAAATGTTCGTGGACCACGCATGTTTAAAGGAAACTCTTGGCTCCCCTCTTCAGTCTGCAGTTGCTCGTTGTTGTGCCAAAGACTTGAGCAGCGTCGTGTGATTTGTTGCGGCCACTTAAGAGCAAGGAGGTACTATTTGGGGCTGTGTATCCATCCTTCCCCAACCTGATATCTCCATGGCACTTATGCAGTGGCTTCTAAACTCTGCCTTCGGGATACATCTCTGAATTGGCTTGCCTTCCTCAGGAAAAGAATATGGCTTAGAGCCTTAGACCGAAGTTCTGTTGGGTGATGTGCAGCTCCCATCTTCCTTCTTCACCTTTGGCTATGCTAGCTGGGGCTGACAGGAGTTTTAGACCAAAACATGCGGGGGGGGGGGACATGTTGCTCATCTCTGATCTATCTAATCTAGCATTTCTTCCTGCAGTGGTTAGCCAGACACTCATAATCAGGTAATGAAAACAAGAGCACCCTCTCCTGCACAAAATGACTGCTCATGACAAAAGTTTCTTGATAATTTTTTATGGACAGCCATCAGCCTCACACAGGGCCCTGGCAAGGCCGTTTATTTATGTATTTAATTTTTTTCTACACTGTCTTATACTTTTAAAAATCCCAAGACAGTTTACAAGTAAATTAACTTTGTTAAGCTGCACTGTTGCCCAGCTTCAAATGGAATACTCTGAAGCCGGTGTGGAAAGAAAGTAGATCTCAAGGTGTCTGGGGCTTCAATTTTCAGCATTCCTTTCACTGGCCGTTGTAGGGGCTGCTTAGAGTTGACCCAGTACCTCTGAAAATTGACCTGCTGCCCACTGATGCCCTGGAACACACCCAGTAGAGGCTTTAGAGCAGGGGAGGTCCAACTTTTCATATGTTGGGCTGCATGAGGACTTCGACGTGGAAGGGGCTACACAAATTACATTTCCATAGTGTAAATTAAAGTGTTTGCAATATATTAATTTAACGTACACAATATATTTAATTAACCATTGAGGGAGAATTAATTTTAAGATGATTATAGGACTAATATAAATTTTAAAATGCTTTGTAGCTCCTTGTTCGACTACAAGGCAAGCACAATGACAGCTCTGCTGGGTGGCCCATGTCTTTCTTCCCTGTTTCTCCTTCCCAGAAACCCTCCCATGTGACCTCCCAGCTCCTCCTCCCTTCTTGGTATTGGTGCACTCAGCCTCTTGTAATTATGCCGAGGAACTCTCCCCAGCATGCCCTGCCTGCTCCTGCTGATGAGTGCAAAGGCTCCTGAATACCTGCTCTTGTCAACTGGAGTTGCACAGGGCATGCTGGGGTGAGCCTCAGGAAGAGAATTGGATGGGCTGGCAGCCTTGTGAGAGCTTGTGTTGGGGAAATTCAGAATAAATCCTGTTAGAAAAAGGTTGCTTATATGTGCCTTTGTGTTATAAAATCAAACCTGTGCCTCTTTCTCAGAAAGCAGCAGAATTCCACCACAGCTTACTGTTTAACATTGCTGTTCCTTTAAGAAGATGGAATTCTTAGTTGGACTGAAAAGCTGCTGTAGGCTAACACTATCAGTGGGGAAATACCTGTGTTCCCATCAGCTGCAGGAAGCTGAGACAAAAGTATCCATTTGTTTCTGAATGGACCCATTCAATCATCCAGTTCCACAGAGGCAAGCTTCTGCACAGTGGAGTTGTCAAACCTGTTTTCCTGAATGGTTCCTCAATCAGACATATTTGCATGTTTAAACAGACACAGAGGCTGATCCAAACTGTAAGGAATCTACTGAATTGACATGTCAATAAAGCAATAAGTAAGATTTTCCATACTATTGTTACCAGTAATTCAGATCGGTTTAGAACATTATGTCATGCCCAAAGACATAAAGATGCTGTTGTATTAACATCTGGAAATCTATCATATCACTCTGTGTATGTGACTAGCAGGTTATAAAAGTGTTGGTACATGGGCTGTGATTTTGTAGTTGAGCTTGCATCTACCCTGGAGCGCGCTGTCATTAGTTACTGTAGGAACTGGAATACCAGTTCAATAAAGCAGCAGAAGTTCAGATTTGTAGATCTTCCCCATGTGTTTGAGTGTTCATTCCTCACAAATTGAAAACCAAGATTCTGTCACTTGCCACAATCATGCCCATGCCACGGCTGGAATCTGGACTTGTTGGTGGGGTGAGGGGTGAAGCAGCAAGAGGGCCACAAAACAAGGCCTCAGGGGCTGCATGTTGAACTACACTGCTTTAGAGTGATCTCATATATGCTTGGAATGTAGAAAGAGGCACATCCAGTTATAAGCATCTCCCATTAAGGGCTTGGAAAGATACTAGATGAACCAATGGCCTGGTGGTATAAAACAGTTTCCTGTGTTCCTTATCTCTATGGTCCCTGGAGGTCAGGCCTTGCAAGAGAAGATTGATGGAGGCAGGCATGCTGTTTTTTGGGGAGGCACAGCTTATTCAGTAGTCCTTAGTAGGTTTCTGAGGAAAGGCAGGATTCCATGTGCATTCTGACATGTTTTTCAGTAACCTTGGCGAGTTATACAACAGTCATGCTGGGCCAATTATCACTGTACATGTTTCTCCAGGCGATCTTGTAATATGACTTTTTTTTTTTTTTTTTGTCTTCTAACAATCACTCCCTTAGGGCACGAGCCTAGGGCTGCTATACAGCTTAGACAGCCACAGGAAAATTTGGAGAAACACGCTCTGAGATCAGAGCAGGGTCTCCGAATTCAGACTGCCCTTCCTTTGCTCTCACAACTGGCACAGAAAGAATCCTACTGGCTCTGCTTACAGGGTTTGAAGACTGAGCTCAGAACCTATGCTCTTGGGGCCAGAGCCGGGAAGAGTGGGGTTTAAGTGGAAGACAAGGTTACCTTGTGACTCCACAGCCTCTCCTCCTTACATGCAGGGGCAAGAGATGTAGATGAAATTGGCAGTGTACTTGTTCTGCAGGACAGGAGAATCTCAGAGGAAGAAGTGCAGGGCAGGTGCAGAGGGTTATGGGCAGCCACATTGGAGTGCTCTGTGAATGCACTGACATTGCTCTAGCACCTTCCAAGGATTAGCTTGCTTGAGAGTCTAAATACATTTTCCTAGAGCATAGAACCTTTAGAAAGTGGCAGTTTGGAGAGGAGAAACCATAAGGATGTGTGTGGTTAACCTAACAGGAGAAACATTTGTTCTATTTGCGCTATTCTATTTTTAATGAAAATTCTTGTAATTTTGCAGGTTTGAACCCATGTTCAAATTAAAACTTAGTTAACCATTATGCTTCTTCAGATTTTACTATGGATTTTCCCAGTTAAAAAGGATTTCAGAATGCAGATGAATGCAGATGCAGAATGCAGGGGAAAGTGCACACAAAATGCATATATTCATGAAAATAACATTTGGAAAATTGCTTACAAAAATGAGTACATTAGATAAAATGTTCTACAAATATGCATGCATTAGGAAAAGCACTCACAGAGATGTGTACACATTTTCATGTGAACTTTTCTTTCTTTAAATGTAACTTGGGGTAAACTGAACCTATGATGGGGAAAATGAGAGAGAGAGAGAGAGAGAGAGAGACTGAAATTAACAGACCCATCCAACCCTAGCTTAAATGTAGCATTCCTTCTACCACAGTTTGGGTGGTCTGACCAGCCTCTAGACACATTGGCTGGATTCACACAGCTTGAATGTTGCAATAAGCCATGGTGCATTGATTGTTGTGCAGTCAGCCCACAATAAGCCCTGACAGATGATCAGACTCACCAGGGTTGTTGGCCCCTTCCTCCCCACTTCTTCATTTCACAGGTATTCCAGGGGACACTGTGGGAAGAGTACATCATTCTCCCACTGTACTCCCTACTGCTGTTGTGAGCCGTTTCAGGTTTGCTCTGGCTTTTTTCTCTCCCTCCCTTTTTTCTAAGTGATTCTGAAAGCTGGCTGTAAAGTTGGCTTTCCAGATCCCCATTTTGACAACTGAGCAGTCACTTGATAGTGCCCAACTAGGACACTGAAGGAGCTGCTGATGGATGCTAAACATCAACATCAGCATCACCTTCATTATTTGCACTAGTTCTGCAAATATTTGCAAAGGGGTTTTAGATCCCATTTTTTTACAAACGATGTGCAAAAATAGTATTTTTAACAGAAGGTCCCATACTTGCACTACCAAAAATGTTCACAGTTGCATGGGTTTAGGAATGGGGCGCCTTGGGCAGATAGTACGCAGGAGCTGCCTACTGGCAAAATCCAGCAGGTATTCACACTGGCATTCTCCTCAGAAATAGCAGGTAAGCTGTTTCCCACATGTGGTTACATCAAACTGTGAGTTGTAACCAAAGACACAAGTGTCTTCTTTATCTCTGAAAAGAGTTGGGAATAAATTTAAACCCCCTTTGTAGCAAGATCCTCAAATACCCCTTGCCCTTTAGTTCCCACAGGAACACATATTGTGCCTTTTTCCTGAGCCTTTAAAAAAAAGAGGGTTTTGAGTGGTACCAGGTAGCATCTGAAGTTGGGAACTTTGGGAGCAACTTACATGGCAGCTTGCTTGGTAGTTTCATGGCAAGAGAAACAAGGGGGTTTGTGTTTCTTTGTTTGCTGCTTTTGCCAAAGGACTCTGCAGCCAATTCCCAATATCCACAATGGGGTTGATTGTCCAAATTCAGAAAATGTGGCAATCCACTGTGGGCACAGCAACCCCTAGAACAGCCTGTGGATGGTTACAGTGGTTTGTTCCCTGCAAACAGTTGACCCTGGAGAAAATTGTTTTGGTTCATACAATACAACAACCTGTTTGGGTTACATGAACCCAGGCAATGTCAGATGGGTTTTTGACCATAAATGATACATGTTGGCTTGAATTCAAAGACGGTGAAATGGATGCTGTGTTCCCAAGGAAGATTTAGACTTGGTTTCTCAAGCAGCAGTCCTGCATCTGAGAAACTGAAAGGGAGGATGAAGAATTCTCCCACGGGTGCACACAAGCTCTTTGGTTCACCAAAAGTAGGATCTTAACCATCCCGAAGTATATTAAGAGGGATACACACCTAAATATATGTGTGGTTCTGATGTTGAATCTGATTCAGTTTGAGCACTGAACTCCATTTTGGAGAAACTCTTGAAAGCCTCATCCCAGTGGTGGGCAGGATTGAAGAAAAAGGTGGAAGAATGAAAATATTTTAAAATCAGCAAAGCTCATATTTAGCTTAAAGCTCATATTATGAGTTTTAAGAGAGTCATTACAGCCTTTTAGCACAAGGATAAACTGCACAATAGCCTGAAAACTATCAAAACATCACAGCCAGAGGCAAGGGAGTAGAGCTGGGAGAATTTGTGCCCACCAAGAAGGACCAAATTAGGACCCCAGAAATCCCCAGTTTGCCCTCCCCTGAGGCCTGAGGTTCTGCACCTTTGCTATACAGGATTACAGCCTAATGGTACAATAAGCAAACATCCTTCTCATAACAGTTGATACTTTATACCTTGGTGCTACATGTGCTTCTGTCACCCGCACAGAAATCACAATAAGAGGATGTATCCAAGATAATCAAGGGCATCATTAATTATACTGACTAGACTCCTATTTTCTGCCCCCACATGTGACTAGAATGCCCAACCATTTAACATTATCATTAATGTGACTCCTGTTTTGTGCAGAGTAGCACTACATAAGCCATGCTTTAAGCATAAACACAGACCCATTTTTAGGGTAAGGTGCAGGACATTTCAACACTAATCTCCTTTCTGAAATGGCTAGATAAATGAAAGCTGTTGAAATGGAACAGATTAACCCCACTAGAAGGTTCATTTGTCATAACCATGGAGTTAGAGCAAGCAGCCTCTGAACATAATAATCCCAGTAGCAAGTTTTATAGTTTACGTCATTTCTTGCCTCGAGGGGTTTAAAGAAGCCTTCCAAAATTTACATTAGCCAATTCAAAACCCCAGAAGACTTCATCTCATGATGTAGTTTCATGAATTGAGGTGGAGACCATTGTTCAGGCTGAAGGATTAAGTACAATTTTAGGGACTGCACTCCAGTGAAAAGGGCCAGGGCCAAAGGCAAAAGGAAGGTGCCCCCAAAAACAGAAAAAATTAAATCCAACATACTGTATTTCAGAGCTCTTTCTTATGAAAGACATTTGGCTCTTTTAGAACAGGGAAACATTGCACCACAACTGGGAAATCACAGCTGGTTGGTTGCTAGGGGGTAGGGCCAAGGGAATGTGCATGTCCACCAAGGGAACCCCAAGGGCCTGAGGTTCCCCACCTCTGCCATAAATGGCTAAATCCCCCTGGTCCAAGACTACAGTGCTGCCATAAGGCTGTTAAATTTAGTCTGAACCCTGGATGCTTCCTGATGAAGATTTTCATGTACAATCCACATACCTTGTTTATGTCAAATTAAGGAGTTTCCAGATGTTGTCACCATCTGGTTGTAATCCTCCCATATTTTCTTACTACTTCTTTTGACATTTTCTTAACAGGCGAATGATCTATAAGAAAGGAGAGTAGCAGCACAAACTCTTTGCAGGTTTGGGTAAGAAAATGTGTGATTGAGGGACAGTGAGAGGAGTTGTCCCTAGTACAGATGAATGATATGCCAAGAAGTCCCCTCCTTTCTTTTCTGCTCGCTGCATGTTTCCAGATACACCCAAACTAACAAGCAGGGACAATCAGCTCAGCACATTTTCTAAGTAAATGTGAAATTAAAGCTGACTATATTGGGTTGTCTGGCTTAGATCAGTTATGAAGCTGACTAGACTAGAGATGCATTCTTAGGTGAAACCAATGGGGCTCACAGTCTTGTCTGTTCAGCAGTAAGCTTAGCTGTAGACCTGCTGTCCTGTGTTGCAGGCACTTTTTAAAAGTACAGTTTTTAAAAGAAAAATGGCACTTGAGCTGCTTTTAAACACTGGGCACACTAAAAGTATGGTGCTAAAATGGTGTTAAGAATCATTTGCTTCAAAATGTAAAACAAGTGAAGGGAGAAAAGACCACGTGGCTGTGTCATGCCAGTAGTGTGTCAGAAAAGAGTGAGATGTAGCAGCCTTCCTCAGAAAAAACTTTAGGAGGGTGGATGGTCAGTTGTACTTCTGCTCAATTAGTAACAGGAGGACCATTCCATCCAGGAACACCTCTGTGCCCTGCACCCTCAGATTCCTACATCTGTCATCTCTGCTATCATCTTTGCTGCCCATGTCTATCCAGTCTCTCTGCTTGTTTGGTGAGGTGATGCAGAGCGTGAGCTGAGAAATCCTGTGTTCAAATCTTATCTCTGTCTCCCAAACTGGCTATAGACAAACCTCTTTGTCTCTGCCTTTCCATATGGAAGAACATCTTCCAGGATTTTGCAAAAAGCACAGATGCTATATATGGAATTCTGTGAATGTTAGAGCCAAGTGCTTTGTAACTATTAAATAGTCTGTCCTTCTCTATTTCAATCTGTGGTTCTGCAGATGATTTCACTGAATAACTTATGTATTAATAGCACAGAAATAAAGCTGCACATTCTGAATAACAACTGTAGGACTATGAAGTACAGCTTTCCCTGACCAAATACCCTCCAGATGTTTTGGATTTTAATTCCCATTAGCCTCAGCACACATGACCAATAGTAAGGAATGGGAGTTATACTCCAAAACACCTAGAAGGAAATGGTTGGGGAAGGCTGATCAAATACATTTTCTCTTTTTCCAGGTGAACATCCCTCCATGAGTCACGGTGGATAGTGAGTAGGTAAGCTTCCCCATCCACCCCATTTTTTCAGCATATTAATTGCTTCCATAAATTATTAAGGATGGTGGATGGCATGGACTTGCTGCCTGTTAAAACATTTCAAAACAAATATTCAAATATTCAAAACAAATAATGGCTGCATGAAAATCAAAGAGGTGAAAGGGCTCTGGGCCCTCTGCTTGGCTAAATTATAATTAGCCTGGTTGAAATAATCAGTTTGATTCCTGTTTCTATCCCAGGCTGGGTCCATATTCCTCCCTCCCCTTAGTACACCACCCTGAAAGCTGGGTCCATAACTCCCCACAATTTTACTGTTCCAACTTGGATCAAGGAACTGTAATTTGCCTACTCTTCTTCTTGAATGGCTTCTTCAGTGACCATTTCACAAGGTCAATATGCAACTAAAACGTTGGTACCTAGATTTGCTTGTTTTCCTGTTTCCTCACAATTTCTCATGCTGTCTGTGGTTGACAGCTTGTTGCAACATTGCCTCGGTTTTGTAATGTGTACATTCTGGGGCCTGGTAAATGCTTTCGTTTATTCTTTGGAAGTTTCTAAGATCTGGCCAGCTTGATTGCTTCCTTCAAGCTCTATCCTCCATTATTACTTTCTTACATTACATTTGCAAATTCCAACAGTGTCCTAGACTTTAATATATCATTCTTAGCTACAATGGCAACCTTCTTTAAAAATATCGCAGATGAAGCAAGCCAGTCTTCAGTTGTTTCTATGAAGTCTCAGTATCTCTCATAGAAAAGCCTTGTCCATCAAGGTATTTCTCTTTTGGCTGCAGAAGACCTAAAACAGTGCAACCATTTTTCCCCTTCTGGAGACTTAGTGTGCTTCCACACAGAGGAGTCGCAGTGCTTCCCATTGGAAAGTAACTGTTCTATTTTTTCTCCTTAACAAATGTGCGGTGGAAAAAAAGTCAAATGAACTGTGAGAACAGGAAGCTGAGGAGCAGAAATTATACAATCAGGAGCAGAGCTAACACACCATATAATTTCATTAATTGGGCAGGGGAGTAGTTTGATGAAAGCCTCATCAAGAAGCATTCCCAGGTTCTGTGGAGATCTTTGCCATTTAGACCAGCATTTATTAGAAGCCAAGCAAGTTTTGTGACTTATCCAGTCCTGCCCCTTTAGACATCAACTCTGTCAGTTCTTTCCTTACAGCTCAGTTCTCAGCAAAATTTCAAGTTTCAGAAATCCAGAGGAGACATGCCTTTCCCATTGGTTTCTGTAGGAGTAATGCCATCCTGACACCACAGACTAGGTTGTCCATTGAACTTTGACAGTGGAAATCAGGTTTTATAATATTGTCAGTATTTGGTTTCATTACAGCATTTGGAAGACCTCTGCAAGTAAATCTCATGTTTTGTAACCATTCTTTCTACCGCACACACACACACACTTGCGCTTGTCATTTTGCTGCAGATTGAAAATATTTTAAGAACCCATGTTGGCTTCCTGTTTATCAATTTCAATGCAAAAAAAGAACACATGCTTGTCTACTAATGAAGACTTTAAAAATAAAATAAAGCCATTGTGTTTTGGAATGAAGAGCATCTTCAGCAGATACCCAAATTGTGGGAACAGGCGAAGCTTACAGTCCTATGCACTTTGAGACAAAAGATGTTCTGCAATTTCCAGTATCTCCCATAATAGGACTTTTTCTGTCTGTACATGCACATGACTATGACCCAAGCCAACTTCCAAAAATACCAGCTGTCTCTCGTAAACCATCATTCTGGTTTTGGGACTCTCCAACTGTTTTGTTTTGTGTATGCGTGTGTGTTACAATCTTTATCTAGGAAGTCCCCAACAAAATGCCCATGAACACACCAAAGGTGTCCCCAGTGTGGCATCGATGGCACCTGGCATACTTGGATTTGTATGGAAGCCTGCAACTATTTTGCAATTATTCATAGGCTTCAAAACAGGCAAGCCAAATATTAATAAATATTCACTTGAAGGTAATGTTGATATGACACCCATTCAAATATCGAAAGCATTGTAAAGTCCTCAATCCATTGCATTATCCATTGATAATCCATTGATTGGGCATTTTATGATGGTGGCTATGGCAACTTCTCGAATTACCAAATGTGTTCCTGGTTCCAGAAGGATTGGGGATCCCTGCCTCTAGTATTTTACCCCCTGTTGCATAGAAGGTTCTGAGACTCCAGTAAATACTAACATTCGGAGTCCAGTCTTATTAGCTCATATGAATGGATGGTTTACAAAGGGTTTTGAAATTAGGCTGAAAGCTGTATGTAGTCCAAGGACTTCAAGTTTCTCACTCTTGCATTGGAAATATGCTTGTATTTGGTATGCATATTAAACTGTGTTTATCGCTTCAAAATCTTGCTCAGGGTTTCATTACAGCTACTCAAGAATCTCTTTATCAGTGCTAAATCTCCTTTCCAGTATCAACTCAGTCCTGGAACATCTCACTAAGAGGAAAGAGTCTTGAAGCATGTACAGAATGCTCTTTTAAATAACAGCATTCAATTGGCACACCTTTGGAATTATGTAGGGGCCTGCCTGGGAAACCCCACAACCCTTTTGTTAATCGTGAACCACTGGGAGTACTGCTTTTAATACTAACATTCTTCCATGTTTGAACAAGGAGCAGCAGGTGCTCAGGTGAATTCCAGTTGTTGCAACCTGAGGACATGGGCAGGGGACTTAAAGGGCATGACGGACTTGGGCCTCCTGTTTCCATGCTTGACTCTTGTTCACCATATCCAGGGCTTTTTTTGTCATAGAACGCACTGGAACAGCGTTCTGGCACCTTTTTTTGATGGATTTTTCCAAGTGATTTTGAATCACCCTGTCGGGTGTAGCAGATCGGTGGCAAAAATCATTAAAATAGTGCATGCGGACTGCTTGTGTGTCCGCGCTGATTGTGAGGGTGCTGCTCAGCTGGGGATGCTGCTTGACTTGGGATCGGTCATGTGATTGCGTGCTGAGTGCTTACTGCTGGCCGCGACCATTATGTTTATGTGTGTGTAGAGTGACTGGCTATGTGCAAAAGGTAAATAATTTCTTTATTTTAAAAAAAGTTGGTGAATTGAAAATCTTTTTTTAATTTTTAGTGTAAAAGTGTGACCCCAAATTTAAAAATGAAAAAAAATACTAATTACTTCTCAACCACTGGTGCTGCTAATAAAAGATTACCCTAAAAAAACCCTAAATAAAAGATTAACAAGATCTGAGTTCCAGCACCATTTTTTTTTTTTTTTACAAAAAAAAAGCACTTACCATATCTACCAACATCCTCTTCTGTGCGAGTGAGCTGTGGGTCCTGGGCTGGGCCGGCTGTATCATTAGGCAGATTGAGAAGACCACTTCAGGTGACAGATGCTGAAGCGGGGGGGTGGGGGTGGCAGCAGTCTCCTGCCTGCTCCTTGCTATTCCCCTCTGTTGCAAGATTGAATTGTGCATGCCACAATCCTGTTTAGGCCTGCCTAAGTTAGCCTGATTCCTCAAGTGTGGGGAAAGATCCTGCCCCTTTGAAGTAAGAGGCAGTTGGAACAAGATTCAGCTGCCAGTGCTGCTGGCTTCTGCACATGGAAAGGGGATGGTGCATCATTTTGCCTTTTCCCTCATGGGCCAGTGTCATGGGCCAGCCCTGGTCCTGGAAGATGTCAGGAGTGAGAAGCCCTGGCCAGCCAGTGCCTAGGCAAGAGGCGCTCAAGTTGGTTTTGCTGGGCAAGTTTTCATGTTGGTTTTGCTGAGCAGATTTACCAACATGCTGCTGTTCAAATAGCATGAGTAAGTTCTAAAAGGGAAATAGCAAGTAGATGATTTTTAAAAGCAAACAAAATTTGCCAGCAGTGCAACTGGCTGCAGACATGTTCCTCTGTCTCACACAAGCTGTTCCCAAGTTCAATTTCCCTCTCCAAATGTTTTGCAAGGTCTTTGAAATATTGCTGAACTCTTCGATGAAATATGGATTGAACATTCTGCCAATAATGAACCTTTTGGCTTTTAGGCATCAGTTATGCAATGTATATTTCCCATTTGCTGGTACACACTAGACCAGCACAACAAAGATTCAGTAACATTGCTTGCTTTCTGGCAGCAGAATTTGCTTTCTTGTGATCTTTGCCAAACTGTTTCTGCAAGAAACAACTGGCTGGACATTCTGATCCTCTTAATTTTACTGGCTCAATGCCACTTTTTGTTCTAATGGCCTTTTGTCTCATTTTACTGTCCCTGGAAACCTACAATGCTTATGAATGGGGAAAAACAAACACACATACTGGTTTAACTGGCCGGTAAAGATTATTCTCCATGTTAATATAGCTTTAGTTATACAGCAGATATAAGGAGCCCTGGAAAAAGTGTCTTAAATACAGGTTATTTTCGTGAAAGAAAATAAGCGAACAATCTAGACAAATCTCTTTCATAAAATATTTGCATGTAAAATTTCCCTTTTAGGCAACACTTTCATGAATTAGAATAGAAAACGCGGACATTCACTCTTGTAATGAAGAAACTGAAGAATCCTGCTATAAGTTAGGTTTTTTGCAATTAATATCTTTGCTGTTTTTAAAAGTTCCCAAAATAGTTAATTGAAAGAACAAACTAGGGAAATTTGGGGGAAATATATACATTTGGGAGAGGGAAGACAACAATCTGAGGCTCTGGGGCAAAATAGCCCCTTTATGAATTTTATCAGCAAAAGAACACAGCTCCATAGGGTGTACTAGTCCTTAACATAGCAAAGCCTTCAAGCAAAGTTATACAGATGTCTGAAGTGGGCATAATGTGCCAGTCTTGTTTTAGTGAAACATAGAAACTGAGAAGTCAGAAGAGCATCTAGCCTGACCCCAGGCTCCAGTTGGCAACACTCATGACATGCCTCCCATGTGCATGTCTAGACTATCCTTGAACACCCTCACCGATGGGGCTTCAACCACCTCCAGTGGAAGCCCATTCCATACCCTTGGGTTCCTAACTGTCGGGAAGTACTTCCTGGCATCCAAATTGAACCTTAGTTCCTTGAGCTTAGCTCCATTGGAGTGCTTCCTGCCTTCCTCTGCAGGGGAGAACAGGTCTCTACCCACCCCCTCATATACCTGTATGTCGCCAACAGATCCCCATGGAGACTCCTTTTCACCAGGCTGAAAAGACCCAGTTCCCTCAGTCTCGCCGCATACAGCTTTCCCTGCAATCTGGCCACCATCCTTGTGGCTCTGCACTGCCCTGACTCTAACCTGGCTATATCCTTCCTGTAATGTGGAGCCCAGAAGTGAACACAATACTCCAGTTGTGGGCGCACCAGAGTCATATATAGTGGTAGTAATACCTCTCTCAATCTAGAAGCCACACTTCTGGCTGTGCAACCAAGGGTAGCGTTCCCCCATGGCTGTTGATGCTGCTAGGCAAAGCCCCTACCATGATACATCCTTACAGGCTACTATGGGAGGCTTCTGCTCACCCTATTCCTTGATTGCAACTGCTCCACAGGAGGGGACACCCATAGTCCACTTTCTCTTGGACTTCACTCCCTTGTTTGGAATGGTATCTATCGCAAAAAGTTTGCCTCCTGGTGACTAAAGTTAGTAGTGCAGGTTGGAACCACAAGGATGCATCAAAATTAATTAGTAAATGAATTGATACATTTAAAAAACAAATAACCCTGATGTACAAACCCCTTGGATCCCTTTGGTATATATGCCAAATATTGTCACACACCCATCAACTTTTATTATTAAAGCTGAAAATGAGGTAACATGTTGAGTAGCACAGGGTCAGTCCTGGTGCCAGTGTTCTTCAACATTTCTGTTAATGATTTGGATGAGGAGCTGGAGGGAATGATTTATCAGATTTGCAGAGGACACAAAATTGGTTGGGCTAGCTAATACCCTAGAAGACAGAAACAATATTCAAACTGATATTGATAGGTTGGAGTGTTGGACTGACTACAACAGAATAAAATATAACGGGTAAATGCCATGTTCTGCATCTAGGAAAAGAAGCCAAATGCATAGTTATAATGTGGGAGGTACTTGGTTCAACAATATGACAAATGAGAAAGATCTTGGAATTGTTGTACTTCACAAGCTGAATATGAGTCAACAATGTGGCATGGCTGCAAAAAAGGGCAAGTGCTAATTTGGGCTGCAATCAGTCCAAATCATGTGAAGTACTAGTTCCTGTCTGCTCAGCACGGGTTAGGACTCATCTTGCACACTGCATCCAGTTCTGGCCACTACAGTTTTAGAAAGATGTGGACAAACTGGAAAAAGTTCAGAGGAGGCAACAAAGATAATATGGGACTGGAAAGAAAGCCCTGTGAGGAGACACTGAAAGAATAGAACATGTTTAGCTTTGTGAGGGGAATATGATAGCACTATTCAAGATATGAAGTTTTGTCAAAGAGGGGATGGCCAGGATTTCTTCTCAATCATCCCAGAGTGTAGGGCACAATGGAATCAAATCACAGGGAACCAGATTCCAGCTGAACATCAGGAAAACTTCCTGTTACAGCAGTATGTCAATGGAGCCAATTAGCCAGGGAGGCTGTGGGCTATCCCACACTAGAAGCATGTAAGATGCAGCTGGACAGCCATCTATTAGGGATGCTGTCACTTGGAGCCCTGCATTTAGCAGGGGGTTGAATTTGCTTGCGTTCCCAGCCCCTTTCAACTCTGCTATTCTATGATTCCATGGGATACAATTTGGGTATTACCATATATAATGGTTTTATTATACAGTGACTCAACAGAGAGGGTTGTGCTTAGATAATGAAATTCACATAGATCCAAATAACAGCAAATTAGATTGAAAATTAATTAGCTGTAACTTGGCAAAAACACAGAGAGACAAAAAGAAGGCAACCTTGCACAAAAATAACCATAAAGGGTTATTTCATAAATGACTTTCTCAACTACTTGGCTTAAGTGTAAGTAACAGGAAGACTCAAAGTTCAAAAACTAATTACTCATGCCATTTCAAGCCCAAGATAACATCACATAGTGCAGAGTTAAACTATGGACTTTGCTAGCACAAGATTTAGGGATGGCCACCACTTAGATGGCCTTTAAAGGGGATTAGTCAAATTCATGCAGGAAAAGACTATTGGCACTTTTTAGTCATGATCTGGCTCTCTATACTAGTTGCTGGGAATATGAGCAGTGGGGGTGTTATTGCACTCATATTCTGTTTGCAGGCTGTTGGAAAGATAAAGTGGTCCAAAAATATATTTGGGTTTTTGAAACTTAAATAAATGTTCACTCTTTCCATTAAAAAAAAGTTTTCCTATGGACATTTGGGACTGCATCATGGCAAAGAGTGACCATCCCTGCACAGAGAGCCAGATCATGACTAATAAGCAAGATGTTGCTTACTCCAGCTTGAAGTATCTGGGATGCTTCAGGATCCATGAGCCTTTAACCAGGCAGGATGGAAAGCAGGAATGCTAGACTTTTTCATCTAGGTGACAAACAAACCGCTCATATACCAGGGAAGACCAACAAGCTTTGTACCTGTTACCCAAAATAAAACTGAGCACTATAAAAGACAAAAGAAACATCATTAAACCACACAAAGCTTTATACATATTGGCTCTCCTAGCCATTTCAAGTAGCAACTTATTGGTGGACAGCCCTATTCACATGTACTGTAAGTCACAACCCTGGGCCTTCCACCCCATTTTATACACACACACACACTCACACTAAACAAATCCTCTGAGACTACATGCAGGAGTGGGCCCTACAGGCCCCATCATCTTTCACTATTGCTGATGCTGGTCATAGTTGGATAGGAGATGCAGTGCCACAACACCCGGAGAGCACAAGTTGTCATACTTAAAGCAGACCCAATGAAATACATAGGATTACAGTTACACATGATGGATTTAAGTTCCCCCTTCATGGATCACTGCCTTGTCGTGGCTAAGGGGCTTGCATAGCACAATGAAGTTAAGAGCTATGCCATGCAGGGGCACCCAAGACACACAGGTCATTGCAGAGAACTCTGACAAAAGGTGATCCACTGGAGAAGGAAATGGCAACCCATTCCAGTATCCTTGCCATGAAAACCTCATGGACAGAATCTCAGATCTTGAGTTTCTTCTTGCAAAATTCAGGCTTAAATTGAAGAATAATGTCCTTATCATCATGTGGGATTGGAATGCTAAAGTAGGAAGCCAAAAGATAACTGGAATAACAGGCAGGTTTGGCATTGGAGTACAAAATGAAGCAGGGCACAGGCTGGTAGAATTTTGTCAAAAGAATATGATGGTCACAGCAAACACTCTTTTCCAACAACCCAAGAGACGACTCTACTCATGGACATCACCAGACGGTCAACACAGAAATCAGATTGACTATGTGCTCTGCAGCCAAAGATGGAGAAGCTCTATACAGTCAGTAAAAACTAGACCAGGAGCTGACTGTGGCTCAGATCATGAGCTGCTTGTTGCAAAAATTAGGCTTAAATTGAAGAAAGTAGGGAAAAGCACTAGGCCACTCAGATATGACCTAAATCATATCCCTGATGAATATACAGTAGAGGTGACAAATAGATTTAAGGAATTAGATCTGATAGACAGAGTGCCTGAAGAACTATGGATGGAGGTTCGCAAGATTGTACAAGAGGTAGCAACTAAAACCATCCCAAAGAAAAAGAAATGCAAGAAAGCAAAATGGCTGTCTGAGGAAGCTTTACATATAGCTGAGGAAAGAAGGGCAGCGAAAGGCAAGGGAGAAAGAAAAAGATACACCAAATGGAATGCAGAATTCCAGAGAATAGCTAGAAGAGATAAGAATGTCTTCTTAAATGAACAGTGCAAAGAAATAGAAGAAAACAATAGAATAGGGAGGACCAGAGATCTCTTTAAGAAACCTGGAGATATGAAGGGAACATTTCATGCAAAGATGGGCATGATAAAGGACCAAAATGGCAGGGACCTATCAGAGGCAGAAGAGATTAAGAAGAGGTGGCAAGATTACACAGAAGAACTATATAACAAAGAGCTTTAACGTCCCTGATAACCACGATGGGGTGGTCACTGACCCTGAGCCAGACATCCTGGAATGTGAAGTCAAATGGGCCTTAGGAAGTCTGAGCAACAACAAAGCTAGTGGAGGTGACCGTATTCCAGCTGAGCTATTCAAAATCTTAAAAGACTATGCAGTAAAAGTGCTACACTCAATATGCCAGCAAATTTGGAAAACTCAACAGTGGCCACAGGATTGGAAAAGGTCAGTTTACATTCCAATCCCAAAGAAGGGCAATGCCAAAGAACATTCAAACTACTGCACCATTGCACTCATTTCACATGCTAGCACACTTATGCTCAAAATCCTACAAGCTAGGCTCCAGCAGTATGTGGACTGAGAACTACCAGAAATACAGGCAGGATTTCGAAGAGGGAGAGAACCTAGAGATCAAATTGCCAACATATGCTGGATCATGGAGAAAGCTAGGGAGTTCCAGAAAATCATCTACTTCTGCTTCATTGACTATGCTAAAGCCTTTGATTGTGTGGATCACAACAAATTGTGACAAGTTCTTAAAGAGATGGGAGTACCTGACCATCTTATTTGTCTCTTCAGAAACCTATATGTGGGTCTAGAAGCAACAGTGAGAACTGGGCACGGAACCACTGACTGGTTCAAAATTGAGAAAGGAGTTTGGCAAGGCTGTATACTGTCACCCTGTAAGTTCAGTAGACTCTGAGGGATGGTGGAGGACAGGAGAGCCTGGAGGAATGTTGTCCATGGGGTCATGAAAAGTCGGACATGACTTTGCGACTAAACATGTGCAATAAACAGGTTTAGTTCAACTGATTTCAATGGGTCTACTCTTAGTATGACTGAGTAGGGATCCAGCCCAATATAAGTGTTCTGTTCGTCTCTTTTATAGCATAATGATGTCATCTTACTTGCTTTTGGCAAAATATAACTCCACTCTGCAAAATAAAGCAACATTATTCCCTCAAAAGCAAAAACAAAGCCTTACATCTCCACAAGGATTCCTGGCAAGCTTTCTCTTGTTTTGACCAGATACTGTTTCCTGATGCATTAATTCTAGTCATTGAGAGTAGGGAACAGCAGTTGCCAGTGATTAAATTCAGCATTGGATGATTTGGGAACAGTAAAAATGCAGATGGTATCTCCTTCCCCAAGTCAAGACACAAAGTACCCAAGGCTGACAAAGAGAAAATTCTACAAACAGTTTAACTTGGGAGATTATGACAATGACAATGACGTGTTGTGACTGATATGAGGGAACAGGCACAGATGCTAAATGATTATTTTGCCTCTGTGTTCTCCCCAAAGCAGGACGGGAGATATCCACATAGAAGATTAGATGAAGCTGGGGACTTAGGGGCACAGATTAGAGTCACCCCCCTTGAAGTTGAGGGGCTCCTTAGGGCATTGGATATTACAAAGGCACCAGGCCCTGATGGGTTATACCCAAGAGTACTTAGAGAGTTGGCAGGGGTTCTCTCACGTGGATCCCAGGATAGTAAGGCCTTTGATAAAGTGCCCCATGATATCCTTTAGTGTATCCCAAAACTCCTCAGTTTCTCCACCAGGATATCATGGGGCACTTTGTCAAAGGCCTTGCTGAAATCCAGGTATACCACATCCACTGCATCCCCTCCATCTAGCCATCTCGAAACCTTGTCATAGAATTCCACAAGGGTTGTCTGGCAGGACCTGTTTTTGCGAAAGCCATGTTGTGTGGCTGTCGGCCTCCCTTCCCTATCTAGCATCACTAGATCTCTCCCTATTATGAGCCTTTCCATTGTTTTTCCTACAATGGACGTAAGGCTAACAGGTCTGTAATTCCCCATGTCCCTTCTACTACCCTTATTGAAAATTGGAACCACTGACGCCACCCTCCAGTCCTCTGGAACTTCATCCATTCTCCACGAGGCCTCAAAATGGAGGCCTGCAGGCGTGAGAGAATCCCTGCCACCTCTTGAAGTACTCTCAGGTGTAACCAAATCAAAACTCCTTGTTTTCCCAAGTTCCTGTTAGAAGGTGTGTGGGTGAAGGAGGACATTTGGAGCTTTGAGGGTACTGGTTATGTCCCAGATAATGAAATTTTAGAAGTTAATCAGGAGAAAATGAATTAACCCTTTCATTGAATTTTGGAGGCCCCTCTAAGAAAAAGAATGCTTTATCTTGTAGTAATGGTATTGAGAAGGGAAATGGTATGTATGTATGTATTTATTTATAAAGTTTGTATGCTGTCCAATTACTAACATCTCTGGATGACTATCAGCATAAATAAATTGAAGACCCACTCTGACTGCAAATTAATAAAATACAATAATAAAATTCAATATTAAAACATATTATAATATTGATTAAATAAAAAGGTCTTAACCTGGCACCGAAAAACATATAATGATGGCACCAGGTGGACCTCTCTGGGGAGCGCATTCCATAGTTGGGGCGCCACCACAGGGAAGGCCCTCCTCTGGGTACTCTGTCTCCTAACATCTTTCACAGAGGGTTTCCAGAGGAGGGCCTCTGTTGCCGATTTCAGGGGTGGGAGGGCAAATAGGAAGGGCAAATTGGTATTGAAGGAAACATATATAATCATGAGGTTCCTGTATCTAAAAAGGAATTGCAATACGTGAGAAATTCTCAAGCTCATATGACTAATTACCTGTGGCAACTTTTCTTCTTCTACACAAATGTACAGGAGTGTGTCCTCCAGTAGTGTGTCTATAAGGATATCTGGTATAAAATGGGACAAATATTCTACATTTTTGTACCTTTCTTTTTCAACTGTTCCTCATTGGTATGAGGAAGATATTTAGGGGAAAAACAACACCTGACCCAGACACAATGGGAAAGATGCTTTTATATTAATTAAAATGGAAAAATAGAATGGCATTTCACATTTTTACTTCATATAAAACAACATTGGTTACAAATGATGACGACCCTGGAAAGAAACATACAGTGTTACCTTGGCTCAAAAACTTAAACTGTTCCTGGACTCTGGTTGTGACCCAAATTGGTCGTAAGCCAAGTCAAATTTCCCCATAAGGGTCAATGTAAATAAGGTTAATCTGTTCTGCAACTATTTTTTTACTCACAAAAATTTGAAGCAAAGTGACAAAGAACAACAAAGATCGCGGCCATCTCCCCCCCGCCAGCGATCATGCGGGGAGTGGGGGGAGACCGGCGGGATGGAAGGCATGTGGGGGGGGCAGGTGCAGGTGCACAGGGGGGAGGTGGGCGCATGGGGGGGAGGCAGGCATGGGCATGCTCGGGCAGGGAACATGGGTGCAATCATGGCCATCTCCCCCACAGCACGAACGTGGCCATCTCCCCCCCCCCCCACCAGAACGACCGCGATCCGCCCGTGCAGGGAAGGTGGTTCGCGTCCTGGGGCAAAATTTTTATGAAATTTCTGTTCGCGACCCGATTTGGTCGTGACCTGAGGCGTTCGTGAGCCGCGGTACCACTGTATTATGATTTACAAATAGCTATTAAATTACAGCTTTGATGACAGAAAAATCATTTAGATCATTTTAGAGTAGAGCTAATAGCTTATATTTTCAAACAGTGATTATTGTTTATAGTGCTGTATCATGAACATTCTACACATTTAGCTTGTTAAAATACACCATGGGCTTCTCTACATGAGAAGTTCAACCCGCTGCTTTAGTAAGACCTCTTCCTCTGTTTTTATTACTGAAAAACATGTCATTTGTGCTGGGTTATTAATCACATGGTAGTGCTGCACTATAGTAGATTTGCAACTCCACACAAGACTTATGTTCTGGTTTAAAATTTGATACCAGACTTTTCTCACTTTACAAACAAGCTGCTAAAATGGCTGGAAAACATGGAAGAGGGCCTGCTGGACAATGACATCCCAAAAAGGTCCCACACACTTCTGTGGGAAATGGATCCTAAGCACACAGTAACTGCCTCATGTAGAGAAGCCCCCTGAGGCTAGCAAGGGGAAGCAAACATGCACATGCTCTGGTAATAATATTTTGTAAAGCACATCATGCAGCTTGTCAACAATTCCTATGACAAGGCTAGGAAATCTAGTGCCCTCCAAATGTTTTGGATTACCATTCTCATACCTTTTGACCATTGGCCATACTGGCTGGGACTTATGAGAGTTTTATCCCAGCACACTGGAGGGCAGCAGCAGTTAGCCTGCCCTGGTCCTATGAACTATTAATTCAGCCTTCCCCAACTTGGATTCCTCCAATGGCCATGCTGGCCAGGAATTATGGGAGTTACAGTTCAACACATATAGAAGTAGTCAAGCTGGCAAAGGCTTTTAGTTCTGACAACAACTGGGAACAACAGGTCTGAAGAAATTAGCATTTCATGCAACAGGGAAGGGTTCGGGAGAAGAAAAACAGTCAGTCTGCATTTCATTTCTACAGGGAAATGATCCAGTAGCACTCTGAAAAGAAACATAACATCTATCTTTCTACAATTTTCCTTGCAATATAAATGGCTTGTTTGAAGCTTCCATGAGCTACATAAGCACATGACACCCAGCTTGTCAGTAAATTAGCTGAGGACAGTTTGCAAGTACAAGAAATTGGCTGGGATCCAAAGCAACTGCACATGAACATCAAGGCTTTCCCGTTTTCTCTTTCCAAACTGTTTTTTGTCATATTACATCAAATGCCAATCCTGAAGTGCCTCCTGGATTTGCAAGAGGCTGCTCAGGAGATGCAGAGGAGGGTCCTAGTGTGAGATTGGGGTCCCCAGAAGCCCTGGTGTGCATTGGAAACTCTTTATGTGCCCTTTGGATATTTATCATTTACACCTTTAGAATTTCCTCTCAACACTGTTTGAAGGTTTTAAGACCACAGTAGCACCAAAATATGTGTCAGATTCTGTTTCCATAGGGGTGAAATTCATCTTCCATGCACTACCCCCATGCAAAGATAAATGGTTTCAACTTAGGTCATTTACGGATTTAGGAAAACGGCATGGTAGGGTTTCCAAATCATGGCCTGCTGATATGGTCCAAAATAAAAAACAACTATGCAGCTAGTTTCTTATGCCCAAGAGGGTTCTGGACCTTGCCCTTTTTCATTTGCCATGATATAGAGCCAGATGCTTTTGAAACTGAAGGGGTATTTCAAAATTAGTTTGTAATGTGGTATGACAGTATGCAGTTAAAAGGTGGGGTGGGGGGAGGTGGGGAGACAAAACTCTCACTGGGTGTAGTTGAAATATCTTTCACACCCTGGTCTAAGGTATGTATGCTGGTGGAATGTGTGAGAAATGGACTGCTTAAGTTCAATTGCCCCTACCTAACAGAAAAGCCTATTGAAGCCTACCTAGCAGCAAAGTGTAGGGAACCTGCAGTAGCAATTACAGCCCTTCTTCAGTATACACAACTGTTCTAGACCCACTGAAGCTGTCTACCATTTGGGGGTATTCCTTTGCTCATGCGCCATCTAGATATCCCTACATCACTTTTAGTAATGATCCCAAGCAAGCTTATAGTGGTGACCAGTCTCCTTTTGTGTAGGTACTTTGACATGGCTGCTCAGACTGGCTCATTTCCTGTCCAATTTCTAAGTGGGCTGCCATGCTTCAGAAAAATGAATTTCACCCATGCTGGAAGAAGATTCCTCTCTAAGGTATGCCTTCTTTGGTTATTAACTTTTTTAAAAGTATGCAATTACGATACAATATTTACATCATTTAAAATTTTTATTTCAGTGTCAACATTTTTGTAATAAACTTTAAAATTTACACAGTATGGGGGATAAAGAACATTTATTTCCTTCCAATATCTGAGATATAACTGTTTTCAATACAAAGAACAATAAAACTATTGCTACAGCTATATGACTTTTGATCCAAGAGCTTTCCAGATTTTAGAAGAGAGGCTTGTCCCATGACTGCCAGATCTGATGTCCTCCATGCTTCACAGTAGTTGCTAATTTGTCGTATTCCATTTAGGCTTGAACCATGCCAGATGATTTTCTGAGCCCTAAATGTGGGTGGATGTTTCAGTGTTAGAGTTATATACCTTGAAAGAAAATTTTCAACCATATACAAGTCCAAGCAAAAGTGCCAGCATAGTGCAATGGTTAGTTTTGGACTGGGACTTGGGCCCAATTCAAGGTGTTGATTATGACCTACAAAGCCCTAAACGGCTTGGGTCCTGGCTACCTGAACGAGCGCTTACGTCCGTATATGCCCGACCGCCCTTTGAGATCTGCGGGAGAGTCCCTTCTCCGGGAACCCTCCATGAAAGAAATTAGGAGAGTAAGTACCCGGAGGAGGGCTTTCTCTGCGGTGGCGCCCAACCTATGGAATTCACTCCCCAAAGAGGTCCGCCTGGCACCGTCGTTACTGGTTTTTCGGCGCCAGGTAAAGACCTTTTTATTTAAACATCATTTCAATTGTTAAAACATATGATCTGGCCTGGGCAACTTCTTCTTCCTTCTCTTTCTCCTCCTATATTTTTATTTTATACTGATAATTTTAATTTTGTATTTGTAAATCAATGTATTTTTTGTATTGTTATATTTAATGGTAATTTATTATGTACTATTGTATTTCAATGTATTTTATCATGTTGTAAGCCGCCCCGAGGTTTCGGCAAGGGGCGGCATAGAAATGTAATAATAATAATAATAATAATAATAATAATAATCTGGGTTCAAGTCCCTACTTGGCCATGAACCTTCCTGATGACTCTCAGCCAAATGTATCCCACAAAGTTATTGTGAAGATAAAATGGAGAAGGAAGATATGGACTACTTGCAAGAGGATGAAAGATGGTGTGTAAGTGCAACAATAATGACATGAACTACATGTAATTTGCTTACCTGCTACTCTCAGTGCACATAGTCCCAATTTGGCTCAGAACCATGACACTCTGGTGTGTATGGGGTTAAAACTCTTCCCCCATCTCCCCTGAAATTCTGCCCCTCCTGGCATGCCATGATCTTGATTCACAGTGCAGCCATGCATGTTTAACCCAGAGTAATATATCAGACAAGCCTCAGCCAACTGTAATACAGTTAGCATAATGTATAGTTGAGCTCTCAGTTCTCATTCAGCACAGTTCAGGGAGAGCAGGCAGGGAGTGGGGATATGTGTTTACTTAGGTCTGTGTCACCCTCAATTTTTAGTTTGGTCCCAAGGAGAGAAGTAGCTTGTGCTGGTTTTGTAATGTTAAAAGAACCTATGGGTGCTATAATCTCACCTCCTGACACTAAGCATAGTGCCTACGCTGATCCTTCCAGCTGTTGCCAGATTCCAGGAGTACTGTAAGGCTTCCAAAAGTGTGATCATAGACTAATCTTACTGGAGTTAAATTAAAACAGTTAATTTCAGAAATAATATCCAACAACATGAACTTACCAAGCTGGATCAGTCATGACATTCCTTCCATCAAAGGAATATATTGGAATCTGTAGATCAAACTGTCCTCCATTGCCTGAAAATATTGACTCCCAGTTATTGAACAGTATTTCTCCCTATTGGAAAGGAAAGAAGCCACCTCTTAAAATTGAAATGAACTGAATATTCAGCATGATCCTGAATATTCAGCAGGAAGGAAGAAGCAGTTGTTCTCTCACCCTGCCTCTCCCTCAGTTTCCCCATTGGACAGTTTGAGCCAGGGTGGCCCTGGTTTTGTTCCACAAAGCACAAGGCCAAGACATGGCTGTGGAAGGACTGCAGGGCTGGGCTGGAGTATGTGACTGGTGACTATGGGTAGCCACTTCTCCCTGCCCATTCCAAGCCCCACAGCAGAAGCAGTTATGGCACTACAGGACAGGCATTCTATCAAGACAAGTAAGCAGGTACAGATCCTGGCAAGAGATAGTGAAGATGTATCACCATGAGCTTGCTTGCTTATTTATTTATTCATTTATTTTCTATACCATCCCATACTTAAAAGTCTTGGGACGGTTTACAGCAAATAAATCCAAAAAATAACAATAACAATTGCCCAGCATCCAATGTTAAAATATAAACCCTCCACTAAAACAAATTAACAATTAAAATACTGGGAGAATAAAAAGCTTCTGAAGCTGCAGAATATTTTTGGCCCATGTTTTCAGACTGTTGTGAGAGGCAGTGGCTGGAACAGAGAGGATACTCTTCTTAATTTTTTAAAAGCAAAGTGCTAGGCCTCAGATTTGCCAAGATGCCCTACGATCTGTTTGGGAGAGGAAGACTGTTTCTTAATTTTAAGTGTGAGGGGACAGACTGTACTTGCTCAGAGGTGAAAGACACATTAAGCTATTTCTTACAAAATATCTGTTTCCTTAATGAATGGAAAAGGGATGGGGGTACAGGTCAAGGCCTAGGGCTTTCCCCCTATTTATACCTGTAAGTCATGCCACTTATATCACAGATATATATTACACTTCCAGTGCATAGCTTATGTTGATAAGAGTTAATTTCAGAAAACAAAGCAAGTGAAGTGTTTTACCTTAAGATTAACTATAGGCAGAAGATATCTATCTGCTTTCCTGACAACTGTCAGGAGATCTTGAAGATGTGAAGACAAAAATGCTCTGTATGTGGAGACTAAACCAGCAGCCCGAGCTTGTTGAAAGCATTCATAGTCTGCTCTCATATCACCAGAAAATGGAGCATTCAAAGCCACCAGATGAAGCTGTAGAGTAAAAGAATGTTAAGGCAGGGGTGGGCAACTTGCAGTCCCAGGCCTCATGCAGCCCTCAGGCATTTCATGTGACCCTCTGCTAATTTTTAAAACCATTTATATGCACTCAGTTCATATGCCTGGCAAGAGTGGTATGTTCCTGCACTGGCAGCTGCTACATGGGAAGGGAGAAGGAGAGAGGAAAAGATAACATGGGTGACTCATCTAGGTTTGACTCTGCATTTGCCCACAATAGGTATGTGGCTGCTGACAGATTGCCTGTGAGGGAATGTGATTCTTGATAGAAGGTTTCCTATTTCTAAGGGATTGCGTACATGTGTGGAACCTCTAGCTGCATTAAAGTCAACAAGCAGAGTGAGTGGATTCCTCTAGCTATTCATATCCTCAAGAAGGCAAAAGAGCCTAGGTGTAGGAGAAGTATGAGGCAGGGGCCTAGGAAGAGCATGGGCCAGAGGATGGAAAGCAGGGGGCAGACTAGGAGAGCAGGAAGAAGTAGTGGCCCTAATGAGGGGGAGAAGAAAGCTGAGAGAGGAAGCAGGAGGGACGGGAAAATGTAGAGCGAGGACAGGCAGAAAGGAGAGAGATTTGATGGAGTTGCAGTGGCAAGTAAGACTGAATTGCTTTGTGCTGCTTTGAAATTGCCAGACAAGTCTTTGTCCTCAGTTCATTTCTAGAGTTAGAATATCTATTGTTCCGCCTTTCCATAGATAGCATCAAATGCCCTTGAATAAAGCTGAAGTAACTTGTGGAGCAGTGCATTCCAAATGAGAATATTTAGACTAACCTATCATGAAGAATAATTGTCACCAGCACAGACTGAAAGCAGTCACAAGCTGTAGGAGTGCTGAGGCTAATCCAATAGCAGAAACATCTACTGTTGTAATATGGTATGAAACACTAGCATCCTTCTTTCCTACTGCTCCTAAAAATAGTATTGTATATAAACCAAGGTTAATAAAGTAAAACTTTTTTCTTTTTAGCATTACATACAAAATGCAAACACTTAAAAATTAGGAAATAAGGGAAAAAACTATTTCCTCGCCTCTTTAGAAAGTATTTCAGTTTAAAATAACTTGATGTAAAGATATTAGTAAACCATTTGGCTAAGAGGTAGTGACTGGCCCAAGGTCACCCACCAAACTTTATGGATAACTAGGTGGTTCAAGCTGATTCTTCATATACTAGACTGACACTAACCATGCTGATCTGGCAACAGAACATAAAGCAAATGGGTGATCATGTTCCATGAAGTGGAACAGAACTTTCAATAGTGTGTGTGGAGGGAAGGAACATGGGTATTGATCCCTAATACATCACCTATCCTCATTTGTGAAATGTTAAGGCTGTGCTCTACTGATCTAGACAGGAGCAATCAAATCACTACCACTGCTACCTTTGAATCTTGGTTCAAGCAGCCTTTTGGCATGGGACAGCTATTGTGTGCACATGATTCCTCATTCTGTATATGTCAGAGCTTTGCATGACATCATCATCTTCCAGGATCTCTCCTATGCTTTCTGCAGCTTTTTAAGATGGAGAAGAGTGTGGCATTATCTGGAAAGAGCAGCATGAAAGCCTCATGTATTTGTGCAGTGCCACTATGCCCCCTCATGCTTGTGTGCAGTGGAACAGCTAGAAAGACAGAAAGAACAATGTGAGGTAGGAAGGAAAATGTATAAAGGAGCTGATCTTAATCCTGCAAAGAATCAGGACTCAGAAGCTTCAGTAAAGTGGTTGATTGAAAGCTTCAGGTAGAAAAGCCCTATGCAGAAAAGCCCCAAGAGTTTTGCAGCAAAGCAGTTGACTACAGCTCTATTTGGTTTTGGTCCGAAAGTTGCTCTGGAATGGAGTCCGAGGCAACAACTGAACTGCCCTGGGATACTAAGTATGGGGGCATGGGGATGGTTGGGTATCTTTTGATGCTCTACCTGAAGCAGAGTCTGTTGACCTGGAACAGCTTTCAGACAATCTGACCTACCCGGATGAGATTGATATAGATCAGCTAGGAAAGGTCTCCAATATAGACAGCTGGCTAGAGCCTTCCTCACCTGCAGATCTACTCAGGAATAAGCAGATCTGGTGCTCTGTGGTGATAGGAAGCAGGCAGCCTTTCTTGAGCTGCAGGTCCTCCTGAATTTTTACAAGGTTTGTTCAGACATCTGGGGAATTAACAGCAAGAGGGATTCCCATATCTGAGACAAGGTCAGCAAGTGTAACACTGACTAGTGACTCTAGCCCCAGTTTGGTATGAACTGCAACAATTCATCCTGGGATATATCCTGACAAGAGGGTCAGTGCAAATACTCCTTTGCCCCAATGAGCTGCCCCATAAACTTACACTTGGCCTTGTGCTGTCAGCTGGAATTGGTGCTGGAAGGGGTTGAAATCCCTGTTGGTGTAACACACAACAAATTACAAAGGTTGAAATAATGCATTACAAGTGGGGGTGGGAGAAACATGAGTGAAGATGTTGGATGCTAGGAGCCTTTGGAAGTGAGCTTTGCAACTCACATGACAGATATTTATCTCAGCAAAGTGACTCTCAGTCTTGTCCTTCCTTTTGGGTATCAGGAAAATGGCAGATTTGTTTTCAAAACAAATGGTTATTCTTCACCTAAAACTTCCTATCATCAGTAACAAGAAAAAGCCAGTGCAACATTGCACTGAGGAGTGAAGGAGAGAGATGTGTTAGTATCACAGTTACTAGACAATAGTCATCAAGGCAGGTGCCCTCAAATGAAGCTGAACCACTCCTTGCACCAACAGAGCCAGCTTTCCCAGAGTTTTCTGCCCCACCCCCTGCCAATTCTGTTTACCGATCAGTGGGGCAGCTATCAAGACAGCTTCCAACCTGCTCTTAAACAGACTTCCATCTAATATTTGGCAGCAATTCCCATGCTGAAATAATAAACCAGCCCACATATAACAACAGCCAGGATAAACAAATTGTGTTCAATTTGTTCATCAATGTGTTCATTTGTGTCAATGCGTTCATCAGGATTTGCCTAATCTCCACAAACCTAACCTCTCCAAAGAGGATGCAGGACAGTGAGAATGGGCAGATGCCACATACATGTGAGTTCTCATGTTGCTTCCCATGAACAGCAGGAGATTGGAACAGTCACGGGCCCAGCACCCACATCCCACTGCATATCGACAGCTAGTGGGCCTGTTGGCAACACCCCTTCTTTCATTTAACACTTACTGGGCTCGAAATGGCTGGAGGTGGGAGACTGTGTTCAGGGATGGGAATCAGTTCTCCAAGCTGGAAGGAAACACATGGTGAGTTGGAACAGGCACAGAAGCAGCAAGGAATTGTATGAAAGTAATTCTTATTCCCTGAAGGAGAATTTCAACTCTGACACATTCCTTTCAGAAATGACAGGCGGTAGATGAGCCATATGACCTAGAATGAACTATTTACCTGTACTTTTTTCCATCCATTTTGAACACGGATAAAAACATCACTGGTTTCACTAAGATAGATCAGTGTGCCTTCTGACACTAAATGAACCATTTGTAGCATAGTGTTAACATTTCTAAGTGTTGTAACCTGTCAAGAGAAAAACATAAGATCAACTGATCAAATACAAAAAAAATGGCATTTAAGGATGTTGTTTTTATCTGGGCAAGAAGTGTTCAGTTCAGGAAAGGAAATTTGTTTTTCACCGAACAGAACCTAAGTGTGCCCTGAGGCAGCAGAGCTGAAAGAATGCATATATGGCCTCTGACATGGGCCACTGGGAAGCTGCCCTTACTGCCCCCCAGTGGCAGGAAAATAGCAAAGTAGAGCAAGGGACTAAAAGAAAGCCAAGGGGGCAAGAGAATTGCTAACACCAGTTCAAGTTCCCTTTGCCCATATCCTGATAATTTTCCCAGTAGGTGCCATGCCTCTGTTTGAGGAGTCCTCACCAGAAAAGCCTGCGGGGATGTGCTGGTGTCTATGGATGAGGCAGAGGCAGGAACCTGGAAGGAAACATGCTGGCAGTGGATGAAGCTGTGTCCTCAGGGATGTTTGGAGAGAGTCTTTCCTCTCCACAGGAACACTCGGAGTCTGACCCAGGGCCAGGGCCCTGTGCCCCAGCTCTCAAGAACACTGCCATCTGAAGGGAGGCATGCCAGTCTTCCCTTTCTGGCCGAGTGCTAGACTGCCTGTGTGAGCCTGGGTTTACCCAGCAGACTCCTGAATAAAAGGCTGGCTAGAACTGTCTAACCTCAGTCCAACATTTTGAGACTTTGTTTCTAGCTCCCTGCCTTGTTGCCTTGATTGGGCCCTTGTGAATGATTCTGGAATGAGCCTCAACATGACTCTCTCTTGTTTTTGGACTGACCTGCTGCCTTATTCCAGAATGACTGTTGACTATCCTGTGCAATCTCCCTTGGAAAACATTGTGAGAGTAATACCCAAGTAGTCTTGATTGACTGTTTTAGGGCAAGGCTTATCTTTACTATTATGCAGTTGACCCATTTCTCAGGTTATTATCTATGATGCTAACTGAAGCTGGTTGAAAATCAGGACTAAGAAACATATTTTATTGCATCTATGTGTATATGGGTGAAAAAAATAACTCTTTAAAGAATAACTCTGCTGGATCAGACCAAGGGTTCACCCAGTCCGACATTCAATCAGTGGCCAAATAGCTGCCTGTGGGGAAGCTCACAGAGTAGGACATAAGTGCAAGAATCCATGTGCAAGAATCCATTTATGTTCCCCAGAACTTTCTGTACCTAAGTAAATTGCTTCTCACACTGGAAAGAGCATATAGCCTCCAGGACTAGCCATGATCCACCATGAACTTGTCAACTTTGACTTTACAGACTGAGACTGCTGTCCTATGGCCTTCCAACAGCATCTGGGAACCTATCTGAAGTTCCACCACTGAGAGTCTGTGCTTGGTGCTGGGACTCTGATGGCCAAGCTGTCACTTGGCAGCCTTCAAAGCTAGTGCAGAGTTTTTGTTTTCAATATTTAAAGGGAACTTCTATCTTTCCAGGAATTCTACTTAAATTGTGCATTTGTTCTTCTTGCAGGACAGTATGGATCCAGGAAAGAGAAAAATTATGTTCTTCTATGACACCATGCCTTGCCAGAAAATGCTGACCATACTTAGAGAAATATAAACATGGAGCCATTACCTCAGGAAGAAATTCTAAGGAAAATCTTAGGGAGAAATTAGTACTGTTGTTGTACTCTTGTTACATAAAATACAAAATTGCCTACTTGTGAGTTCTTCAAAAATACAATTCAGTTTCACCCACTACAAATATTGGTATTGTAGGTTTTGTTTTAAGTAACCCAAATGAGATTAGGCCCTTTGATACTTGTTTGACGCTTTTGCCAAAGAAGTGCATTCTGCATCTTTAGTGGTTTCTTCACCATCTTACTGACGTGCGCAGCGACTCAGAGGAGTCGTTGGCGCACATGTGAGAGCAGGGTGCTCCCTGTAAGAAGCAAGCCCCAGAGCAGTAAGATTTCTACCTGGTGCCCATTGTACAAACACCCTCCCCGCTCTGACTTGGACAAAGTTTTCAGGCAGAGGAGACAGGCAGCTTTTCAGCAGAAGCTGATAATGGAACCAGGGCAGAGGGAGGTGAGCAGGTTACCATGGAAACGGCAGGACAAGCCGGAGATAAAGACCCAGGGAAAAGTATAGCTAGCCCTCGAGATAGGAGGAGAGCACGCCCAGTTTGGGGCAACTGGAGTAGAGGGAAATGGAAAGGAGGAGGAAGAGAAGCTTGTCTGACCCACCCAGAGAGGGGTGTCCCAGACGGGTCAAGAGTGTTTCATAATCTGATTCCCATCAGAAAGAGGGGACAACATAGCCATTATCATCATCATTACAAGCTCCTTTGTTGTTTCTTGTCTGCGTAGCTTTGAAGTTTCTTAGAATAAAAGATTTAAAGCTCTAACTGCTGGAGTGCATGGGAAGAGTGCTCCAGCCGCACGACACTTACCTCCACAGTGTTGGAGAAAGTGCACTGACATAGGAGTAGGCATACAGGACAAAATGAGTTGCAGGTGTGTGTATGTTTTTCTCCTATGCTATGGCCAAGAGGAGTGGAGTCTACCCTCTGTTCCCCAAGCATGGCTTCTCCAGTGTGCAGAAATGCCCTGCATGGCCCCTAACACATTCTGGTGCCATAACTTATTTATTGACTGATTTTGCCAGTCCCTAGTCAGGAAGGGAATCACCATGCAGGAAGAACTGGAAAACAATACCAGAATCTGTCCATTCCCCCTTCTACCTTCCTTGATTTGGGATAGGAAATACCCATACTCTAACTTCTTTTTTTTCTGTCCTCTCCAACTTTACCCATATTAACGTGTGTTGCCAGGGCCAAGGTATTAACATTTTAATCCCTTTTCTCCCAACTTGATTAGGCTTCTTGTGTGTCCATTTGACTTGTATTACTAAATTCCCATATTTCACATTAAGTTTTCCTCCTTTGCTGTCCTATACCATTTGCACATTACTCCAAGTCACCCGGTTCTTTGTCTCCTCTCTGCTTTAGTGCAATCCTTACACATCTACTCAGAAGAGGTCTCATTAAGTTTATTTGGACTTACTCCTAGGTGAAAGGACATAGGATTGCAGTCTTAACCAGATAATTGCTGGTTAAATTTGGAAGTTGTCAATGTACCCATTAATCTAAATTTGTAATAAACTCTTCTGGTCAAGCCTAGTACATGCAGCCAGCCCAGTCCACATGATCTTGGGGGCTCTTTGCACAAATTGCAGTGGCTACATATAGACCCAACTTGTGGCACTGGTTCATACAGTGACGTTCTGCATACCCAATGAGGGGCTGCAAGCAGCAGTCCATATATTTCTGCAGATGGTCATGTAGAACCTACAAACCTGGCCATACCCACAGTTAACTCTCTTTATGGTCTGTATGAATGTTTCCATTGTGTTTAGGGACAATATTAGCAAACTTTTAAGAATTGGGCACTATCTTACCAAGTTCCTAGATGCTGGCAATCCAGGTTCTCCGGGAGGTCCTGGTGGCCCTGGCATAGGTGCTGCTTAAAAGAGCAAAATCATGATATAGATTTTTGTTTTTCCAGGTTAGTGATAAAGTCGATACTGTGTGGTGGCTATGTTCCCAAAATGAACACATCATTATAAAGTGAAAGCTATGCAGTTTAGGCATTGAGTTTTGTGGCTTGAATAACTTAACCTTAAATTGTGCTGTAAAAGGCCTGAAAAAAATCTGGGAATGACAGAAAGGGCAGGAGGACAGTTTTGAGAGTGTGTCCCATACCTCACCTGTGAGTCAGCATGACAGTGCCAGTAAAAAAGTCACATATTGATTCCATCCCACCTGCTTCCTGGTCTGCCCCTAGTTTGCCCCTTAACAGGAATGCAGTAGAAGAGGGGACAGGAGTGGCAGAGTATGGCTCTAATGTCATGAGGATCTGAGGAGCTTCCTAACAAGGGAGACCACTGGTCCAACTAATCTAATGTTAGCAGTAGCTCTCCAGTGTCAGTTCCACTCGTGTTCCTTGAGATATTATATCCTGAATGTGCATTTTATTTCTTCACATGGTATGTTACCTATGTAACATATCTACATAACTAAGGTATGTTACATCAGCTTCTACTGTTTGTGAGTTTTCTAAGTGAGCACTTCTGATATGAAAGTTGTCCTCAGAATGGAACTGCAGATATATTATTAACTACACACACATGATGCACACACACACAGTTTTAGGAAACAATGCAATAATACAAAAACACACTCCAAGGCTTATTTCATACTCCACACTCATTCTGGTTCCTGACTCTGGTCTGAGCAGGTCAGAGCAAGCTGCCCTTGTTGGTCTAGGGCATCTGGAATAGAATCAGCCAAGCTCCAAGCGACTGGAGTGAATGAACAGGGAGAGCAAACAGGAGTTTGGTGGGGGAGGTCCCTAACTCCACCCCCCCCAAGTTTCTCCACCCTCTTTGTTTTCTTCCTTGTAACAAACTCCCATTTATTGGTAGAATTCTGTGGTTAACCTTCAGAGAAGACGGAGGGAGCGCTGGTTTTTACAACAGACCCAGCAAATTAGAATCAAGAAGGTAGCAGAAGGAATGGACCAAAAAGACTCCGCAGTGGTGGTGACCCACAACATCTGTGCAATGTTTGTTTTCCTGCCTGAGGGCAACATAGTATACACATGCATCGAGTGCAAGTTTCTTCCTGTTGGAAAAGGTGAGAGAACTAGAGCAGCGAGTGTCCACCATCAAGGGAATAAAAGAAGATGAGGGGTTTTTAGAGCAGTGGAACTACAACAGCTAAGAGCAGTACAGAAGCTAGAAGTGTAACAGCAAGCTGAGGCAGAACAGGAGAATGCTGATGGAAGGAAAAGTGAGGAGGAAACTTCAAGGAAAGGGGTGACAGGTACAGAAGAACTAGAAGACACTCTGCACTAGTGGAAACAGTGGAACTATCGAACCACTTCCAGTATCTTGAGGGTGAGACTGGAAGGCAGCCTCCTGTGGAGGAATTGAAAGTCATCCTGTGCAACACTGAACCAGAGGCTAAAGGTCAACCAAGTAATTGCAATGATACCAGGGCTTGCAAGAACAGGAAGAGTGTTAGGTGTGGGAGACTCCCTGCTGTGTGAGATGGAAACGCATGTATGTCAGGAAGACATGTGGACTTGTCAGGTATGCTGTCTCCCTGGAAGGCAGATTAGTGATATAACTGAAAGTTTGTCAAGGCTTATGCAACCCACTGACACGTATCCCTTCCTTCTTATACATGTGGGAACAAATGACACTGCCAAGTGGATCTTTGCCCGGCCGCCCCTTGAGATCTGCGGGAGAGGCCCTTCTCCGGGAACCCTCCGTGAAAGAAATTAGGAGGGTAGGTACTCGGAGGAGGGCTTTCTCTGTGGTGGCGCCCAATCTATGGAATGAGCTCCCCAGAGAGGTCCACCTGGCGCCGTCGTTATTTGTTTTTTGGCGCCAGGTGAAGACCTTTTTATTTAAGCGTCATTTTAATTGTTAACAGTATTTGCTTTTATCTGGCCAGGGTGACTTCTTTTATATTATTTATTTTATATTGTTATTTTTATATTGTTATTTTTGTACTTTATCTTATGTTGTGAGCCGCCCCGAGGCTTGGGTGAATGGGGCGGCATAGAAATGTTTTAATTAATTAATTAATTAATTAATCTTTGAAGGAACTACAGTGGTACCTTGGCTCACAAATGCCTCAGTTCACAACCAAAACAGGTCGCAAACAGAAATTTCACAAAATTTTTGCCTCTGGTCACAAATTCTGCATCAGGTGGTGATCGCAGGAGTCCCCCCCCCCCCAAGCACACCCACGATCACACCCATCTATGGCCACAGTCGCACTCATGCAGGGAAGACAGGCGCAATCGCGGTCATGCTGGGGAAGGAGATGGCCGCGACTGTGCTGTGGGGGCGCAGGATAGCCACAATCTTTGTTGTTTTTTGTCACTTTATTTCAAATTTTTGTGATTAAAAAATGGTTACAGAACGGATTAACCTTATTTACATTGAACCTTATGGGGAAATTTGACTTGGCTCACAACCAATTTGGGTCACGACCAGAATCCTGGAACGAATTAAGTTCATGAGCCAAGGTACCACTGCATGTCAGACTTTGAAGCTTTAGGGAGGAAAGTCAAGAACTTTGGGGCCCAGATAGTTTTCTCTTCCATCCTTCCAGTTCTTGGAAGAGAAATAGACAGGGAAAGAAAAATACTCCAAGTGAATGCTTAGCTATGAAGCTGGTGCCAATGTGAGAAATTTGGATTTTGAGACCATGGGCTATACTTCCCGGAAGGTGAACTGTTGGCAAAGAATGGGTTGCAGCTTACAAGGGCTAGAAAGAACATGTTTGGCCACAGCATTAAAAAGCTTATCAGGAGAGGTTTAAACTGAATCCTGCAGGGGAGGGAGTACACCTGGGCATAACAACAGACAAAAGCTTATGCACCACAACAGAGGGAGCAGCTTTAACAATGCCCAATAACGGTCTTCCAAAAAATGCAGGAAGAAAGCTGGAGTATAAAGCACATGGTCTTGTATGTCTATATACTAATGCCGGGAGTGCTGGAAACAAACAGCATGATCTGAACTATTAACACAGGAGAGTGAATGACTTGACAGGTATAACTGAAACTTGATAGGATGACTCCCATGACTGGAATTCAGCAACTGAAGGATATAACCTGTTTAAGAAGGAAAGAAGGAATAGAAAGGAAGGCAGAGTCGCACTCTTTGTTAAAGATACATATCTCTGCACAGAAATACAGGAGGATGAGTTTAGTGGCCCCATCAAGAACATCTGGATTAATATACATGGAGCAAGTAATAAAAGAAACACAGTGATTAGAGTCTATTATTGACCATCCCATCAAGCAGAAGACAAGGATGATAGCTTTAAAAAGCAAATTGCCAGTTGTTATGGAGACAAATTCTGCCAAGTACAGCCCCAAGAGATTTCTAACATGTGTTGCTGATACCTTTCTCCAACAGAAAGTGGAGGAAGGAACAAGAGGAACTGGTATCCTTGACTTGAATAACCAACAGGGAAGACCAAGTGGACAAAGTAACAGCTACAGGAACTCTGGGGAAAAGTAACCATGCCATACTTGAATTCTCAATTATAAGGGAGACAACGGTTAACTGCAGCCAGACACATATCCTGGACTTCAAGAAAGCCAACTTTAACAAACTCAGAACAATGGTAAGTGAGGTGCCATGGTAACTCACTCTTAAAGGAAAGGGAGTCTAAAAGTGGGAAATGTTGAAAAAAAAATTCTCCAAGCACAATTATGAACAATTGCAACAAGAAAAAAGTGTAGAAGACAACAGAAGAAGCCCATGTGGCTCCACAAAGAGCTAAGTGATGACCTGAAAGAAAAAAAGGACTTGTGCTGGAGGTGGAAGCAAGAATATAAACATATACCAAGGGATATGGGATGGCATCAGGGAGGCTAAAGCAGGAAGTAAACTGAGAATAGCAAGGGATGCTGAGAACAACAAGAAAACAAAAGCCATGTGAAAGATAAGGGTGTCCAGCTACCGTATTTTTCGCTCTATAAGACGCACCTGACCATAAGACGTACCTAGTTTTTAGAGGATGGATCCATGGAAAGCTTCCTGATAATCACAGGCACATTCCCCATCACTTCCCCATGGGCTTCATTAAAAGACAGGTTGCCATTTGAAAACACACACCGACCTGTGATTAACAGCTCTCACCTGCATCGGAGGAGGGGGGGAGCAGGGCACGCCGAGCGCGTGCTGGCCAGGTGTGGTACAGCCGGGCCGGCAGCGTGCCGGTGGTGGTTGGCAGCAGCAGGTCTTCCCGGGCGGTGGGGGTGAGCAGTCCGTCTCTCCGTGCGGCCAGCGGGTTAAAGCCCGTGGCTCCTCCTCCTCCGCACCGCTCCCTCTGAGCGGCACAGCTCTCAACTGCGCGGGAAGGGGGGGGGGCCGAGCAGCGCGCACTGAGCGCATGCCGGCCAGGTGGTGCCACGTGGTGCAGGTGGGCCGGCAGCATCCCGGGCGTCGGGCACACACACAATCGCTCTATAAGATGCACAGACATTTCCCCTTACTTTTGAGGGGGAAAAAGTGCGTCTTATAGAGCGAAAAATACGGCACTTAAAGTGGATGGCAAAGTAATCACAGATGACAAGGAAAAGGTGGAGGCGCTCAATTCCTACTTTGCCTCAGTTTTTGTACTACAAGAGGAAGTACAAACTGAAAGTGAGAGATGGCAGCTCAAGACTGACAGACAAATGGTCAAGGACTACCTAGATGGAATAAACATGTTCCAGTCTCTAGGGCCTTATGAACTCCATTCCAGAATCACAAAAGAGCCAGCAGAGGAACTCTCAGAATCACTGGCTATTATCTTCAATAAATCTTGGAAAACAGGAGAAGTCCCAGATGACTGGAGAAGGGCTAATGTTGTCCCCATCCTCAAAAAGGGGAAAAAAAGATGAACCTGGAAACTACAGACCAGTAAATCTGGCATCAATCCTTGTAAAATATCTGGAGCAAATTGTTAAAAAATCAGTCTGCAAGCACTTAGAAGAAAATGGAGTGATTAATAGAAGCCAACCTGGATTTATCAAATATAAATTCTGTCAGACTAATTTAATTTTTTCACTGGGTAACTTCCCAAACAGACAGAGGACATAATCTACCTTGACCTTAGCTTTGCTGGGTTTGTTCAGCCTTGCAAAAAGAAGACTAGGGGTGGGGGGATGTAATATTACTCTGTAAGTACCTCAAAGGCTCTCACAAAGAGGAAGGTCAAGATCTCTACTTGCTGATACCAGGGTGTAAGATGCAGAAGAATCAATTCAAGTTGCGACAACCCAGATTAAGGCTAGATATCAGGAAAAGCTTCTGCACTGTCAGAGCAATATGATAGTGGAACCAGTTGCCAAGAGAGATTGTGGGGTCTCCCACATGAGAGACATTCAAGGCAAAACTGGATGGTCACCTGAGTGAGATGGTGTGAACTTGTGTCCTGCAACAGTAGGGGGCTGGACCCAGTGGCCTTTATGGCCTCTTCCAACTCTACCATTCTATGATTTAAATATTCATATCATAACCACTGATACACAGATGCACGTGTATGCATTTACATGTTTCATGCACAGGTGAAAGTTGATATGACATACCTGAGCCATAGATGGCAGTAGACCCTGGAGGCCCTGGGGGCCCAGGAGGCCCTGGGGGCCCAGGAGGCCCAGGTGGTCCAAATCCTGGTGGTCCAGGGAGGCCAGGTACCCCTGGAGGGCCCCTAGGCCCAACAACTGTATCTCCTTTTGGCCCCTATCAAAGTAGGAAAAGCAAGCATTTGTAAATAAATTATTCATGTATTTCCTCTTTAAACCACCCCGTAGCTAAGGCTATCTGAGCAGTTAACAAAACTTTAAAAACATACAAACAAACAAGTATTAACAAAGCAACAAAATGTATTTTTTTAAAAATACTATATTTAAAGGTAATGATCTGAGAAACCATATTGATACTCACAGAATATTTTCCAGGTGGCAACTTTAGACACATACATTTACAACTTTAGACACATACATTTACAAAGTCAAATATTTACATTGCTTTTATGATGCAAACATACTATTTTACAAGTAAGTGGGTGCATGTATTCAGTAAAATGATATAAGGTAAACACCAGGGCAGTGTGTGTGTGTGTGTGTGTGTGTGTGTAGCATTTGAGGGCACTAATGACATACTGCCACCCCTTCCTTCAGGATCTCCCATTTCCTGTGGGGGAAACTGATTTCCCAGTAATAATATGTTGTTGTGAGCAATCCTGTTGCATTGTAAAATTATTTTGGGGTGACTCTGTATGGAATAGGCAGTTAAGAAACATGACCTTTTAAAAAAATCCCTGCTCCTGCTCCCAACTAAGATGAAAACTTATACAACTGTTATGGAGCTGCCTGAATTTTTGAATTCTCTTTGGGGATGAGACAATGGGAACTGGCATGATGAACAGCTGTACTTCAGAATGAACCATTAGGTTGTCTGGAAAGTTCAGCCTGCTCACCAGTTAGACTGGGGACAGGCTGCTAAACAAGTGTGGCTACACTGCAAACAGAAAGTAGGGACAAGTGGATTCCATCACCAGATGTTCTTCTAAAACAAACAAAAACCGAAAGGGGAGGGGAGGGGAGGGGAGACAGACCCACTGACCAACTTCCACATAGACAACAAAATGTCATAGACAAGTGTTCTAGCCTAACATCTAGCTTCCATCTGTGTGGAGGGGTTGCCCCATCTGGAGTTTGCAATGTTGTAGCCCAGACATAGATTTATTATTTCTATGAGAACTAAGCAATGGTTGTTAAAAATAGCTCCAAAGCAGAACAGGTGGATTTACAAGTGGATTCCATGGCTAGATTTACTAATAGAAAAAATTACTGACAGTACAATCACAATTACAATAGGAGAAAAAAATGGGAAATGTCTTTAAAAAGCCATTGTGCCTGCACAAAAAAGCGTAGTAATGAGCAGAAATTTTTAAAAGGAGGATGAATATATACTGAAAGAAAAGTCAGCTAACTAAGGACAAGAACAGACAAGAAGTCCACTTGTAAGAATGACAGAAAAACTAAAGTTCCAAACAGGCTGAGGTTGGTGGGGGATACTTACAATAATATTCAGTGGGGTTTTTTTGGATAGGTATGAAGGAAGAAGAAGTGGTAGAACCACTGCTCAGGAAGAATGGGTGACGCAGAGAGGGGTAAAATATTCATAAGGGATTGAGAGAAGGCATCGCTACTCACCTTCCACTTGGTTTCCATTTTTTCCAAAAACAGGAGCCAAACTTCACAAATGATGAAAGGTCAGGATTGATAAAGAGTTCATCAGGAATTGTTGGAAGTCCACTGGTTGGGGACTCTCTAGCTTGGGAATGTCTTTATCATGTAAGGGGTTGGCCTTGATGGCCTACACCTGTGTTCCAACTCTATGATTCTAAAATGAAGAACTGTGGGCCCAGGAGAGGTTGTAAGCCTCAGGCATGTATGGCTGCACACACTAACACATGAATGCACACACTGTGGATGTTAAAGGAAATGCTTAAAAGCCAGGAACTGGTCAAGTGGAGCTAATTAATATGTAGAAGGGAAACAACACACATCTTTAAATGCAGGCAATATGGCCTTACTGAGACCATTTTTAATACAGATACAGATAAAGCTCACCACTGGTCCTGGTCTTCCCGGAAGCCCTGGTGGTCCAGACATTAAAAACCCTCCACTTGGCTCTCCCTTTTCTCCTTTAAGGCCAGTTTCTCCATTATCTCCTTTCTCTCCCTTAAAACAGAAAAGAAACCGAATATAGAACCTTTATGCACATGTGTACATCTGCCTGCATACACACATCTTATACTTGCTTCTTATTCCTAATTAAGGAAAATGAAAGTGCAAATCTGCATCCATCTCTCCCTGAGTAAAATGGAAAAGAAACCTGAAGGGAAGCAAAAGGCAAGGGAGAAAAGGAAAGATGCACCCAATTGAATGCAGAATTCCAGAGAATAGCTAGAAGAGATAAGATTGCCATCTTAAATGAACAGTGCAAAGTAATAAAAGAAAACAATAGAATAGGGAGCACCAGAGATCTCTTCAAGAAAATTGGAGATATGCAGGGAACGTTTCATGCAAAGATGGGCATGATAAAGGACCAAAATGGCAGGGACTTAACAGAGGCAGAAGAGATTAAGAAGAGAAACATAGAAACATAGAAACAGAGCAAGTCAGAAGGGGCCTCCCAGGCCATCTAGTCTGACCTCCGGCACCAGGCGGCTCCGCTCACGACATGCCCACCATGTCGACGTCCAGCCTATCCTTGAACACCCGCACTGATGGGGCCTCAACGACCTCTTGTGGAAGCCCATTCCACATCCTCGGTGTCCTGACTGTCAGGAAGTGCTTCCCGGCATCCAAAAGGAACCTTGGCTCTCTGAGCTTTGCTCCATTGGAGCGTGTCCTGCCTTCCTCTGCAGGGGAGAACAGGTCTCTACCCATCTCCATATGACATCCTCTCACATACTTGTATGTCGCCAACATATTCCCTCTGAGTCTCCTCTTCTCCAGGCTGAAGAGACCCAGTTCCCTCAGTCTTGCCTCATACGGCATCCCCTGTAAACCGGCCACCAACCTTGTGGCCCTACGCTGCACTGACTCCAACCTGGCTATATCCTTTCTGTAATGAGGGGCCCAAAACTGAACACAATACTCCAATTGCGGGCGCACCAGAGTCGTGTAAAGTGGTAGTAATACCTCTCTTGATCTAGAAGCCACACTTCAGGCTATGCAACCAAGGGTGGCGTTCGCCCTTTTGACCACCGCATCACACTGCTGACTCATGTTTAGCCTGCAGTCAACCAGTACCCCAAGGTCCCTTTCACAAGTGCTGCTCTCCAGCCACTTATCACCTAACCTGTACTTATGACACCTATTCCTATGCCCCAAGTGCTAGACCTTGCACTTATCCACATTGAATGCCATCCTGTTGTCTCCTGCCCACTTCCATAGTCTGTCAAGATCCTTTTGGATCTGGAGTACCTGCTCCTCAGTTGTGGCCACTGCTCCAGTTTTAGTGTCGTCTGTGAATTTGATCAGCACACTGTTCACCCCTTCTTCCATGTCTTTAATGAAAACATTAAACAGGATTGGCCCCAGGACAGAGCCCTGGGGGACCCCACTTGTTACTGGCCGTTATCCCGATGATTCCCCACTAATGGTTACCTTCTGCTTTTGGTCAGTCAGCCATGCCCTAATCCACCAGACAGTGCTTGGGTGTATCCCAAAACACCTCAGTTTCTCCACCAGGATATCATGGGGCACTTTGTCAAAGGCCTTGCTGAAATCCAGGTATACCACATCCACTGCATCCCCTCCATCTAGCCATCTTCAAACCTTGTCATAGAATTCCACAAGGTTTGTCTGGCAGGACCTTTTTTTGTGAAAACTGTGTTGTGCGGCTGTCAGCCTCCCTTCCCTATCTAGCATCACTAGATCTCACTCTATTATGAGCCTTTCCATTGTTTTTCCTACAATGGACGTAAGGCTAACCGGTCTTTAATTCCCCATGTCCTTTCTACTACTCTTTTTGAAAATTGGGACCATTGATGCCACCCTCCAGTCCTCTGGAACTTCACCTGTTCTCCACGAGGTGTCAAAAATGGAGGCCAGCGGGCATGAGAGAACCCCTGCCAACTCTCTAAGTACTCTCGGGTATAACACGTCAGGGCCTGGCGCCTTTGTAATGTCCAATGCCCTGAGGAGCCCCTCGACTTCAAGGGGGGTGACTCTAATCTGTGCCCCTAAGTCCCCAGCCTCATCTAATCTCCTCTGCGGATATCCCCCGTCCTGTTTTGGGGAGAACGCAGAGGCAAAATAGTCATTTCGCAAGATAAGAGGTGGCAAGATTACACAGAGGAACTATACAAGAAAGAGCTTAATATCTCTGATAACCACGATGGGTGGTCACTGACCTTGAGCATCCTGGAATGTGAAGTCAAATGGGCCTTAGGAAGTCTGAGCAACAACAAAGCTAGTGGAGATGACAGTATTCCAGCTGAGCTATTCAAATTCTTAAAAGACGATGCAGTAAAAGTGCTACACTCAATATGCCAGCAAATTTGGAAAACTCAACAGTGGCCACAGGATTGGAAAAGGTCAGTTTACATTCCCATCCCAAAGAAGGGCAATGCCAAAGAACATTCAAACTACTGCACCATTTCACTCATTTCACATGCTAGCAAAGATCAGCTCAAAATCCTACAAGCTAGGCTCAGCAGTATGTGGACTGAGAACTACCAGAAGTACAGGCAGGATTTCGAAGAGGCAGAGGAACTAGAGATCAAATTGCCAAATACACTGGATCATGGAGAAAGCTAGGGAGTTCCAGAAAATCATCTACTTCTGCTTCATTTACTATGCTAAAGCCTTTGATTGTGTGGATCACAACAAATTGTGGCATGTTCTTAAAGAGATGGGAGTACCTGACCATCTTATTTGTCTCTTGAGAAACCTATATGTGGGTCAAGAAGCAACAGTTAGACCTGGGCATGGAACCACTAGGTGGTTCAAAATTGAGAAGAGTTCGGCAAGGCTGAATACTGTCACCCTGCCTATTTAACTTATATGCAGAGCACATCATGAGAAAGGCAGGCCTAGATGAATTACAAGTTGGAATTAAGATTGCTGGGAGACATATCAACAACCTCAGATATGCAGATGATACCACTCTAATGGCAGAAAGTGAAGAGGAACTAAAGAGCCTCTTGATGCGGGTGAAGGAGGAGAGCACAAAAGCTGGCTTGAAACTCAACATTAAGAAAACTAAGATCATGGCACCTGGTCCTCTCACTTCCTGGCAAATAGATGTGGAAAAATGGAGGTAGTGACAGATTCTATTTTCCTGGGCTCTAAGATCACCGCAGATGGGGACTGCAGCCAAGAAACTAAAAGACACTTGCTCCTGGGGAGGAAAGCTATGGCAAATCTAGATAGCATACTAAAAAGCAGAGACATCACCCTGCCAACAAAAGTGCGTATAGTCAAGGCTATGGTTTTCCCAGTTACAATGTATGGCTGTGAAAGTTGGACCGTAAGGAAGGCTGAGCACCGAAGAATGGAGGCCTTTGAATTGTGGTGCTGGAGGAGACTCCTGCAAGTCCCTTGGACAGCAAAGCGATCAAACCGGTCAGTCCTAGAGGAGATCAACCCTGACTGCTCTTTAGAAGGCCAGATACTGAAGAAGAAACTCAAATACTTTGGCCACCTAATGAGAAAGCAGGACTCCCTGGAGAAGAGTCTAATGCTGGGAACAATAGATGGCAAAAGAAGAAGGGGATGGCAGAGGATGAGGTGGCTAGATGGAGTCACTGAAGCAGTCGGCGTGAGATTAGGTGGACTCCAGAGGATGGTGGAGGACAGGAAGGCCTGGAGGGATGTTGTCCATGGGGTCGTGATGGGTCGGACACAACTTTGCAACTAACAACATATAATATATACTAAGACATATCTTGTAATGCTATGAAATACTGGCATTACTTGCTGGGGTTATGAAATTATCTCAGATAATAGCAAACATAGATGTGATTAGGTATTAAATATGTTCTCATACCAGCTTTTAACTATTGGAATGAAAGCACCAGGACATCCTGATAATGTGCTGTTGGAAAGATTGTAATCAGGCTCATGGTGGCAAACATAACATCATTTTATCTCCCCAACACTGCTGTAAGGCTGGTTAGAATGAAAGGTAGCAACAAGCCCACTGACACCGACTGAGCATGCATTTGAATGCAGACCTCTGCTACCCAAGGCCAGTGCTCTACACCATGGTTGGCTATCATTTGCACTGTGCGGAATAAAAGGCTAATTATTATGACACTGCATTCATGCCCAGCCAATTTTTCCTCTTGTGAGGAACCCAAGGCATCTTACATAGCTCCATTCTATCCTCACAACAACAATCCTGTGAGGTAAGTTAGACTGAGAGCGAGAGACAAGCCCAAAGTCACATCCGGTGAGTCTTGTGACCAACTGCGGACTAGAACCTGGATCTCCCAGATCCTTGTCCAGCATTCTAATCACCATGCCACACTGGCTTTTATGTCAGTTAAGTTAATGAAGGAAAAGGCAAAAGAACAAGCACTGCCCTTTTTTCTTCAGTGGCAAATGTCAGCAATGCTAAGATGCATCGAATACACTGACACGCTTGTAGATTTCAAGAGATCTCTAAATATTTGAAGCATCTGGAGCGGTACAAACCCCTATGCCTCATTCATTGTGGTTGGGCCTGAGGGAAGGTGCAGGAAGTAAAAGGGCAGCTGCATCTCTGCAGAGGCTTTTAAAGAATTAGCCCCATCTCTGGTTTGGAAAATGGCAGCTCTATGAAAAGCAAGGGCAATCTGTGAATGTGGCAACTGTTAGGCTGGAAACACCAAAATATCTGCTAATTGCACCTATACATTAGATAGCCAGCAGGGAAAATAACTACCTTAAATATGTCTAAGTGGCCCAAATATGTTGATGGCAGAGAAGGACCTGGAAAACAAGAGAACAAGTTTTATGTAATCTCCATTTCTATTACGTCTATAGCAATTTTTGAAGTTTAAAGTGAAGCAGATTATTATTGTAATACATTTGGCCTTTTCATGTGGTAGATATATATATCTGTTAGGCATGGCATTGCTATGTTAATTGTTAACCTGTCTGAAATTGGCCAAATAGCTTTGACCAATTCACTGAAGATCAGTTTTACCAGAAAACCCTTTTAAAAGTTCAAATATTTGCATGTAAACATGTCACTCTTGATTATCTGCCTAATATGCTACCTGTAAAATATCTACCCCATGACACAGAGGAATCTGGACAAACATTTCTTTATATTTTAATTTTCTCCTGAACATGTGTAGCAACCAACAGTGGCCTCCTTCCACATTTCTCTGATGGAAGACCAATTGTCAGATTCTGATCTTTGGTTGCATCCAAAAGAGAAAACACATTGAAATGAACAGGATTTAAGCTAGTAAGTGTTCATTTAATTCATTCAGTCAGCCACAGAACTCCATGGTGACAACATATGCTGCACAAAGCCAGGGACTAAGTTGGTGCTGGCAAGAGTCCCTGCTCATGCTAGTGTTGGCCAAGTTCTGCCCCCATGGGGTGATCTGCACTACACAAAGCCAGGGACTTGATCAGCACTGTGAAGAGTGGCTTCTGCTCCTGTTGCTGGCATGAAACCCATGCCTTTCGCAGCATAAAGAAAGGCAATGGCCTGGTATGTACATAACAACCCCAACAACCCCTGGGTTGAGTACAGGTTGTTGTTGAATTGTGGGTGGTTGTTGGCTTACATACAATGACAATCCATGATTAAGTCATGTGTTAGGTTGTTAACCACAAGCAGACCAGAGTTCACAACAAAGCATAGATTTTCTTTCAGAGTTATTCATGGTTAACAATCCATACTTAAACCAGAAAGCAAAGTTAACACGAAACAACCCACAATTCAATGACAAGTCACACTCAACCTGTACTGAACTCATACACTGGGTTAATGTTATGAGTGAACCAGGTCTATGACACTGGAGGCTATAGCCATGCCTGCTGGTATGAGTCAATCCACAGTGGAGCAAATGGGGGCAATTCAGTCTATGTCACCTGGAAAGACTTTTGATAAGAATTAATCAGAAGGAAGAGCCAGTGTTTTTAGATTGTTAATCTTTGCTCCATTCAATATTTTAAAAAAATCATCGTTGATCATAATGCAGAATATCTTCATTTGTTGGTGTCCCCCACCATAATCCACTGCTATTCAGTGACTTCTAACTTGCACTGTGATTTAATACCTTCCCCTGAGACCATGTGAAAAAAACTCAGACTCTGAATCCTCAGGTCAAACCCCAAGACATGTGAAGGAAGTATCATCATATTTTCCTGTTTCATCCCCTTTCAGAAGTTTTTGAAATTTTCCTTTTTATACATCAGGACATGATGTACTGTAAAGATCTATTAGCGACCATAGTCAAACATGGTACAAGTTGTCTCCATGGAAACCAATTCTGACAAAGCCCTTATCTGTTTCCCTCTTAGGCATCCGATAGATAGCACCCTCCTTTAGAGTTTCCTCTTTCAGGCACTCAGGACCAGCTTTACATTGTGATAACTGCTACTTAAAATACCAAACATAATCACCAGAAATCTATCTAGCCTGTAAAGATGTATGGTTTTCCAATGACAGAACAGTGAAGGATAATGATATTTGCCTAACTGAGAATTTAACTGTATGAGAAGTGTTTTAGAACGCTTGGAAACATTGAATTTCCTGTTCATGTTTAGCGGCTGGTGTGCATGGAATCCACTGTTACAAGTATTTTACATCTGCCTCTGAAATTACTGTACAGTGAGGTACAGAGATAGGTTTCTCCAAATGTTTGAGATTTATAGGCAGGACATACCCCTGGTTCACACAGAATAAAAAAAAATCTAGTGATCCATGTGTAAAACTAACTTCGTACAAATCTAGATAAAAGACTGATTTTAAAAAACTAAGAATCCCCCTCAATTGCAGCCCAAGTACTGAAAATCACAAGTTACCTATTTTGCATATAGCTTTGTAATAGTCAAACCATGTCATATGCATCACTAATTCTTAAAAGAATCCTGGGATACAGACTGTTGTTATTATCCTCATATTGGATGAGTTCTTTTGCCAAGGACCAAACAAATGGAGATCTGTTATTAGAATCGTTCACCCTTTAGAGGCTGCAATATGAAACTGATTCACTGGTTGGATCAATCAGTTACAACAACTGAGATCAATTGAAAAGATGCACCCAAGCAATCATTTAAAAAGATACATATAAAATACAGATGACAGGTACTTCCACTGCCACTTTTCCTCAGCTGCACTTTTCCTCAGCTAGCAGGGTCTAGATTGAAAAATGTCCTACAACATGCTGCAAGTTGTAGGATATCTCTCACTATGAACATGCCCACATACAAAGATCTGTAGGACAGTCCTTTTTAGAAACATAGAAACAGAGCGAGTCAGAAGATGCCTCCCAGGCCATCTAGTCTGACCCCCTGCTCCACTCATGACATGCCCACCATGTGCATGTCTAGCCTATCCCTGAACACCCTCACCAGTGGGGCCTCAACCATCTCCCGTGGAAGCCTATTCCATACCCTCGGGATCCTAACTGTCAGGAAGTACTGACATCCAGATTGAACCTTGGTTCCCTGAGCTTTGCTCCGTTGGAGTGTGTCCTGCCCTCCTCTGCAGGGGAGAACAGGTCTCTACCCACCTCTGTGTGACACCCCCTCACATACCTGTATGTCACCAACAGATCCCCTCTGAGTCTCCTCAAGCCACCAACCCTGTGGCCCTGCGCTGCATTAACTCTAACCTGGCTATATCCTTCTGTAACAAGGGGCCCAAAACTGAACACAATACTCCAGTTGTGGGTGCACCAGAGTCCCTCAGTCTAGAAGCCACACTTCTGGCTATGCAACCAAGGGTGGCGTTCACCCTCTTGACCACCGCATCACACTGCTGACTCATGTTTAGCCTGCAGTCAACCAGCACCCCAAGATCCCTTTCACAAGTGCTGCTTTCCAGCCACTTGTCCCCTATCCTGTACTTATGACACCCATTCCTATGCCACAAGTGCAAGACCTTGCACTTATCTACGTTGAACACCATCCTGTTGTCTCCTGTCCACTTCCATAGTCTGTATCCAGATCCTTTTGGATCTGGAGTATCTGCTTCGAGGGCACCTTAGCCCAAGTGGCCCATTTGTTGGACATGTGTGAGCAGGCTTTCTCTTATATTACCCCCAAAGTATGGAATATGCTCCCTCTCCCCACTCTTTTGGATTTTGGAAAAGGTCTATAGATGTATCTTTTCAGATTAGCCTTTAAAAATGTTTATTTCTTTTTAAAGCTTCATTTTATATTCTTGTTTTTATTGTTGCAAGGTTTTATTAATCAAAGAAGATGTAACATTGTATACAACCTGATGATTTTAATGTATTTCTGATGTATCATCACCATTTAAAGTAAAAAAGCAGCCTTTTATGTATACCTGGTGGCCCTGGTGGGCCTATGTCTCCTTTTTCACCTTTGATGACCAGTGGACCACGTTCACCCCAAGAACCTGTTTTTAGAAAATGTTTTCATGAGAAAAACTTATCTCAGTTAAAGGAGATGCATGGCAGATGGCATCAGCATGGTAGTAGACAGAAGCATATGTTCACAGTGTTCTGTTAACTAGCGACATTCTAAAGCTCCAGTGTTTCTAAAGTGACAACCTTAAACGTCTGACAGCTTGGTGCTTTAAAAGCTGGTCCAACCCAAGAGATAGCACTTTTGTATTTTCTGATTGTACTAAGCACATCTAAGTTATGTCAGCCATTCTGCTGCGCTACTGACAATGTATCAGTATTGTACATTGTATCAATGTATTCTGATGCATGGAACTGCTCTGTCCATTTGTTCCATTGTACCAAAACAAGTTCTTGCTTCATGTTGGAGGCAGACAATGATTGCAAGCATAGCAGGCATCTCTTTGAGGCAGCTGAGTGGTCTTTACTCCCATTAGAATAATTTCAACTAAACTCTAAAGACCTAGAAAGCTGAGTTTGAAAGGCACCATGTGACTGAAGGTATTATTAGCAGTCATTTTCCAGGGCACCCCACCAAGGAAAGAGGGGTGGGTGGCTATTTTGAAAGGAGCCTTTTCTGTTGTGGCACCCTGAGTGTGAAATGAGCTTCTCAGAGATGCTGGCCTGAAATGGATTAAAGGAGTGAGAAAAGGAGACCTCACAAGTCCATTATCTTGCCTGTCCACGCACTCACTTTGTTTTTGGCTCTTTGTTTCCATTCTACAAGTAACTATTTACATCACTAGAGTTCAGATTTGGGGGCCACAGTTACTGACAAACTTACCACCTATAGCTTCTTGGTTGCCAGCATGATTGGTGCCAGCCTACACAGAAAGAGACCAACCATGTTCAGGATATAGTTAACAAAAGTATATCCAGGAATGGCATCTTCATGTGACCATTCTTACCTTTGATGATGCTCTTAGAACCAAGGCACAGTCTACCCAAGCAATAGCAATAATGTTTTATGTAACCTTCAATGGATTACCAAAGTATGATGACTCAACAGCAACAGTTGTGGCCTGTTTAGTGTAGCAGGTTCTTTGCCATGCAGCATGCATTCTTGCAACTCTAAGAAAATACTATATGTCATGCTGTTTCATGCGGTTAAAGTTAGCCACTATGTTTACTTCAAGTGGTCATTAAAGTGTAACTGTGAGAAGAATCTGGATTTTAAAATAGCAAATTATGTTGAAACATCTACTGAAATTACATTCACCATCTAATTGCACAAATGGCAACTTAGGGATAAACTGGGTGACTCTACAGATTTGTAACCAGATCCCTCCAGAGGTTTTAAAAGGGTAAATGTAGATATAACCCCCCCACACACACACACACACAATTTGGAGTAGTACCATATTGCTGAGGGTGGTACTACACTTTTCCCCTGTGCTAGTTTCCTGATCTGAACTCCCCATCCATGGGAGCTATTATTAGCCTCACAGAGGGAAAGGATAAGACTATGCTGTACTGAGCTTCATGTTTAACTGGAGATACCAGGGACTGAATTGGGGTCTAAGGTACATGCTCCACCATAGAGACTTAGATCTTTTCTGGGATGTGGATATGCACCCCTCCTCCCATATCCCCATCAAAGGACACAGCCATCTGGGAAGCTCAAGAGAGTATGAATGAACATCACAATGCAAGTAGGGCTATGCATACATGGATAGGCATAAATAAGCATGGATTTATTCATTTGTTTTGCTGTACATATGCAGCAGTGGTGTAAGATGCCCCATCTCCTGAAGCATTTTGTGGTGGCTCTGGGGACCACTTTAGAGGACCTCAGCTCAAGGATGGCCCCTTCAAGGCACGGCACCTGGCTACCTTCCTGCTCTCTCATGCAGGAGACTCTCTTGGAGCAAAAGATCAGGTGGGCCTTCTGGAGAAGTCACCTTCTGTAGTCTCTCACTTTGGAAAAGTCTTCCCACAGAGAGAATGGACAGGTAGCCTCTGTAAATTGGGCTGCTGGCCACTTTGTAAGATTGACACAGCTCCACAGAGAGGCTGCCTGCCTACTGTGTCTCCTGCTTTAGGAGAGACCTCATAGCGAGAGATGAAGTAGGCAACCTACCTGATCTCTTCCTCTGAGCTCCTTTCCAAAGCAAGAGATTGGGTGGATGACCTCTCCGGAGAGTCTGCCCACCTGTCTGATCTCTTCCTTTGGGACTCACTCAAAGGAATGAGAGATGGCAGAGCAGCAGGTGCTCCCTCAAGGAGTCCTGCTTGTTTGCCACTCTTCCACTGTGGCATATTCTTTAGTCAGGGAGTGCAGTGAATATGGTGGTTCTGGGGCCTACAAGAGCCTTTCCAGCTTAGGGGGGTGGGCGTGATTTGCCACCTCTCCCAACCTGCCATCCAAACAGAGGAGTCATCATGCCTCAGGGAAGGGCTTGCCCTGTGCATATATTTAAATAAAACCTGCTGTTTACAAGAAAAGGGCTGATATTGGAAAGATTTACTAAAGACTGAAGCTAGGTTGAAAATCAGTAACTTAAAAACACACTATGTACCTACAGAGAAGTTTACTGTCAGACATGCACAGAGCACCTCTGTGAGGACAATATTTATTTTCTAAGATAACATAGAGCTCTTGCTTATAGCCCAAGTAATAATGATATAAAGATTAAATTCAGCCCAAGGCCAACAGTTTTTATTTCTCTAAATCCTCTGTTTTAAAAAGCACATAAATAAGTGATGTGCTATCTGCTGTGTTAAAAGTTTGGCCCTACTTTGAAGGCACACACTAAGCATATAGCATTATCAGGGTAGATAGTGAAGCAATGCACAAGAACAAAAACCAGATACATCTGAATAGGCTGTGATACGCATTTGTGTTGCTAGTCCTCATGATCCATGCATACAAACTTATAATTATTAATGAGAAATATTAAGCATGGATACTGTAGATGACTTACTGTGGTTTTGCACTGAGGCCGGGGAGAAATGGGGAAAACTGTCTATTCAAGATATTGGAGGAAAATAAGTATAGTAAATAGTAATTAAAAAAAATAAAAATAAAAGCAATACATTCATAAAAAGATGCCTGACTTGCTTGGAAGGATTTTTCAGTTTAGACATTGAAAACTCACACACTAGTGTATTTCTGGTTGCAAAATAATGTACATGCACATTAGGGTCAATTTCTTAGGGCAACACATTGCATGCAAATACAATTTCCTGCCTAACAAGTGGGAAATCCATTTGAGGAGGCATTATTGAGCAGGAACATTGCCCCCTGCCTGCTTCTTCCTGTTCATTTGCAATCAGCTGGGCCCACTGAAAACACAGTTGGACCCACAGTTTTGTCAAGATAAAATAGGTCTGAGAGCTTGAATGTTAAAAACATGCTTGCAATGGAACATACAGAGGATTTATCATTTTGGAGCACTTTGTGCTCAACAGGAACAAGCCTCTGGGAAGCTCACCAGTGCAGTGTCATGGAGATAAACATCCTTAGTCTCAGCATCTGATAATCTTGCCTCTGAATACAGAGACTGTCTTTAACTGTCATGGGTCATGGCCACCTATTTTCCATGACAAAAATATCCTCCAAGACCCTTTGGATTTTGCAATTTAGTTAATGCCAGACACACTGAGAAATGTGAGCCCACTTACTTCTCTACCGTATACCACACGGCCTGGAGGCCCTGGAGGCCCAGGTGGTCCACGCAAACCAGGGAGACCCTAAAAGGACAAATATGACAGAATTGATTGACTAAAAATAGATTAAGAGAACTGAATACTCTCAAATTGCACCACATGGCCTTGAATGTGTAACAGAGGAATTACATGCCTCACTGATTTTGAATCCTAGCTTTTCATGTACCTTTTAAAGAAAAGGTAGGATTTCATTCTCCATGACTTCCAAAGGAAGATTATGAAACATCATATTGATATGGGCAGAAAAGGGTGTGTGAAGGGGTAGCATTCTTAACAGCAGGAGGTAAAGCCTCAAGAGTTTGGCCTTCCTTCTACCTCCCCCCCCCCCCCCCCCCCCCCCGTTGAACTGTACTGCTTTTCACTTGGGGGAAAATTGTGTTTTATATGCAAATATTTGATCCCCAGTACTATAGTGGCAGGATAACAATTTCAGTTTCAGCTTATTTTTCCCTGGCCCATTTGAAAAGCTCATTTTGGGGTTGTTGCAACTGAACAGACTCTTATAGGTAGAAGTGCTTGAGGAATTCAGTCTTTGAAATTCTGTTGCAAAGTGATCATCACCTTCTGGACTAATGTGCAGAGTGGGACAGGATTACACTTTCAATTTTGACTTTTTTAATTTTCAACTCAAATACATTATAGAATGCATTTCAAAATTCAAATTTTAGCTTAAAATGTAAGAAATGTATATTTCAAGTGGAATAACATTTATAAAGCTGTGCCAAGTGCTTCACAACACACTTGACTATACAGTTCCAGATAAGAAACAAAACATGGTATTTTTTCTGTCCTTTCTGGGTCACCATGCATACTAGGATTTTTGCCTGCATTTGCTTCAGTGGAACCCAAATTATATGACAGGAAATTAGAACATGTGTTTCTCTAGATTTATTGTAGTTTATTATAGTAGTTTTATATTTATTGTACTTTTATACATTTTGTAAGCCATCCTGAGTGCTTGAAGCGATAGGATGGGGTATAAATGCATGTAATAAATCATAAATAAAATAAATAATAAATATATATTATTAGACTATAATTCCCATGGCCAGTAGTTGTAGTACAACTACAGTAGAGGGCCACACATTCTCCACCCCTGTTCTGGCTTTTCATCACTTTACTCTCATCACTTTATTCTGATTACTTATCATTTTGTTATGTAAGACTTGACAACTGAATGTATGAACTGACTACTGAAAGGTACTGCATTTAAGGCAATACAGGTGGATAGGAAAGTTCTATCTGAGGTACAATCACTCATGCATACATAGAACACACCCTGAGGCTGCAAACACACTGAGAAACATGTTTTGCACTCCTGAAAGAAACTGTATGCGAATACTTCATGTGCTTCCAGAAATCAGTCTGCAATGTGGATCATTCTGACCCATGTTTGTTCTACTTGATATAAAAGCATGCATCTAGATACATAGATAGGATTAGGATGTAAGAGGAATCATGTTGTATTAGGCCAAGAGTAGGAATACACAAATCAGAAAAACTTGAGCTTGCAAAGACTGAGTTACAGTCAGAGTTGAGTCTATATCAGATTGTGCACTTTTTTTTTTGCACAATTCTTTTTGCAGATGCTCATGAATAGAAATGACATAACAATATTTTTTCAAATATACATATTATGTATGTTTTTAAATTGCACCACTTATCTCTCATTGATTAAAGCAAATTTGTACACCTTCTTGAAACATACACAATTTTCTTTATGTGCACTTTTCAAATGCATTCATTTTCTGAGCTCAGAAATGTATGGGCTTGAACTGCAAAATGCCTTCAGGTCTGCACCGAGTTCCAGGAGGTACAAACTGGGCAAATTCTGGGCAAAACAAACTGAAATTAATTTCTCATACATCCATAGCCTATGTCCCATTTTAACTAACATCCTGCTCCTAACAGGCCAGCCTAAGGCTTTCAGGAAAACCACAAGAAGGGTTTGAAGGTAACAGCCCTCTTCTGTTGCATGCTTCTCCAGCAAATGGATTTCAGTGGACCCTTCCAAGTATGGAGACTCCATTTGTTTGCCAACACTACTAATAAACCTTGTCTACTCCCCTTTTAAAACCACCTTAACCAGTAGCTGTCACCACATGCTGTGGCGGTCAGTTCTGTGTTAATTATGCATTCAATGAACAAGTACTTCCTTTTCTCTGTCCAGACCATAGTTGCATCTCCTTATACAAGGAGTAGGAATATTTCACTTCTATAGCACTTACATATAATGTTATACCCCGTTCACCTTTTATGCCTTTCAGCCCATTCAGGCCAGGGCGTCCCTGGAAGAAACACACACACACAAGACAAACAAATGTAGTAATGCCTATATAAAAATAATGATTAAAAAACTTCACAGAAAAAAATGTACATACAGATCGGCCAGGAAAACCAAGTTCTCCTTTAGGTCCAGGGGGTCCAGTTAATCCCTAAAGACAAGAAAGTCTATTATGAGCAGAATAACTGAAATATGTGAAATGTGTTTGTGGCTGCAAGCAATAACAACAATATAATAAAATATTATTCATAGAAATACATGTGTACTTTTAATATTTTTACTGGCCAAAAAGCTGTATTATGCTGCATAGGATGCTACACAGAAGCATGGGCACCTAAATGTGGTGTACCCTTTGTTTAAAAACAGATAAGGTTATGATGCTTCCAGATGAAGAGCTCCTAGCACTAACAATAAAATAGCTTGTTTTTTTGGTTAATAAATTAACTACAGTTCAAGAAAAGACAGACAAAGCATTAGAAAAACATGCAGAGGTTATATGTTGAAGAGGATGACTAACAGACATCTTCTCTCTGTCTGTCACTCAAAGGATGGAGTGACTGAATCTTCCAAAATAGTGCTTCATCAGGAAAACTTATTAATTCTGATAGGTTGATTAACTGTAGAAGTCCTACATGAAATAAATGCCAAATGCCTTGGCAAAACTTGTGGTGCAGTTATCTTGGTATCTTGGTATCATTGGAAAAAGCAGGGGGCCCAATTCTTGAGAGATACTTGCAAAAGGTTTTGGCCAACATCCCCACAGATACTGGGGACTGGAAGAATAGGATATGCTTGCTTATATTTTTGTTCTGGTGTATGGAATGGAAATAAATGAAAGCATAATCACATCTTTTCCTCTTAACAATGAGTGTTATAAACTTTGGTTAATAATATTGAATATTCTATCATTCTTTTCAATATCTTAAAAAGACATTGAATGCTGAAGTTATAGCAAAGTGAGAATGTACAGATAACTCATTTAAAGGCTAATGATTATTTAACTAAAAATTCTTACATAACAGCCTTATTTAAAATAATTTAGCATGAAGAATGTATATAATAATTAAGAACCTACAAGAACAAATAGATTGCAGTAACCTGCTAAAAAACCTAGCTTGCTTAGAATTTCTGTTGGAACTTCTAAGCAGCTGCTGGCTTCTGGGAACTTGAAGAGAATGCTGACCTCGGCGCATTTTCATGTGATCCTACTAGGCAGATGTACTTATGCAAGAGTGCATGCTCAGGATCACTTAGTGCAGGTAGTTATATGCAGATGCAGTGGCTTTGTAAATTTATAAATGCATGTTGGTGGATCATGGGGATTCTAGTAAAAATCAAAATTAGACCATACAAACCTGAAATTATTTCACCTCAATTTGCAACAAGTACTGCTCAGACTTTCCTAAATAAACTTACTCAGAAGTATGCATGCTTAAGATTCGAGTCTTAAAATAATCTCTAATTCTTAGTCAACAAAGGGGAATTGATCAATCAGTTCGGTATCACTCTCACATTACTGTCCATAGGATTACATTATGCTGAATGAAGTCAATAGACCCCATAAAAAGAGAGGAAGAGTTATGTCCCAACATTCCTGACCATAGGACAGAAGAAAAGGAGTTAAGCTGAAATTAAGAGAAAGGGTGAGAGTGGATGCTGCAGAAATGATGTAGGCAAGTAGTACCTAATGAATCTGGTGTAGATTTATTCCAAATTAAATCAGATGTTGGATTTTAAGAGCAGTGACAGCAGGTTCTTTATCCATGGTGGAAGCACAGCTTCACAACCTGCATTGCAGTTGTGCACTGCAGCAAATCAAATGCTAGATCAGTGCTGAATCCCACTCCTGAACTCATAATTTAGGTAGCTTTATCTACTTTTATCTATTTTTAAAGCAGCACATGTATGTTTATTAGTATTCATCATTCACCATACAAAAACATTTAAAAATAACTGCCAAAATATTCCAGAGATGGAGTAAGATGCAGGTTGGGTGCTGATCTGTAGTTTTGCTCAACATCCAGCTTTTCTCCATTGTAGCCAAAAGCCTTTGGAAGCTATTAGAACAAGGATTTGTTTCCCAGAGCTTATTCTGTTACAAATCAGTGGAGCTGCTACTGATCTACATTTAAAATTGTTATGCAACTTAACATATTTGTTGATGACTTGTTTTATGAGCAAAGATTTGTTTTATGAGCAAAAATTGAGCTTATGTATAGTGCAATCTATTTAATTGCTTTCCTTAAGCATTTCAACACATATTTACTAGGGAGGACATTTCTAAGAAATTTGTGGGATTATTTCTGAGCAAACATAGTTAATATTGAACTGTAAGGGGCCTAAAGAATGTGAAGATAGAGTTGCGATTGGATCATAAAAGTCCTGCAGTATAACCCTGAAGAAAATTATAGCCCTAATATGTCAAAGGTGGGCAACTCATTGCCCGCCAGATATTGCTGGACTGCATCTTCTATCATCCTGAGGCTAGATAGGGCTGATTCAAGTAGTAGTCCAACAACATCTGGAAGACCACAAGTTGCCCACCCATTGACATACACACACTTGATTTTTCTTTGAAGAACATTAATTTGTTCAAGCTGCTCCTGTTCTAGTACTTGCATCCAGACTTTTAAGTGATATATTTTGTTCACTTGTACTCATCCTATTTATTGATCAAAAACAAGAGCAACAATAAACTATAAAGTATTTCACAGGCCACCCAGAAGAATTCATTCCTTTTTGAGACTATAAACTCCTCAGTGTTATTCAAAAGCTCTTACTGTTGTAGTCACACCATAATTGCCTTATGTGAGATTTGAATCTTTTTATTTAAATGTCAACTAACTTGTATGGATAGAAATTAAAGCTGAATTTAATGGTCATATGCATTCATATAAGGGGCACAAGGGCAGTGTCATGGCTAGATGTGGGACCTGGCAGATGATTCAGATCCCTGCTCAAACAAAAACTCTGTGGAGTGAGGCTAGAAGCCACATTTTTGGCTATGCAACCAAGGGTGGCCTTTGCCCTCTTGACCATCACATCACACTGCTGACTCATGTTTAGCCTGCAGTCAACCAGTACCCTGAGGTCCCTTTCATAAGTGCTGCTCTCCAGCCACTTGTCACCTAACCTATACTTATGACACCCATTCCTATGCCCCAAGTGCAAGACCTTGCACTTATCCACACTGAACGCCATCCTGTTGTCTCCTGCCCACTTCCATAGTCTGTCCAGATCCTTTTGGATCTGGAGTACCTGCTCCTCAGCTGTGGCCACTGCTCCAGTTTTAGTGTCGTCTGCGAATTTGATCATTGCGCATTGAGCATTGATGAAAAGATTAAACAGGATCGGCCCCAGGACAGAGCCCTGGGGGACTCCGCTTGTCACTGGCCGCCATCCCGATGATTCCCCACTAATGGTTACCTTCTGCTTTCGGTCAGTCAACCATGCCCTAATCCACCGGACAGTGCTTTGGTGTATCCCAAAACTCCTCACTTTCTCCACCAGGATATCATGGGGCACTTTGTCAAAGGCCTTGCTGAAATCCAGGTATACCACATCCACTGCATCCCCTCCATCTAGCCATCTCGAAACCTTGTCATAGAATTCCACAAGGTTTGTCTGGCAGGACCTGTTTTTGTGAAAACTGTGTTGTGTGGCTGTCAGCCTCCCTTCCCTATCTAGCATCACTAGATCTCTCTCCATTATGAGCCTTTCCATTGTTTTTCCTACAATGGACATAAGGCTAACAGGTCTGTAATTCCCCATGTCCCTTCTACTACCCTTTTTGAAAATTGGGACCACTGATGCCCCCCTCCAGTCTTCTGGAACTTCACCCATTCTCCATGAGGCCTCAAAAATGGAGGCCAGCGGGCGTGAGAGAACCCCTGCCAACTCTCTAAGTACTCTCGGGTATAACCCGTCAGGGCCTGGCGCCTTTGTAATGTCCAATGCCCTGAGGAGCCCCTCAACTTCAAGGGGGGTGACTCTAATCTGTGCCCCTAAGTCCCCAGCCTCATCTAATCTCCTATGCGGATATCCCCCATCCTGCTTTGGGGAGAACACAGAGGCAAAATAGTCACTTACTTAAGATCATCAATAATGACGTAGACAGCAATGGAAAGAAGTGCGATTCCTAAGGCTTGGTGAAGCTCCAGAACTTGTCATGGAGCATAGACTGCAAATAGGGCATTGAAGGAGTTCTTGATAACCTTGGGGAGCTACATACAATGCTGGGCCAGAGAGGGAAAAGATGCCATTCATAATACTATGGGAGTTTTAGAAAAAATATGTACCGTATTTTTCGCTCTATAAGACGCACTTTCCCCCCTCAAAAGTAAGGGGAAATGTCTGTGCGTCTTATAGAGAGAATGTGTGTGTGCCCGATGCCCGGGACGCTGCCGGCCCACCTGCACCACGTGGCACCACCTGGCCGGCACACACTTGGCGCATGCTGCTCCCTCCCCCCGGTGCAGGTGAGAGCTGTGCCGCTCAGGGGGAGCGGTGCGGAGGAGGAGGAGCTGCAGGCTTTAACCCGCCGGCCACACGGAGAGACAGACTGCTCACCCCCACCGCCCGGGAAGACCTGCTGCTGCCGCCGCCCAGAAGACCACTGCCGGCACGCTGCCGGCCCAGCTGCACCACACCTGGCTGGCACGCACTCGGCGCGCCCCACTCCGCCCCCCTCCTCCGGCGCAGGTGAGAGCTGTTAATCACAGGTCGGTATGTGTTTTCAAATGGCAACCCATCTTTTAATGAAGCCCATGGGGAAGTGATGGGGAATGTCCCTGTGATTATCAGAAAGCTTTCCATGGATCCCTCCTCTAAAAACTAGGTGCGTCTTATGGTCAGGTGCGTCTTATAGAGCGAAAAATACAGTACATCACTTTTGACACTGATGGAATCGAGTGAGCTTTCCCCACAAGTAATATATCAATTCTACCCTGACCTTTGGAGTTTTGCAAGCGGCATACCCAGGAGTAGCCCAGCAGATACCCTGTGGAAGGTTGCATTTAAAAGGAGAAGGTATTTATGTAGGAGGAATCTCTGTCTTATAAAGGTAAGAGAAGAGCAGATTTTATTTACTTTGTACCCATATTTAGTTATTTCATGAAAGTATTGACTGGATTTGTGTCATGCCCATTGTGAATGGCAAGCCATAGTGGGTAGTTGTATCATCCAAACTCAGACTGTTCCTTGCAGGGTGGCTTGTTCATGAGCAAGCCATAGCTTGTTCTAAACGTTGTACCCATGATGAAGTCAGTTACACTGGAAGCAAAGTGAACCCCTTGGCGTAAGTGGCAAGAATCCTTGCTGTTCTTACCAACTTCATCCAGGCTATCACCAGTGATAGTCTACCCTTCAAATGGAGTGATCATCACTGGATTAGAACTTTGCCTTGCTTTCCCTGACAGCTGTCAAAAAGCAAATCCTCAAGGGAAATCAAAACCACAAGTGATATTTGCTTACTTTAGTGGATGGTTACTAGATTAACCCCTTTGCAATGTGCTCTACTTTTTTTAGCTGGACTTGAGTCTTCTCAGTATCCTAGATCCTTCCCACCATATCCCAAGATTCTAGGTACCCAGAAAGGAAGAGAAATGTGAGCAGTCCCTTTTTTTTATTGGGGCACAGTGCTTTGACACCTAATTCAAATTCTGGCTTTAGGGACTTTGACAAGGCTATTCAGGGCTTTTTGACAGGGGAATGTACATCTGCATATACACCTACCAAAAAAACTCTGATCATGGCTTTGTTTTCCTTTGACAGCCCTTCTTTTTGACAGATGTCAAGGAAAGCAAAGAAAAAATAAACTTCCTTGCAGCCTTTCTGGGTCAGTGTCCATGGTGAGCATCTGCTACAGTAAGCAACCCCCAGAACATTGCCCATTTTAGACCCACAGAATTGTGCAAGTGTGCACTTGTCCATTTCCAATTAGACACAAAAATACATTTGCACATTTGGAGTAAATCATGACAGACTCTTCAGCATGCCACTTTGGCACTTTGGAGGGACGTTCAGTTCAGAGACTGTTGTAAAAGGACTGGTGATTATTTATTTATTTAAAACATTTGTACGCCACCTATTGCGCCATAGCAGTTCTAGGTGACTCACAATCAGGCAATTAAAACCATTATAGAACTAAGACAACAACCACCCCCTAATAAATGTAAAATCCAATAAATAAACTAAACAATTACAGCAGGAGACAAGTTGGCTCTGCCACAGAGACCCTGGAATCCCTGCAAAAATGAGAGTGGAAAGCAGGGGACAACCCACAGTAGGCTTGATTTTCTTTTAGGAACAATAAGGTGGTTCTGCCAAGGTAACAACAAACACACTGTGACTTCTTGCCAATATGGTTTAGCATAACTTATGAACTTGTATGTTCAGTGTCCCCTTCCCAACCTGCTGGGGGATGTTGGGAATAGTAGTCCAACATACTTGAAGAATACCAGGTGGGGGAAAGCTGCTTTAATGACCATATTTTACTTCCTGTATGCTGCTTTGAATTTTGTTCAAAATAATTAAGAGTACAAATAATGAATTTGTTTAACATTTTATAGTTTAATATAAGCTCAAGAGATTATTTCACTCTAACTTTTGTTGCAAGAATAAAGAGTGAGCAGCAAGAAAAGAAAGGAACAAAAGAAAGGGCTTTCTTTTCTAAGGGTTTGTGAATGTCTTCATGGGAAAAATGGGTTTGGCATTGATTTCACACAAGTGAAAATGTTCTAGACATTGGGTGTTGTTGAGGGAGAATAGACAGGTTTGCAGTACAGGCCAGTTTTGATGGCTGGAAATTCAATTGTCCCACAGTGAAAACATGTTGGTAATGGGTTCAGATTTAAAGCAAGTTTGTTTCCTATTAGTACTTCTTATTCCAGCTATTTCTTTTCTATTTCACTTTTTCATCCTTTACTTTTCTAGCAATGGTTGAATTATTTCTTGGTGTCCTATAGTGGATAGTGTTTATACCAAGTCTCCATCAAAAAAGAACATGGACTGATAAAAAACTAAGCAACTCACCACTGGGCCAGGTGGTCCCATTACTCCAGGTTCACCCTGTGAGGAAAAGGGCAGTATTTAGTGAATTTATTTATTTATTTATTTTTGGATTTGTGTGGCAGAACTAGCAAAAGAATGCAAACAATAATCCTGTAAAACTACCTTTTTTCCTGGTTTCTTTATCAATTCCATCAGTGAATCAGCTGATGCCAAGATAGTTCCTGGTTCACCCTTTTCACCCTAGAGAAAACAAAGAACAATTTTACATGCAAGAAACAGCACATACTTTCCAGCCATTGAGTCACCTGCTTGATTTATTCAAGCTGAGAACTAATACATGGTACCACAGCTCAAATACACATTGGTTCACAACCAAATCGGGTTGTGAACAAAAATTTCATGAAACGCATGAATGCAGTTGTGTTCGTGCAGGGAAGATGTGCATGATCATGGATGCGCTCCTGCAGGAAAGACAGGCGCAATCTTGGCCATCTGCCCCCCACAACCAGCACGATCGCGGCCATCTCCCCACCCCCCCGAGTGGGGAGATGGCCGCAATCATGCTGGGGGCAGGGGGGGAGATGGCCAAGATCACGCCCATCTCTCCCTCCTCTAGCGCGCCCCATTCGTGCCCGTTTTTCCCTCCCCCAGTGCGCCCTGTTCGCGCCCGTCTCTCTCTCCACAGTGTGGCTGCGATCATGCCCGTCTCTTCCCTCTCCCCCCCAGCATGCCGGGATAACGGGTGCGTGCAGGGATGACGGGAGCAATCTCGGTCGTGCTGTGGGGGTGGGGAGATGGCCATGCTTGTGCTCAGTGGGGGGTGGGGGGGAGATGGCTGCGATCTTTGTTGTCCTTTGTCACTTTGCTTCACATTTTTCAGATTTAAAAAAATGGTTACAGAATGGATTAACCTTATTTACATTGAACCTTATGGGGAAAATTAACTTGGCTCATGACCAATTTGGGTCACAACCAGAGTCCTGGAAGAGATCAAGTTTGTGAGCCGCTGTATGTATCTGACTTGAAATGAGAAGACTCATTTGTCTTCTGAATAAGAAGAAGCCGATGGCTATGAAGGAGTAAATCCTCCCTTTCCTCTTGACTTCTTCCTGCTCTCCACCAAACAAATGAGAATATATCTGCAAGGGTGGTCTCATCCTGAAAATCTAACTGCAGCAGGTAAGAATAACAGCAATCCAAGGGAAAACACAGGGGAAACTTGTATGGGGTGTTGAGGTCAATCTGGAAGTGCCCTCTCATTGCATGCAGTCCATATGTAACTACTCCCCTCCAGAGTTGGGGTGAGAGGGGGAGCAGCTTTGAGAATTTGCCGTAGAAGCTGGCTGTTCCCTTCCAGTGTCATCAAGAAGGGACTCCCCACAATCCCTTTTGGCAGCATTGCGCTTCTTAAAAGAGGGTTTCCTTTTTATTAAAAATATTAAAGGTTATGAAAGAACAGATAACTGCATGAACAGTGGCATTTTTAAGATGGGCTGAATCCACTGATGTCATCCTGCATTCCCTGCACCCTACACCACAGTCCTCCACACACCTTCAAAATATGCTCTGCAGGACTTAGAAGTCCCCAAGGAGAGATTTTCAGATGGTTCAGGAGGCCACAGAGGAGAAGAGAGAGAGAGAATACCCCATTGTGCTAGTGGACTTCCACTAGAATGATATTGGATTGAACCCAGTCTGGTGACTGTGCCAGCACTCAGTTCACTTGTGTACACATCTGTCAGTCTGGCTGCAAACACACCAAGCATGCTCTTCGTCTTCTGCATCTATTCCAGATCCCTTCACAGAGACAAGATACACTATAACTTTCATTTCTATTGCTTTTGGGATGGCTTGCAATACGGGGGAACAGTGCTCTGCTCTGGAGATTCATCCCCTACCCAAGTTTACCTAAAGTGTCCCTTCTTCATAGATTGAGGCATGGCTCTGTAGAATCACAAAAAACCATTTTGGCAAGAGCTCTTCAGATACATCAACTTTTTAACTCCAGTTTTTAAACAATATTACCACTTTAAATGTTGGATTTAATGTTTTACTGTTTTAATTTAATTCTGAATTTTATTTTCCAAACTTTTTTTCAATTGCCTCAACTGGCTTCATAAAAGTGGTACAAAATTACAACACAGCAACAACAACAACAACACTGACCTAATGACCTGGTTTAGCCAGTGTCAGTGAGATATGGATGAATAATGCTGGAATACTTGTGGAGAAAAGGTCAGGCTTAACCTGCAAATATTTCCCCTTAAAAAAGATTAGGCAAAATCACCCTGCAAGGATGACTGCCATTGCCCAGAGGGAGCACAATGAGTCATCAAGAAGTGAGGGATGAAAATTTCCCATGTCAACACAAAGATCAGGCAAACAAAGAACACACCCACAGAAATTAGACACAGAGCAGATGGAAATAGGTAAGGCTATCAAGAGCAACCAAACAATCCATCAAGCTATTATTGCACATCTCACAGAAACAAGTTCAGAGAGAAAGGGTATTAAGGATTTAGAAAATGGACAAACTCTGAAAACAAACTTGGCAACCCAGCAGAATGGCATGACATAAACATTGTTTTCTTTCCTAATTTTCCACTATGTAACCACTGTGTGGTACAGTAGAATTGTACCAGTGGCAAAAGCATTTGTGAAAAGCACTTTCACAAATAATATCTGCTCTTTAAAAAAGCTTACCAAAAGTAGTGTTTTAAAAAAGAAGTGGAAGTGGAGTATTGTATCATATCATCTAATGAACACATAAACAACTGTGAGTAGGGAATGATGAGCATAAAGACATCTCTTATATAGAAAAGCTTTAAGGAAAAACTTAAGTAGAGGTCTGGATGGAGCTTCCACCAGTGAAAGAAGCTTATGCTATATTCTGGCTCTTCCTTCAGAAGTATGGAACTACAACTCCCACTCTTTCCAGTGGTCTTGCTGGCTGGGTGGAAGTTGTAGGGCCATACATCTGAAGAGTAGCAAGTAGTTGGCAAAGGTTGCTTTACTTATAAAACAGGACCCTATTTGTGTGTCTTCATATTACAAACCTGCTATCTTTTAACACTGACTATTAAACTTGCTTTCCTAGCTTGCTGTTAAACTGGAGTGAAAGACATTCCAAGTTCTTCATAACAAATAATGCAGACTGTAACTTTAAAGAAATGAACAGACAGCTAATAATTTCAAACATACATAATTAGATTATTTCAGACCTACAGACCCAGAGTATATTATCTTTTTCTCATATAAATTGTAGAAATACACATATAATTTAAAATTGAACAGAAAAACACATGTCTCTATTAAAAATGTTTTACATTATTCTTTGTATCCTCAACAATAGTCAACAATCTTCAAAATCAAAAAAGGAAAAGAAAGTGGCAAGTGGAAGAGAGTGGGATGTCTATTAAAATTCCAAATTCAAAACAGTTCCCAAAAAGGAATCCAAATGAATTCAAGTTATTGGATTTTACCACCCCTTACTACATTCAACTTTTTTCTCCTGCTGCAAAAAACTGATATATTTTAACTCCAGCGTTGGACACCTGTAGGTTTGTGCCTTTTTAGTGATAACTGTTTTTATGGAGTGGCAGTTGCTGCAGGGCCCAAGGTCCTGCTTTCTTGCTCCTTCTGCCAACGGGATTGTTAGCTGTAGGGAGTGGGGAGTGCAGAAGGGTCAAGCTAGGGCACACATACAGAATCTGCCTGCTCCTCTGCCCAAATAATTTCCCACTTTTGGATCTATCCACCTGAGAAAAAGGGTGTCCTAGCCAATTTTGTTATGTTCAGCAGGAAGGAAGCAGTTATACCAAATCATGGAACAATCGCATTCTCCTTTTAAAAGTGATGATACTCAAAATCTGGAATGTACTGAAAGATCACCCATGGCTATATTAATTGACCTTAGTTGTGAATATAACTGGGGATATACAAAAACTGCAATACAGTGTGATGTCATTTTTTCCTATTTCTCAGAAGTTATTTCTTTAAAAAGATCACTTTGCAGAAGGAGGTTTCATCCAAGCCCATTTAAAGGAAAACTGACACACCTGGCAAACAAAATGACCAAATTCTTATGAAACCTTTCTTTCACCAGGAATCTTTGAGCTCACCTATAAATATACCAGAGGAACTCACCCGTAGCCATTTCTGCACATTTCTAAATGCAATTTGTTGTTGCCATTCCACCCACTTCCTCCTTACCCGCTTTCCTTTCTGTCCTGGCAAACCTGGTAATCCAATATCTCCTTTTGGTCCTCTTGGGCCCTAGAAGAGAGACAGCAGAGACTTTCTTCAAATCAGAGCATTACAATTAGGCAGGTTCTGCATGTTGCTAAACATAATCGAAAACTAGATGTTATGGCAGAGACCTCTTTGAAGAATTAGGTCTGCGGGAGTGAGTGAGTGTGTGTGTGTGGGGGTGGGGTGGTTTAAAGTGCAGCAGGGAGAGAGAGGATCTAAATTCTGCCCCAGTCCACTTTCCCTTCCACTACTTAGTGCACATTTTCTGGTCATTATAGCTCCAGTAATGTTTGAGGGCACTGATCATGAAAGCTAGAGCAACCCAGCAAACTTGTTTATTTATTCTCATTTTGGGCTGAGAGTCTGTGACTAGTCCAATGTCACCCAGTTGGTTCCATGGCTGAGTGGAGACTAGAACCCAGATCATCTGTGTCCCACTCTTGTAGTTTTAACCACTACACCGCATTGGCTCTAAAAAACAAAAACAAAAAAACCCTTCCCTCACTTGTGCTGTCAGCCCTGTAAGGGCATGCAATCTACTTCTTCAGATATTACCAGAACGGAATAGGAACACACTCATCCATGATGGTGATGTAGTGAGGCTCACACAACGTACATTTTTACCTATTACAGAAATATAAAGCCTGAGAACTGATAACCAAACTACAACGTTCTGGGATTTCCAGACTGCCACACTACCTTTTCCCTTCCACTGATTAATTTGATGGCTTCTTGGCTTTTGTGTAGTGTTTTCCCCCACTTTAAAAGCCTGGCCTAAGGGCTTTATTACTGAAAATAGTGCTTTAAACTAAAACAGGCTGATGTGCTAGAATTTTGGGCTACACACCTTTTGCCTTTAGTCTTGCCCACCACTGGAATGTGGCCCCTGATTGCTGCTCCAAAATGTAATTCAGCACTCAGGCTGGAAAAAGTCCTGTCCTATGTCAAGACCATACAGGTTATGGATGTAAATACTGCTTTATTAGATCACGCATACATGGAAGAAAAAGTGTAACTGCATTGCAAGCCAGGCCCATGGATGTCAACATACCTCCTAGTCAGTCACTGTTGGGAAAATTTGGATAGATCTTGTCTGAAAAGCATTACTTCTGTGTGCTTTTGAAATTGTAGAATTAATTCTGTACTCCTTCTCAAAACCAAGCTAAGTCACTGTTTAAAATGGCATTGGAATTCAGTTTACCAGGAAGCATCTTCCTAGCCCAGAGGGCTTCATGTGCCCTGGTCATTCAGAATGTCTAGAGTCTAGATAAGGGTCTGAGCTTATCATGAATAGTTTCTCAGTAGCTTGAATTTACATTTTTTGTTTATTTATTTATTTAGGAAACTTCTATGCCGCCCCATTCACCAAAGCCTCGGGGCGGCTCACAAACATGTCTAAGCAGACCTGGAGATGGGTTCAAGTTACTCAACTAAAATGTCAATACACTGCAATTAGAAATATTGTAATCTCATTGTCTCTGTATGATTGACTGACATTCCTTTATCTGTTCTGTATGTGATGACCTCAGAACCTTATTGTAAAGTCTGCATTCCGTCATCAGTTGCCCTGTACCTGTGACGTGACTGGGAGTGTATAAAACTCTGTAGTTGTGTTGAAGCTTTGCAGCAGAGTTCACCTCTGCCTGCCTGGTAATAAATGCATTATTGTGAGTATGGACCTGCGGGGCACCTGGGTCATACAATAAAGCCACAGATGGTCTGGACACTTGATCTTTTCCAAAAACCTGAGTTTTATTTCCTCTTCTCAAATTGAGATTCCAGGATTCTGACATCATTTGGTGTTCATAGGCATGTAGGGCTTTTCCACATGAGTGGGAAGCCTGCTTGCCTCTAAATGTGTTCATTTGTACATAAGTGGTTCCCCTTCACATGTACTCCAGTCAAATGCATGTTGTTGTCCACCACTGGGAGGAGTGGCTAGGAAGTGTGCCAATGTTGGAGCACACAGAGATCAATATGGTTACCAACCTTTTTCCACATTTGCTGGATGTATTGAAGAAAAGATTTGACCAGAGCCCTAAATCTAATCTACTCCAGCTCTCATCCTTTTGAGGCCAATGTTATACCCCTGGAAATGTTACAAGTAGAAATAGCTCCTATCCCAGTTTCATCTCCCTTACATTTTACAGAAAATCTTCTTATGAAGTACATGTATGATTATGCAAAATAAATGTCATTTGATGTAAACTTAATGAAGTTACTTAAGGAAAACAAAAATATTGGGTATGTGGTTAGAATGGAGGGACAACATGCTCATTCCCAAAGTAGCCACTAACAATCCTAACATTTCTACAGTATTCCTTCTAGTGATAACCAGTTTCATATTATCTTCTAAGTTTATTTTTGGCATTAATTTTTATGGCATTGTGTAAATTTTGTGCTATACCAAATACTAAACCATTGATGAGATCATTTAAATGTTTACTATTTCAGAAATTTATAACACAGTGCTTACAGGAAATCCTGGCAGGCCGGGCTTACCATCTGGCCCCTGTGAAATGCAACAACAAAGCACATGAAAATATTTCACTCTGATTAAATGAAGCATGCAGTCTCTGGGTGTCTCCTGTTTGTGAATGTTATTTCATTTGAACTGCCTTTACACATTACACAGCTTTTAAAACATGGAGTTAGTTGCCAGCTGTCTGGATTCAAGGTTTAATTTGGAACAGCATTGACCAGATACAGGATGCATTTCTTGCTCACTGCAAAGTGACCCACATATCGTGGGGAAAGAGTGTAGGAACCACTTTTATGGGTTCATCCTTGAAGGCTGTTGTTACATTTAAAGGCTCACCATCACATTTGTGGGGCTGATCACTATTATGCACACTATTGAGTCACTCTTCCTGACCTTTGCTGAACAATGATTACGTGGTTATAATAATTGGCCACACCCATATACTTGTAACATTACAAGTAAACATTTCAACATTACAGAAGCATCAAACCAACAAAAAAGTTGATCCTACACCACCGCCATAACATTTAAAGGGCACTTCAAGCCCTTCCATTTCTTTTTTAATGTTGTTTAATCAGGTACAAAAACCTCAGACAACAAGCACACAGTCAGTGTAATTCTGCTTCCCCATGCCCACACTTCCCCTTTGTTGTTTCTCTGTGTCTATTTTAGGGTGGTTTCAGACAAGCTAGTTAAAAATGCTTTAATGGCAACATAGTCCTGTCTTATCCATGGAATTCTACATGGGGTTCAGACAGTACTGTCTTGTAACCTACAACTTCTATTTTTGTTTTTACCATACAAAAAAATTAAAGAAATGAAATATATGGACTCCCTGAACAATGACTTTTAATTGGTAACACTTACAACCCTCTGCCTAGAAGTACCCTTAGAGTGTAAACAACCCCTGCCAAAACAAACAAAAAACCATAGACAGAATACAGCCATCAAATAGAGCACATAAATAATCAAATACAATTAGAACAATTAGAAAGAATAAATAAAACAACTCAAGGGCAGAATTCAACTTATCAAAGAGAAGGGAATGTTGTTTGAGTGGGTAACCAATGGCCCTAGTAAAACCAAAGGCCCTAGTTAAAAGGACTATGAAGTTATATAAATTTGCAGATCACTGTTCCAGTTTAATACTCACTGTCAGTTACCTGACAGATCTTCCTGGTCCAGAGAGAAACAGTCTCTAGGAAGCAGGCAAGATTTATATATGATGTGTTACCATACTGCTAAAAGACATTCATATATTTAACATCTTGTTCATTCATGCTAGAGGTCTTCTTAGCCCAGAACTGCATCAGTATTTGCAAGTTTGCCTCACTGTTTTGATTCTTGGGAACTGCAGGATTTGAGAAAATAGTACCTTCATATACCTTAAGCACATCTTTTAGGCCAACAGGATTTAGTTGATTGATCTACTATTAGATGGAGTAATTCCTAGGCCTTATCTGTAACGCCCTAGAATACTGAGGTTGGAGACAACACTCTGACCTCAGAAGGGGGAGTTGAAGGTCCAGTCCTCTCCCTGGTATCTTGCAGTCAAGTATGGAAAGAACCATGGCTGACCACTCCCTCAGATCAGGAAAAAAACAAAAACAAAAACTTGGGATAGCAGGAAAAGGGGTATTTCAGTGGATGGAGGGGAGAGGAGCCTGGAAAGGCCAGAGTATAAGCTATCCTGAGCTTCCGCCTGTCTCCTTCCCTTCCTTTCCCTCCCCTCCCCCTCTGAACCACTATCACTAGATGGGAGGGAAAAACCCATCCAGGTGACATGCTTCTCTACTGGTCCTCCTTCCACTCTGCACTAGGTGATCAGAAGCCTCTAAGTTTGTTGTTGTTGTTGTTGTTAGTTGCGAAGTCGTGTCCAACCCATCGCGACCCCATGGACAACTTTCCTCCAGGCCTTCCTGTCCTCCACCATCCCCTGGAGTCCACTTAAGCTCACGCTGACTGCTTCAGTGATTCCATCTAGCCACCTCATTCTCTGCCATCCCCTTTTGCTTTTGCAATCTATTGTTCTCAGCATTAGGCTCTTCTCCAGGGATTCCTTCCTTCTCATTAGGTAGCCAAAGTATTTGAGTTTCATCTTCAGTATCTGACCTTCTAAAGAGCAGTCAGGGTTGATCTCCTCTAGGACTAACTGGTTTGATCACCTTGTGGTCCAAGGGACTTGCAGGAGTCTCCTCCACCACCACAATTCAAAGGCCTCAGTTCTTAGGTGCTCAGCCTTCCTTATGGTCCAGCTTTCACAGCCATACATTGCAACCTCTAAGTTTAGGGAATTCCAATTATTGAGGGCCCAACTGACAGCACTGCATCCTTTATAATTTAAAATCTTCTTTATGGATTAAAAAGTGCTTGCAGTTAATCAGAGAGATCATTATCTCTTCCTAATACATGTACAGCGGTACCTCGGCTCACAAACTTAATCCATTCCACGACTCTGGTCGTGACCCAAATTGGTTGCAAGCCAAGTCAAATTTCACCATAAGATTCAATGTAAATAAGGTTAATGCGTTCTGTAATTTTTTTTTTTAATCACAAAAATTTGAAACAAAGTAACAAAGAACAACATAGTAACAAAGTACAGTACAGTAAAGAACACAAACCTAGGTGGTGGGGGCAGGTTATTGTTTGGAGGGAGAGTCCAAACGATAATTGAGCAATAGCGATTGTGCTGGGGGTGGGGCAGGGAGAGGCTGAGATCATGCTTGTGCAGGGAAGATGGGCATGATTGTGATCATCACCCGATGTGGAGTTCATGACCTGAGGCAATTTTTTTCTGAAATTTCTGTTTGCAACCTGATTTGGTCATGAACTGAGGCATTCGTGAGCTGAGGTACCAGTGTGTGTGTGTGTGTGTGTCAGCTGTAGCTAGAAGTCACTGCCTTGAGAAGATATATTCTGTTTTTTCTCACATGTAGAACTTGCCTTGATTCACCCATGCATTACATAAAAAAGAGATATGCATCTTCCCTCTTCAAATCAATTGCTTTACTAGTACAGAAACGGATGCAGATTTAAAACTCATATAATTTAATTAGATTTCCTTGACTTGATGAAAGTCCCTGTAAATCAGAATACTATGTCCAATCTTTAAATGCAAATTCACTGTTTAAGGTTCGGAGCTAGTTGTTAGTTCAAGGATTTGTGCTGTTTTTAACTTTTTGGCTAAGATTTTCTGAGAAAATAATAGCTAGTAAGCTAACTAGGAAGGATGTTGAATAGGGATGTAAAGAAGCTCAGCACATGAATTTCCCATGTAGAAAAAGAACTGGGGGGCATTTCCCAGTGGTCTACAAGAAAATTAGACTATTGATTTAAGCTGCCTCCAGGGAGAGGCTCTGGAAAGTAGGCAGGAAGGCAGACAGTGGTAGAAGTCAGTGGTAGAAGGAAGGCAGTGGTAGAAGTGGCCACAGGCTGCATTGCATTGGGTTGAACAGGTCTTGCTTGATGCCGCCTTATGTGCAGCTTATTGAATTTAATTCCTCACATTCTTAATGTTACAAACTAGTTTTCCTATTTTAGTTTTTTTTTCCCAATTGCACATTAAATTCAGAGCTTGAAGTTAACATTCCCCAACCTTTCTTTTGATTATATTTAGGATGGCCATCTGTCCTTCCTTACAGAGGACATAATTTATTGAAAGATTTCCTCTTAGGTAGACTGAAGGGCTTTCCAGTCAATTCCTGGTTCAGAGACAAAGAATCATAAGAAGGTAGATTAACCTGGAGCCTGGAAGTTGTCCATCAACAGCAGGTACCCAGACAGCAGAATGAGCAGCACAACAGGTCTCTGATCACTATCTGCCCCATTGTGGTACAACATATTGTATTTCTATTTAAATTATAGTAATTGTTTCCAATCTTGTACCTCTAGCTATACAATGGCATATGCAAGTTTTATACAAATCTCCACTGTCTTTCCTTTTCTTTTGCAATGCTTAAGTGCTTCTCAATTATATTCTGCATGTTCTAACAAAAGAAAACATTGTTTTCTCTAAATGACCATGTCCCCTTGTCTTGGGTCAAGAATCTCCTTTTCCCCAACTGCCAATCATTTGATTTTCCACAGCTTGTATGCCTTTTCCCCCATTCTAACAATTTAAAATGCCTATGCTAAGGCATAATTCCTGGCAACAAAATGTTCAAACTAAAGTATGCCAGTATTTTTGCTTTCCTTTCCCTTTTGTTTTCAGCCCTGTCCACCACAGGAATGTGGTCCCCAAAAGTTTCTCTTGAATGGAATGTGGCCTTTGGACTCAAAGAGATCCAACCACCCTGATTTAATACAGAAGAATATACTTACTGGAGGTCCTTTGATTCCAGTGATGTTAAAATTTCCATCTGAAGTATTGAAGAGTGACTAAAAATAAAAATATGGAATCAGTGAAAGGGCAAACATTTTGTGTTTTTCTAGAACATCCACATATATGGATGTTCTAGAAGGGTTCAGTTCATACAACATTTCCCACTGATTATTTCTAAGAAAGAAAAAGGAAAACAGTCTGTCAAAAGCACATACTGATTTTCTATCCCTTTTCATAAAACAGTATTGATTTTCTTTGGTAGCTGTGGACTAGAAAAAAATATAAGCTGTTTTCTGTTAAAAAATATCTCTCCAGCAAAATACATATGGCACCAAAGAAAAACAAGAAAAGAATAAAGGAAAGGAAAGGAGAAAGAAAGAAAAGAAAAACTCAGTGGGTACTATGAGGATTGAAACAAAGGAGCTATAAGCAATACCACTGTGAGATCAGTTTTGACCATGTTATGAACTACAGTGGTATCTTGGCTCATGAACTTAATCCGTTCCAGGACTCTGGTCATGACCCAAATTGGTCGTGAGCCAAGTCAAAGTTCCCCATAAGGGTCAATGTAAATAAGGTTAATCTGTTCTGTAATTTTTTGTAATCACAAAAATTTGAAGCAAAATGACAAAAAACAAATGACAAAGATCGTGGCCATCTCCCCCACCACCCTGAGCATGAGCGTGGCCATCTCCCCTGCCCCCCAAATGCGATCGTGGTTGCACTTGTGCAGGGAAGATGATAGTGATTGTCATTCGATGCGGAGTTTGTGACCTGAGGCAAATTTTTTCTGTAAATTCTGTTCGCGACCTGATTTGGTCATGAACTGAGGCATTCGTGAGCTGAAGTACCACTGTACATGTTTCTGCAGTGACCACAATAACATGTGGAGGGAAGACACATATGGTAAATACATAATAAATGCTACATATACCAGGAGACACACATTGGACAAATTGGAACTTGTCTTTTTTGTAAGATGAAGCAACATTATGGACCAATGCAAGTATAATGTTCTAAATCCCTTAATCATGCTTCATGAATCATAAGATACCTTCTTTGGGTGTGTCCATTTCTCAAGCAAATTTTTACTGGCCTTTCTACTAAGGCTTAGTACCGCCATCAGGCTTGACATAGCTCATACTAAAGAAGTTTTGTCTAACCTTGTGTTTTGAAGGCTGCTTGGCTTGCACTGACCATGATTAAGCCTAGCAGATGAGGAACATTTGCAAGAGAGAAGTTCCTGGGACTTCTCTCAGTACAAATCTTATACATCCTGCACCTGGGCTTATAAGCATCCTCAAATAAGCCAGTTCTGACAACATGTTAAGTCACCAGGACAAAATGTGAACCTGTTCAATAACTACACAGTGGGTGGGTTTGCATACCACAACAAACAATGGTAGGTGGTTGCCATGATTGGTGGTTGCCATGGTATTTCTGACAGATGATCATAACTGAATCTGTTTGCAATTGTTACCCAGCAGTTCTACCTCTCCTTCCAGGCATGCATACCAGGCACCATCACTCCTTCTCTATGTAGGCATCCTGTTCACAATTGGTCTGCTGAATGGTTCCCCCTTTTTCCTCTTCCCTGTTCCAGGAATCTTTACCCTCTTCTCATCCTCCCCAGAGCCCATTAATATCCCTTTTCTTGTTTATTCCCTGTTTTGGCAGTGCTGCCCAGCTGATTGCACACCCCCGCCCTACATGCGCCTGAGAGTATATCCTGCTCCAGAGGCTTCAGAACCAAATTTTCTGTAGAAATTTTGACTCAGTGCTCAATTTCTGAAGAACAGGCTTGGAAAACTGTAGCTGCAAACTGGAAAAACTCTAGAAAAGGGGAATGACTACCTCCATGTCAAGACTGAGTGACCTCAGAAGTTGGGGCAAGGAGCAAGTGTATTTCTGCCACTGAGTCCCAGATTCTACTACAAACATCATGGTCAGAGGATAGGATCCAGCTTCTGTGGGCTCAGGCCTCAGAGGTACCTTCAGGCCCAAAAGGGAGCAGCTGTGGCCCTTGCCATTATCAAACTGCATGAGGCCTGTGGAAACCAAGCCTAGGACAAATGCTAGGTATCTGACCTGAGTAGCTCAGCAGAGTAGCATCTTGGACCTGTTGCTAGCCCCAGTTCCTGACACTAAGCTCAGGTTAGCATTTCGCAATGACTACCCAGGACCCTCATCCAGCTCAAATAGTCTACTCCATCTCCCATACAAAGTAGTGCATTCTACTGACTGGGTTGGAATAGACCTGACAAACAGCTTGAGAGAGTTCCTGAATGGCTTTCCAGAATTTGGGTAGAGATGTTACCAAATTTGGAAGCAGTCACTGGACACAAATTCCAGAAGTGGAAAACATTAACAGGGGTTCTACCAGAAAAATAGAAAAGGTCATTCTAATTAATAATGCACCAGAGTAGTGATGCTATTAACTCTAGCTAAATAATACTTACCCTTGGAATGGTTATCAAGGGACCTGGTGGTCCAGGTGGCCCTGGTGGTCCCACAACACTAGCACCATCTTGTCCTGGTTCACCCTATTTCAATCAAAAAATTATATTAACAAAAAGTCTGTTTATGGATTAGTGAGATCCAAACTGACTTTCAGTTATAATGGATGCAGCTTCTTACCTTGCGACCTAGATCACCTTTATCTCCTTTTAACCCCTGCATTTAATTTAAAAGCCATAATTAATTGCATGGAACAAATAAAATAATACCTTAATTTAATGGCCTACATGTCCATGGTTCAGAGTAAATCTTCAGGAGAATCTACATCGCAGGCCCACTCAGGCTGAGTTGGTTCTTTATGTGGAGTGGTTTTTATACACAATGTGCAAAGCATGCATAGCAGAGGCACAAATGTTTTTTAATGGCCACTTCAAACATATGACTCCATTGATTCTTCAACTTTATGGGTTGCCATTCAGTTCCCAGCCTGGTTCAAAGAGTCAGTGCTGAGCTTTAAAGCCCCAAACAGCTTAGATCAGTCTACATGGTGTCCCTTCTCCCTCATGTTCCTGCCCAAATGTCCAGATCATCTTCACTGGACCTTCTCTGTGCTGCTCACAATGGTGTGGCAGGCAAATCACCAAGGAAAGACCCTGCTCAACAGGATCCCTACCCCCATCTGTAGAATGCCCTTTCCAGAACGATCTACTTCATGTCTTCATTTTATATGCCAGATTAAGACCCTCCCCTTTTTCACAGGCTTTTAAGCCTTAATTTATGTTTGTATTTTCAGTCTTATTGCTGACTTTTTAATATTTTCAATGTTTTAAAAACATTTTAATGTTATTTTCATGGATGCTATTGTTTGGGTTGTTATTGTTGCTTTGGGGTTTTATTACTGTAACCCACTCCAGGAGTATTTATGAGCTAGGCAGAATATTAATCTAATAAATAACAAAGGTACTGCAGAAAAGGTGGGGAGGGGGCATGTAAGTGCCTCTTAACCTCTGTGTTGATAACACTATTATACTCATTTTGAGACATAAAAAGAAAAAAACTACATCACATGCTCTTTGAATACATAGCTATTTTGCCATTTCAGCATGAGTTTTTCTTTGAGTCTTCTTTGTTGCCTGGCTCTTGCTAGAATTTCTTTGTCCATCTCCTGCGACTAAATCGGAAATGACACCCCTGCACTTCCCCTACTGCAAGTGCTGCATAAAGAAGGAAAGTCACAGAATACTCACTGCATCTCCAGGGCGCCCAGCAACACCAGGGAATCCTGGCCTGCCTTCAGGACCTCGTTCTCCCTATTGAAACAGGGGTGGGGGGGGGGGGAGAAGGAAATTGAACAATCACATCACAGATTTCTCAGTTTTGATTAACTGTGGCCACAATTCAGAAAATCTGCATGCTTACATGCATCCAGAGATTTAGAGATTCATCCCTCCGTTGCTTTGAGTTCCCTTTCCTGGTTTTTCCAAACAAAAATCTGAAAATTAATGGAGGTAAAAGCCACTAGTGAAGCCACAGATGCAGGCAGAACGTAGCTGGCATGAGGGGGAGGGGGGTCAAGCACTCCTACTACACCCAAATCTTACTCTGCATTTTGGAAGAGATGGCTCAGACCTAACCCTAATAGGGGCTTCAAACAAGCCTGGTGCAATATGGATATCCAAACTGTCCACTTCTCGGATGGTTTTTGGTACAGTTCATTCTATATGCCCTTCCTGATGACAATGCAGGCCCCTGAACCTTAAGGTGAAGCTTCCTTTAAGGTGAAGCTTAGTTATTCTAACTGCAACCCTAACCAGGGCATTTGTATTGACCCCAATAGCTGCCGCAATGTGGGTTTCCAAACTGTCCACTTCCGGGAGATTTTTTTGCACACCGCTGGCTTCACCTTTTAGGCCTCTCAACCTTCAGGGGAACCTTATTGAATCTAACTCTAATCCTAAGTTGGGCCTTAGCCCCAACCCTAATAAAAGGCCTCAAATAATCATGCTACAATATGGGTTTCCAAACTGTCCACTTCCTGGAGATTTGTTTGCACAGCTCTGTGTTTCTAGCCTTCCAGATCACCTTTTAGGAAGCTTATCAAATCTAACCCTAACACTAAGCTGGGCCTTAGCCCTAATACTAAAATAAGCCTCAAATACAACTGCCATGATATGGGTTTCCAAAATGTCCACTTCCTGAAGACTTTTTTGCACAACTCTGTCTTTCTAGCCTTCCTGATCACCCTTTAGGACTCCAAATGTTCAGGGGAACCTTATTGAATCTAACCTTAACCCTAAACTGGGCTTTAGCTCTAACCCTAAAACAGGCCTCAAATAAGCCTGCCACAATACGGGTTTCCAAAATGTCCACTTCTGGGGGGATATTTTTGCACAGCTCTGCCTTTCTACCCTTCCTGATCATGTCTCATGCTTCTAAACCTTCAGAAGAAGCTGATCGAATCAAATCCTAACCCTAGACATGCACATGGTGGGCATGTCGTGAGCGGAGCCGGCTGGAGCCGGGGGTCAGACTAGATGGCCCAGGAGACCCATTCTGACTCCCTCTGTTTCTATGTTTCTAAGCTGGGCCTTAGCACTAACCTTGAAACAGGCCTGAAATATAACTGCCAGGATACAGGTTTCCAAAATGTCCACTTCCAGGAGATTTGTTTGCATAGCTCTGGCTTCCTAGCCTTCCTGGTCACCTTTTAGGCCTCAAAACCTTCAGGGGAAGCTTATCTTATCTTATCGAACCCTAACCCAAGTCTGGGCCTTAGCCCCAATCCTAAAACAGACCTCAAATACCCCTACCATAATACGGGTTTACAAAATGTCTACTTCCTGGAGATTTTTTTTTTTTTTTTGCACACTTCTGTCTTTCTAGCCTTCCTGATCACCTTTGAGGTCTCTCAACCTTGAGGGGAAGCTTATTGAATTGAACCCTTGCCCTAAGCTGGGCCTTAGCCCTTACCTTAAAACAGGCCTGAAATACCACTGCCAAGATACAGGTTTCCAAAATGTCCCCTTTCCTGAAGCTATTTTTGCACACTTCTGTCTTTCTAGCCTTCCTGATCACCTTTTAAGCCTCTACACTTTCAGGGGAAGCTGATCAAATCAAACCTGAACCCTATGCTGGGCCTTAGCCCTATCCCTAATATATCAAATATACCTGCCACGATTCGGATTTCCAGAATGTTCACTTTGTGGAGGTGTTTTTTGCACAGCTCTGTCTTTCTAGCCTTCCTGATCTCCTTTTAAACCTTCCAACCTTCAGGGGAAACTGATCAAATCTAACCAAACCCTAAGCCGATCTTTAGCCTCAAACCCCCATAAGGGTTTCAAATATACTTGCTGGCATATGGAATTCCACAATATACAACTCCCTGAGATTTTTCTGCACAGTTCATTGTATCTCCCCTTCCTGAACACCCTGCAGGCCACTACAACATGAGGATAAACTTTGTTTTTCTAACCTGAACCCTAAGCTGGGCCTTACCCTGAGCCCTAATACAGGCACCAAATATGCCAGCCATAATTGAGCTTCCCACAATGTCCACTTCTTGGAGTTTTTCCTGCACAACTCTTTCTGTCTTTCCTAAATACACTGAACAACTCTGCACCTTAAGGGAAATCTGTATTTTTTAACCCAACCCTAAGCTGGGCCTTCTCCTTCATGGATCACTGCGTTATTGTGGTGGACGGGCCTGAGTAGCTCAATGAAGCTATGAGCTATGCCGTGCAGGGCCACCCAAGATGGACAGGTCATAGCAGAGAGCTCTGACAAAACATGATCCACTGGAGAAGGAAATGGCAACCCACTCCAGTATCTTTGCCATGAAAACCCCATGGACAGTACCAAAAGGCAAAAAGATATGATGCCGAAAGTTGAGCCCCTTAGGTCGGAAGGTGTCCAATGTGCTACTGGGGAAGAGCAGAGGGCTAGTACTAGTAGCACCAGAAAGGATGAAGTGACTGGGTCAAAGCCAAAAGGACACTCAGTTGCAGATGTATCTGGTGGTGGAAGGAAAGTCCGATGCTGCAAAGATCTACACTCCATAGGAACCTGGAATGTAAGATCCATGAATCAAGGCAAGCTGGATGTGGTCAAACGAGATGACAAAACTGAACATCAGTAGGAATCAGTAAACTAAAATGGACAGGAATGGGTGAATTTAATTCAGATGACCATCAGGTATACTACTGTGGGCAAGAATCCCTCAGAAGAAATGGAATAGCCTTCATAGTCAATAAAAGAGTAGGAAAAGCAGTACTGGGATACAATCTCCAAAATGACAGGATGATCTCAGTTCGAATCCAAGGCAAACCATTCAACATCACAGTAGTCCAAATCTATGCCCCAACCACTGGTGCTGAAGAGGCTGATGTTGACCAGTTCTATGAAGGCCTACAACACCTTCTAGAATTAACACCAAAAAATAATGTCCTTATCATCATGGGGGATTGGAATGCTAAAATAGGAAGCCAAAAGATAACTGGAATAACAGGCAGGTTTGGCCTTGGAGTACAAAATGAAGCAGGGCACAGGCTGGTAGAACTTTGTCAAAAGAATATGATGGTCACAGCAAACACTCTTTTCCAACAACCCAAGAGACAACTCTACTCATGGACCTCACCAGACGGTCAACACAGAAAACAGATTGACTATGTGCTCTGCAGCCAAAGATGGAGAAGCTCTATACAGTCAGTAAGAACTAGACCAGGAGTTGACTGTGGCTCAGATCATGAGCTTCTTGTTGCAAAATTTAGGCTTAAACTGAAGAAAGTAGGAAAAAGCACTAGGCCACTCAGGTATGACCTAAATCACATCCCTGATGAATGTACAGTAGAGGTGACAAATAGATTTAAGGAATTAGATCTGATAGACAGAGTACCTGAAGAACTATGGACAGAGGTTCGCAACATTGTACAAGAGGAAGCAACTAAAACCATCCCAAAGAAAAAGAAATGCAAGAAAGCAAAATGGCTGTCTGAGGAAGCTTTACAAATAGCTGAGGAAAGAAGGAAAGCGAAAGGCAAGGGAGAAGGAGAAAGATACACCCAATTGAATGCAGAATTCCAGAGAATAGCTAGAAGAGATAAGAATGCCTTCTTAAATGAACAGTGCAAAGAAATAGAAGAAAACAATAGAATAGGGAAGACCAGAGATCTCTTCAGGAAAATTGGAGATATGAAGGGAACATTTCCTGCAAAGATGGGCATGATAAAGGACCAAAATGGCAGGGACCAACAGAGGCAGAAGAGATTAAGAAGAGGTGGCAAGATTACACAGAGGAACTATACAAGAAAGAGCTTAACATCTCTGATAACCACGATGGGGTGGTCACTCACCTTGAGCCAGACATCCTGGAATGTGAAGTCAAATAGGCCTTAGGAAGTCTGAGCAACAACAAAGCTAGTGGAGGTGACAGTATTCCAGCCGAGCTATTCAAAATCTTAAAAGAGCGACACTCTATATGCCAGCAAACTTGGAAAACTCAACAGTGGCCACAGGATTGGAAAAGGTCAGTTTACATTCTGATCCGAAAGAAGGGCAATGCCAAAGAATGTTCAAACTACCGTACCATTGCACTGATTTCACGTGCTAGCAAAGTTATGCTCCACATCCTACAAGCTAGGCTCCAGCAGTATGTGGACCAAGAACTACCAGAAGTACAGGCAGGATTTTAAAGAGGCAGAGGAACTAGAGATCAAATTGCCAACATACACTGGATCATGGAGAAGGCTAGGGAGTTTCAGAAAAACATCTACTTCTGCTTTATGGACTATGCTAAAGCCTTTGATTGTGTGGATCACAACACATTGTGGCATGTTCTTAAAGGGATGGGAGTACCAGACCATCTTATTTGTCCCTTGAGAAACCTATATGCGGGTCAAGAAGCAACAGTGAGAACTGGACACGGAACCATTGATTGGTTCAAAATTGAGAAAGGAGTTCGGCAAGGCTGTATACTGTTGCCCTGCCTATTTAACTTATATGCAGAGCACCTCATGAGAAAGGTGGGGCTAGATGAATCACCAGTTGGAATTAAGATTGCTGTAGAAATATCAACAACCTCAGATATGCAGATGATACCACTCTCATGGCACAAAGTGAAGAGGAACAAAGAGCCTCTTGATGCAGGTGAAGGAGGAGAGTACAAAAGTTGGCCTGAAACTCAACATTAAGAAAACTAAGATCTATGCCCCAAACGACCATCAGGAAATGTTTTACCAAAAACTACATGCTTTACTCTCACAAGTGTGTGTGTGTGTGTGTGTGTGTGTGTGTGTGTGTGTAATGGGAGATTTTAATGCAATTGTAAACAAGAAAATGGACCATAAGTGTGAGATTAAGGGCAGAAAAGGCAGGAGGATACTTCCAAAGTCTTGTTCTAATATGATTGAAGAATTCAGATTGATAGATGTCTGGAGACATAAAAACCCAACCTCTGCTCAATATACTTTCTTTTCGAATAGACATAGGTCATGGTCTAGAATTGATATGGTTTGGATAACCCCAGACTTAGTACCAGACCTGCTAGAAGCTGAAATAGAAGCTGTCTGGGCAGATCCTAGCCCTGTAACTATATCACTGAAAGAAACAGTAATGATGCCCAGATGGAGCTTAAACAAAGCCTTTATTAAAGGATAAAAAAAAATCAAAGAAGAGATAAATAAGGAAATGCAAATATCCTTTCAAATAAATAGGAAACCTCGTTGCAAAATGTCTGAGATACAGCCAAAGCCTATGTCAGGGGGCTGATAATAACATACTCAGCAAAAATAAACAAAAGGAGAAAACAAGAACGAGCTAAAATAGTAGAGGAATTGACAAAATGTAAACACGAATTACAGGATGATCCATCCAAAAAAGACCTTAAGGTACAAATGAATATTCTAAAACATAAACTGAACCTCCTGGATACAAACAAACTCACTAAGCAAATGAAATTGACCAAACAGAACTTCTTTGAAAATGCTAATAAACCAGGGAGATGGTTAGCGTATAAAGTAAAGAAAGAAAGAGAGAAGAGACTAATAAGTAAACTGAAGGATGAAGAAGGACGACTGCAAGTACAAGGTGTACATATCAAGAAAATAGCGGAAGACTTCTTTGCAAAGCTATACCAGAATGATGAGATTTCATCTGAGAAAGTAAAAGAATATATCCAAAAGGGAGACCTGCCAAAGTTACCAGAGAAATACCAAAAAGTATTGAATCAAGAAGTAACTATCATAGAAGTAATAGAGGTAATTAAGAGACAAAATAATGACAAAACTCCTGGCCTGGATGGGCTACCAGCAGAGTTTTATAAATCCTTTAAAGGAATTTTTGCTACGCTTCTTAAGGATATATGTAATGCAGCATGGTTAAATGCTAAAATACCAAATACTTGGACAGAGGCAAGTATTTCATTAATACCGAAAGAAGACACGGACTTGACACAGATTCAAAATTGTAGACCTATGTCACTATTAAATGTGAATTACAAAATTTTTGCCTCCATAATGGCAGAAAGATTGAAGAAGTATCTAACAGTCTTTATTCACTCAGATCAAAATGGTTTCTTACCTAAAAGACAAATGAGGAATAACATGAGAACTATCCTGGACATCTTAGAGTATTAAGAGATACGTACTGAAAAACCAATGGCTTTATTATTCATGGACACACAGAAGGCTTTTGACAATGTTAATTGGCAATTTATGAAGCAACAGCTAGTTCAAATGGAGTTTGGTGAAAAGTTCCTTAATGTGATATCATGCATCTATCAAAAGTAGTCTGCTAGGATTATAATCAATGGGGAATTTACAAATATTATAGATATAAAAAAGGGTACAAGACAAGGATGCCCGCTATCACCACTGTTTTTTATATTGATCTTAGAAGTGTTAAACAGAAATATCAGGGACGATATGGACATTAAAGGTACTAGAATCAGAGATGAAAGCTATAAACTGCAAGCATTTGAAGATGACCTGGTTTTCATAACTAAGGAACCCTTAGTAACAATGCCCAAAATCCTACAAAGGATTAAAGAGTATGGCGAAGTTACTGGGATGAAAACAAATAGAGAAAAGACAAAATTGTTAGTAAAAAATCTCACACAGGAGCAGAGAAAAACTGGTGGAACAAGTAGACTTTCAGATTGTTAAAAAGGTTAAATATTTTGAGTGTTCATCTGGTTGGTGTTGTGGCGAGACGGCTGTGCAGAGCGGGAGCTCCTGTTATCATGCTGGTATCTGTTCGGCAGGGAGCAGTGGGAGGCTCATCCAAGCCCTGTCGGGGCAAAGATTAGATTTTCCGAGCATTCTTCTGGTTGATGTGGGGCGGCGGCTCCGCATTTACTGGGAGAAATTCGGGCTTTTCTCAATCAAACAGCACAGAGGACAGATCAGCTCCCTACAAACCATAGACGATCGGATAATAGCATAGAATAATTAGCTAGAAGTTCATCGGACCTGCTGGGTGAGCATTTTTATTTTTCTTTCTTCATTACTACCCGTGAAAGAACTGCAGCTGTTACTAATTGGCATAAAGAAGAAAGGAAAGCACCTTTGACAGAGAGAGGAATTTTCCCTCCCCCCACGGAGTTTTAAGTGGCGACTGATCTGAGGGAGAGGAGCTGAGGCTTTTTTGGAAAGTTTGAGGTTGGAGAGAAAGACCTCTTTTTTCTAACCCCCCCAAGGGTGAAGAATCAGAAATAAATAATTACTGTGGTATAAGTGATAGAAGAACAAAGCTTACTTGCTGAGTGGCTTTTTTTTTTTTTTTTTTTGGATCCTGCTTCTTTGTTGTTACAGTCCTTCTTCAAAATAATTCTTATGCCAAGAAAAACACACTTGCGTTTCTTTTGTGACGTCATTTAAAAAGACAAAATAGCCCTTTGCTGCCACCCTGTGGCTACTGAATTTATAGCAAGTTCCTTCCCCCCACCCTTTTTTCTTCTTCTCTATTTCTCTGTTGTTGTCTTGTAATTTTTGGTAAAAAATTATTATCATCATGAAAAAAATACATTCTTCCTCCTCTTCGGCACCTACATCAGCTGCTCAGAGTCCAACCCACCAGCCTAAAGCGGCAGATGTTGAAAAATATCAAAAAGAGCTACAAATGACACTCTGGTGATACAGACATCCTTAACAGCTTTGCAAGCAACTCAAGAGGTGATGTCAACACGACAGGAAAGCATCTCAACTGAACAAAGAGAACGTCTGATAAATTGGATAATTCTATTAACTCAATTGGCGGATGTTCGACTTAAAACTGAATACACAAAAAATACAGCAAGCACATGAAAAACTGGAAACGGTAGATAAAGAAACACAATTAATTAAGCAAACAAACAAGTCACTATGGGATTCGCTTGCCATACTAGAGATGGAGAAAGCATCTAACTACTTGAGATTTCAGAATATACCTGAAGGAAAGAATGAAGACTTATGAGATTTAATGATTAACATGCTGGCAGAGCTGTTAGAAATAGAAAATGAAGAGATTGGAGCAGGGATTGATCTTATTTACAGAATCAACTCAACCTATGCCAGAAAAAACAAACTTTCAAGGGAAGTCCATGTCAAATTCGCTCTCAGGTCTATAAGAGACAATGTTTTGAGGGCCATACGTGAGAAACCTTTAAAGGTGGATGATCACCATGAGGTGACGGTTCTGAAGCAAATACCATGGAGGATTAGATAAGAATGAAAGAAATACTTATTCCTTACTACAAAGTTGATTAAGAAAGAGATTATGTTTAGGTGGCTAATGCCAGACGGAATATTTTTCACTTGGAACTCTACAAGATACAAATTGGACTCGATCTTTAAGGCACAAGAGTTCTATGAAAAATTTAGAAGTATGCTTGAAGAGGAAGAACCGGGTGCCTCAAAACAAGGAGGGGAAGGTGCCGAATCAATGGAATTGATAATGTATCATTCTGAGGAAGGAGAAATAGTGAATATTGACTCACAACAAGAAGTACAGACATTGGAACCAAAAGAAAAGAAAAAAGGTAGAAGTGTAAAGGTGAAGCATAAGTAGATAAGTATATACTCTTTAAACATGGCCTTTAAAAGGGAAGGAAAAATTGAACTGCTCTCTTTAAATGTAAATGGACTAAACGGACCCTCTAAAAGGAGAAGGATTCTCTCTCAACTTCAAAAATGAAAATTAGATATAATTTGCTTACAAGAAACACATATTAAGAAACAACATGCTAAATTTTTGGAATGTTCAAAGCTTGGAAAATTGTTTGTATCTTCTGCTTCTCAAAAGAAGAGAGGTTTAGCATTATACATTAAGGAAAAACTAGACCCTAAATATATACTAGCTGATGCGGACGGTAGGATTCTGATGGTTGAAATCACAATGAAACTTAAGGTGCTTTTAGTGGCGATATACGCCTGAAACGACCATCAGGAAATGTTTTACCAAAAATTACATACTCTACTCTTACAAGTGGGCTACCAGACTTTGTGTGTAATGGGAGATTTCTATGCAACTGTGGACAAGAAAATTGACCATAAGAGTGAGATTAAGGGAAGAAAAGGCAGGAGGATACTCCCAAAGTTTTCTTCTAACACGGTTGAAGAACTCAGATTGATAGATGCTTGGAGGCATAAAAATCCAACCTCTGCTAAATATTCTTTTTACTCAAATAGACATAGGCCGTGGGCTAGAATTGATATGGTCTGGATAACTCCAGACTTAGTACCAGACTTGGTAGAAGCTGAAATAGAGGCAAATGTTTGGGCGGATCACAACCTTGTAGCTATATCACTGAAAGGAACAGCAACAACGCCCAGATGGAGCTTTAATAAAGCATTTTAAAGGATAAAAAAATTATAGAAGAGATAAATAAGGAAATGCAAGTATTCTTTCAAATAAATAAAACTGAAGAAACCTCTGTACAAAATGTCTGGGATACAGCTAAAGCCAATGTCAGGGGATTGATAATAACATATTCAGCAAAAATAAACAAAAAGAAAAAGCAAGAACAAGAACAAGCAAAAATAGTAGAGGAATTGACGAAATGTGAACAAGAACTGCAGGAAGATCCATCAAAAAAACCCCTTAAGGTCCAAATTTTAAAGCATAAACTGAATCTCTTGGACACAAATGAACTTACTAAGCAAATGAAATTGGCCAAACAGAATTTCTTTGAAAATGCTAATAAACCAGGGAGATGGTTAGCCTATAAAGTAAAGAGAGAGAAGAGACTGATTTCTAAATTGAAGGATGGAGAAGGATGACTACAAGTTCAAAGTATGCAAATTAATAAAATAGCGGAAGATTTTTTTAAAAAGCTATATCAGAATGATGAGATCTCAACTGAGAAAGTAAAAGAATACATCCGAAAGGGAGGTTTACCAAAACTACCAGAGAAATATCAAAAAGTATATTTTTTTATAAAGATTTTTATTAAAATTTTTAAACTAAAAAATAAAAACATCAATCATCAAATACATTGGACATACTGGGTCAGCCCCTTATAAATATCTTTTTAACATTCTATAATCAAATTCAAATCAATTTATAAAAATTTAAAAACATCTTTAAATCTAAGCCAAGTCCCATTTCTCCAGCCAATCATAAAAAAGGTCCCAAGCTTGATAGAAGTCAGTATCTTCTTTCTCTTTCAGTAATAGTCAATCTGCCCATTTCTGCACAGTCCAGATTTCAAGATGGCGTCAGAACGAGACAGCTGTGATTAACGGAGCTCTGTTATCATGCCAGTATTGCTTGGCAGTGAGTCGTGGGAGACTCATCTAAGCTCTGTCGGGGCGAGGACAGATTGCCTGATATTCTTTTGGTTGGTGTGGGACGGTAATCCCATATCCACTGGGAGAAATAGAGGCATTTCTCAACCGGGCAACACAGGGGGTTTTTTTTTAGCCCCTGCAAGTTCTCGACATCTGATGGATTAATTAGCCTATTTTAGCCAGATAAACATCGGACGGCTGGTAAGCATTCTTATTTCTTTTCACAGTACTACCTGTGGAAAAGCTGCATTTGTTTATAATTTGCATTTGCTTCAGAAAAAAGAAAAAAAAAGCCCTCCCGAAGTCTTTAAGCAGCGACTGAAAGGGGGGAGAAAAGAAGACTTTTATCTGAGTTGGAGCTGAAGAAAAAGATTTTTCTTCTAATCTCTCTAAGGGCGAAAATTAAGATGAATGACTGCTGTGGAAATTAAATGATAGAACGGTAAAATGCAGAGCGATCATTTTGGAGAATTGCTTGGACTTCTGCCAGAAATATCAAAAAGTATTGAATCAAGAAGTAACAACTATGGAAGTAATAGAAGCAATTAAGCGGCAAAAGAATGAAAACCTCCTGGCCCGGATGGGCTGCCAGCAGAGTTTTATAAATACTTTGAAGGAGTCTTTGCTACGCTTCTTAAAGATATATGCAGTGCAGCGCTGTTAAATGCTAAAATACCAAATACTTGGACAGAGGTAAATATTACATTAATATGGACTTAACGCAGATTCAAAATTATAGACCTATATCATTATTAAATGTGGATTACAAAATTTTTGCCTCCATAATGGCAGAAAGATTAAAGAAGTTTTTAATAGACTTTATTCATTCAGACCAAAATGGTTTTTTGCCTAAAAGACAAATGAGGAATAATTTGAGAACTACCTTGGATATCCCAGAATATTATGAGATACATATGGAAAAACCAATGGCTTTATTATTTATGGATGCACAAAAAGCCTTTGATAATGTCAATTGGCAATTTATGAAGCAACAGATGGCTCAAATGGAGTTTAGTGAAAAGTTTATTAATGCGATATCAAGCATTTATCAAAAGCAGTCGGCTAGGATTATAATTAATAGAGAATTTACAAAGATTATAGAGATACAAAAGGGTACTAGACAAGGATGCCCGCTGTCATCTCTGTTGTTTATACTGATTTTAGAAGTGTTGAATAGAAATATCAGGGATGATGTGGACATTAAAGGTACCAGAATTAGAGATGAAAGCTACAAATTGCAAGCATTTGCAGATGACCTGGTTTTCATAATGGAGGAACCCTTTGCAACAATGCCTAAACTCCTACAAAGGATTGAAGAATATGGCGAGGTTACGGGGATGAAAATAAATAGAGAAAAGACAAAACTGTTAGTTAAAAATTTTACACAAGACTAGAGAAAAACCCTGCAGGAACAAGTAGATTTGCAGATTGTCAAAAAGGTTAAGTATTTGGGAATGTATCTTACAGCTAAGTGTACTACGCTGAAAGAAGACAATTATGATACACTTTTGAAGGATATTAAGAGTGACCTGGAAAAATGGGCTAAATTGCAACTATCTTTGATGGGAAGAATAGCACTTGTTAAAATGAATATATTAGTGTGTGGGGGCTGACACAGCAGGTCCGATGTTTCTGATGATTGATGTTGTTTTAACTTTTGTTTTACAGTTATTTTGAATAAAACTTATTATAAAAAAAGAAAGGAAAACTAAGATCATGGCATCTGGTCCTCTCACTTCCTGGCAAATAGATGGGGAAGAAATGGAGATAGTGACAGATTCTATTTTCCTGGGCTCCAAGATCACCGTAGATGGGGACTGCAGTCAAGAAATTAAGACGCTTGATCCTGGGGAGGAAAGCAATGGCAAATCTAGACAGCATACTAAAAAGCAGAGACATCACCCTGCCAACAAATGTGCATATAGTCAAGGCTATGGTTTTCCCAGTTACAATGTATGGCTGTGAAAGCTGGACCATAAGGAAGGCTGAACGCCGAAAGATTGAGGCCTTTGAATTGTAGTGCTGGAGGAGACTCCTGCAAGTCCCTTGGACCGCAGGGTGATCAAACCGGTCAGTCCTAGAGGAGATCAACCCTGACTGCTCTTTAGAAGGCCAGATACTGAAGATGAAACTCAAACACTTTGGCCACCTAATGAGAAGGAAGGACTCCCTGGAGAAGAGTCTAATGCTGGGAACAATAGATGGCAAAAGAAGAAGGGGATGGCAGAGAATGAGGTGACTAGATGGAGTCACTGAAGCAGTTGGTGTGAGCTTAAGTGGACTACGGGGGATGGTGGAGGACAGGAAGGCCTGGGGGAATGTTGTCCATGGGGTCGTGATGGGTCGGACACGACTTCGCGACTAACAACAACAAAAACAACAAAAGCTGGGCCTTAGCCCTACCCCTAAGTAAGGCTTCAAACGCACCTGCCACAATAGGTGTTTCCAGTTCCTCGAGATTTTTCTGCATTGCCAATTTGTTCCTAACAATCTCCTGGAAGTAGTCATTTTGGAAATCCCTATTGCAGCAGGTATATATTTATATATAAACTGAAGCTCAATCCAGACAAGACGGAGGTCCTGTTGGTGGGTGGTTCGGACTCTGGGCTGGGGGACCTGACCCTTGTTCTGAATGGGGTAGCACTCCCTCTGAAGGACAGGGTCCACAGCTTGGGGGTGCTCCTCAGCCTGAAGCTGACCTTGGAAGCTTAAGTGTTGGCCGTGGCGAGGAGCGCTTTCCATCAGCTTCAGCTGATCCATCAGCTGTGTCCCTACTTGGAAGACGATTGCCTGGCGACAGTGATGCATGCATTGGTCACTTCCCAATTAGACTTCTGCAACGCACTCTATGTGGGGCTGCCCCTGAAGGTGGTCCGGATACTTCAATTGGTGCAAAATAGAGCTGCCAGGTTGCTGACGGGGACTGGGTGTTGTTCTCATATAACCCCAGTCCTTCATCAGCTTCACTGGCTCCCCATTGAAGTCTGGGCCCAATTCAAGGTACTGGTGCTTACCTATAAAGCCCTAAACGGCTTGGGACCTGGGTACCTGAAGGAGCGCCTCTGTCCATACTTGCCCTCCTGCCCTCTAAGATCGGTGGCAGAGGCCCTTCTCCGGGAACCCTTCGTGAAGGAAATTAGGTGGGTGAGTATCCGGAGGAGGGCCTTCTCTGCGGTGGCGACCCATCTGTGGAATGTGCTCCCCAGAGAGGTCTGCCTAGCGCCGTCATTATTTGCTTTTCAGCGCCAGGCCAACCTTTTTATTTAAATATTATTTTAATTGATTGTTAAATTATTTATTGCTTTTATCTAACTCTGGGATGTTTCCAAGTCTGTATATTTTGTATATTGTTATTTATTTGTTGGAAGCCGCCCCAAGGCTTATGAGAATGGGGTGGCATACAAACACTCCAAATAAATAAATAAAATATTTCAGACATGTATTAAGTTTAGGGAGAAGTCCCAGTTTAGGGCTAGGCCTAACCTTCCCAGTATGGTGTAATGAACCACAGCGTATTCAGGAAGGGTAGAAAGAATGAGCTGTGCAGAAAAAATGTGTAGGAAGTGGACAATTTGTAAATCCCTATTGCAGCAGGTATATCTGAGCCTGCTATTAGGGTTAGCACTGAAGCCCAAGTTAGGGTTAGGTTTCAAAAAACTAACCTTCAGCTCAACTAGTAGAGACATACATGCTGTTTCGGAAGGGTTGAAAGTAAGAGCTGTGCAGAAAATCTCCAGGAAGTGGACATTTTAGACATTCTTATTTTGTCAGGTCTATTTGAGGTCCGCATTAGTGTTGGCACTAAGCCCCATGTTAGGGTTAGGATTAGGGTTAGAGAAGCTAAGCTTCCCCATAAAATGCAGAGGCCTGCAGGGTGTTCAGGAAGGGCAGAAAAATGAGCTGTTCAGAAAAATCTCTAGGAATTGGATATTTTGGAAATTCATATTGTGGCAGGTGTATTTGAGACCAATATTAGGCTAAGGCCTAAAAGAGACCAATTTAGGCTAAGGCCTAAAAGAACCTTGAGTGCAGAGAGCCCACCCTAGTCAATCAACACTTAAATTGGCCAGTCTAGAGCCTTGACTGGAAACCTAGCCCATTTGGATGCATCCTCCCACCAGGCAGATCAGTTAAAGCAACTGCAGGCATCGTTCATGAAACCCTTTTTGTCCAGCTGCTACTGCTCCTTGTTATTTTTACTGCATGCTTGCTTGACAAGAGAGGCCCAAGAAGCAAGCAGGCAGTGTTGTCCACTGCTCCTCCTCATTACACATGAGCAAGGCTACAATCGTGGTGATGGCATGAGAAGGCTGCTGCCAGGGTGTGGCCCTCAACAGGCCTTCCTCTGACAACAGCCCTGACAGTACAGAATGACCATCTGGCTGGCAGAGAATGGAAGTCCTGGAGCCAAAGGTGATGGTGACAGCCTACTCAGGAGTAAACTGAAGGGAACACATCTCTTCCTGCTCCACTTCACCCAAAAGGCAGCAAGCTTCCATGAAAGGAACTGTTTGTCCCACTTTATCTTTTCTGTGAACATACTGCAACTTTAACTGGACCAGAGTCATAAAGTTCAAGGAGTACTGAGTAAGTACATCTAGAATAAGATGGGAACTGAAGAGATCATAAAAGTTTCAAAGCAGCAGTTCCCCTCAGCTAATAAAAAGTCAATGAATTACTATGTTGACAACATTCTAGGTAAAATATGTTTTCAAGGGTTGCTGTATACAGTTTCCCAGATTTTCAAATTATACAGAGCAGATGGAATTCAGAATAAAAAGTATCTGACTGCATTCTGTTTTCTAAAATACAGTAAGCAGAAGCTGTTGCATGAAAGAACCTTTTGTTGAGTGCTATCAATTGTGACATCATCTTCATGTTTAAATTGGCATAACATCTGTTTGTTTGTTTGTTTTCATTTATATGCTGCACAATAGCCCAACAGGTCTCTCTAAGCAGCTTACAATATACA
>NW_025335269.1:2944093-3052070 GCF_004798865.1 Varanus komodoensis | reverse complement strand
GCAGCTTACAATATACACAAACAGTACAAGTACAGGGGGAAGAGTGGAGGAAATCTATTGGAGTGGGCACTTACACGCAGGATTAAAATTGAGGTTTCAGGATGGGGTTTGCCTGGAGTTGAAATGAAAGTAGATACGGTGCCAGGCAGATCTCTTTAGGAAGCCCATTTCAAAGGTTGGGGGCAGCCACTGAGAAGGCACTTCTATATGCCATCCCCTTTACCTCTCTTGTAGGGATGGCTCTCTCAGAAGGACCTCAGTCCCAGATCTCAGTGAACTGGTAGGATAGTTATCAATGGATAATTCAAGTATTTCTAAAAGTGGGCAAATGAAGTACTAGCGCTAAATATGCAGCCTAGCCCCTATCTGTTCCCAAAGAGAAAAAAAATAGCAGATTCAGTGTACGTGTAGGCAAGTTAGGGGTTCTTCAGTTCTTCTCATCAATCCTGCAAACATCTTGCTAACAAATGGCAGTACAGCATCTATTAATAGACGGTGCCATTGCAGAGAAGAAATTTGTCTAAAGGCTTGTCTCATTGCAATTTCATATGCCATATATAAAGATACACATTTTTAAATGGGAGAACAGATATGCAGTGTTGTTCATTTCAGCTCGTTACACACATCTAGAAATAGAATTTGGTTAAGTTTCCAGCTGTATCTGTCAGAAGAAAACATATATTTCCTCATATGGCAAAATACACAACTGTAGGCCTGCATGCTTGACAATATCACATGAGAACTAGACCTACTTTGGAATCTTCTGGAATTCCTAAAGCAGGGATGGAGAACAGTCTCTCATTCATTTTCAGGGGCAAACCAAGAGACATGACAAGGTGGCAGGAAGGCTTGAGAAAATGGATCACCCAGTGAGACCCTGACATGTTAAGATCCTCAAGCTGTCACTCTCCCTTGGTTGTGTGTGTACTTCTCTGCCTTCTGATCAGTATTTGTCTCTTTTGGGGGAAACGAGAGAGAAAGTGGTACTCACTGAGGGGTAGGCAGGTTTCATTTTCCTGGTACATGCTGAGAAGGGAAGCTCCATTTTCCACATGCAGCAGAGAAGGAAGTCACAAGCCCATGGAGGAAAAGGGTGACATCTTCTGCCATGGGCAGCTCACTTTGCCTCTCAGCTGCATACTGAAAATGCAGCTCCTTTTCTCAGTGTAAGCCACAGAAATGGAGTGAGGCAGGGATGTGTTTGTGTGTATTTGTGCACATGCTTTGGCACAACCATATGTGTGCCTGAGCTCGTACTTTCTCCTGAAGGAAATGGACCCGTGGGGAGAGAGAAAGTTTGCCACCCCTGTCCTAGAGCAATGAGGCATTTCAGCAAAGTTGTTAATCTTTCTTAGAAGCCAAACAGATCAACAAAATCAGCTTAAATATCAGAATTAAGTAACCCTTTACCTTTACGCCAGGTATACCCGGTGCTCCAGTGTCACCCTTTTCTCCCTAAAATACAAAAAATGAACCACTTTCACATTTAGAATATAACAACATATGCATTATTTTATAGATTAAAAAGAAGCTTGCTTTCACATTTCTTTTTTCTTTTAGGGAAAAGGGGGACTGGGCTGGGGGGAATGGGTGATTTTAACCCTTCCTTCCTGGTGCATGCTGGTCCTGATCTAAATTGGGGCCATGCACAGTTATACAAGGCTGACAGAAACAATCCAACTTATTTATACACTATTGCAATGTATAGTTTGGTTCTGAATTATCAATGTGGGTGTCTTGGGGCACAATTGTAAGACAAGAAAAAGCATGGATGAAAGCTGGTAACATTTCAAGGATGGTCCAGAAAGGCATCTGTGATGGGGAGGAATGACTCATACTTCTATCCCACTCCCCTCCCTCTAAACAATGGAAGGAAGCAAATGAAGTCTCTGTATGTGGGAGGAAGTTCATCTGTGCTGGAGCTAGATTAGAAAAGGAGAGCCCAGAGAAGCTTTGCTCTCTGGAGGAAATCCTGTGGTGCTATGGATTCCTCTATGTATCTGAGGAGAGAAGAGATATCTATGGGCAAGCTAATGCTGTGATGACATTTCTCTCAGTGAGACTCAGCTGCCCTTCCTGCCCCCAGCTTTTTCAGGATGCAGCAGCATTGGGGGTGGGGGGGGTGGGGAGGGAGAATGAACTGATGGCCACCAAAAACAAAGCAATCACCCACGGAAGCAAGAGGAATGGGGAATTTCCTTTCCTGCCCCTGGCAGAAGCAACTATACACCAAGTATCAGTTGCTCTAGGTGCTCAGATATGAGATATAGGAAGGATACTCTGGCCTCTGCCACCAGCTAGACTTCAACAGGGCTTTAAATGTGCAGGGAGGCTGCCAACAAACTAGGAGGACCAGTTCTTGTGGTTTGCTTTTGAAGGCAAACTTGTACAGTTACAATTATGCAAAATGCAGGGCAGAAAAAAGTTAGGGGGACAGCTTCCTCAGTCCCAACTGGCTTCATCAAATACAATCCTGTCTCTATGATTCTTATGAAAAGATTCTTACATTAGAGTATAAGCAAATAAAAGTCCATCTTCTTTCCCCATCACTACAGGAATGCAGGTGAAACCCAGAAAGGTTTAGAGATAGGTGGGAGGTGGTACAGACACATCTCACTATTAATAATCTGCACTAAGATAAGTTGTTTAGGGTTCTGTAAATTGTCAAGTTTTGAGCCAAGCCAACATTGTAGCATTCACAAAAGACAACACTTGGAAATGCTGTGGGAGAATGCAGGAACTCTCAATATGAATGCTTAAGCTCCAGAGGACGGAAAGTCTTGGGAGTGGTTTCCTGCTGTAAATATAGAGAAATGCTCTATAATTTAGCTTCAGATTACTTCAGGCTTCAAACAGAAAGTTAAAGAGACTGAGGTGAATCATGCCAGGGGAGCCTGGGGAGCAAAGAAACCATTTGGTCTGTCAGATTCTTTTTCAAAGCAAAGGTGGCTCATAGAAAACAACCAAGTAATCCAAGACTTTAGTGTAGTTGTAAATATCAAATAGTGCAGCAACTCCTAGCCCTGTGCCCAGCTGCTACACGAAGCAACAAAAACAGGAGCACCTCCCTTTGCCATTCAGTGTCAACAAAGGAATTCTGTCTCCAGACAATGTGTAGGGCAACAATAGAGACAACAACTTGTCTCTACTGTTGCTATAGGCTCAGTTATCATCAACATTATGTAAATGCTAAAAGCTCACAGGTTCTTGTCAGCTTCTTTGTGAGGTTTATTTTTATCTTTTTATTTAATTTACAAATCTGTATATTTCTATGCATGCAGGGAACTCTCCAAATATGACCCCCCCCCCACTGCTTGATTCTTGGAGTGGACCCATTGTATTTCCAACCAAGAGGCACTGGATCATCTGAAATTCACTATTAGAATGAGTACTGTTCATCCAATAAAGGCATAAATTACTTGGGGTTCTGCTGATGGAGCAAGCATAATTTTTGCCACAATAATTTCTAAAATATTCAAATTTTCAGATAGTTTACTGCATTCATTACCTTTGCTCCCATTGATCCTTGTAAACCAGTCTTTCCAGCTGGACCCTATAACATTGCACACTAAGAAAGGTTATGTTGTTTCTGAGTGTACAATCTGGGAGGGAAGCCCATTTTTATGAGGTTCTGCAGGCACAACCCAAAATCCATGTGTAAAACTGGTCATGCACAAACTGAAAAAACTATTATGCTTTACAGATTTTGAGAACTTTGGCTAAAATAACCCATGATGACTAGTTTTTTAAATGTAAAAATATTAGTTTCAAATATATAAAGTAGCAGCAACATTGGTGAAAAGCATTTTTTGAGTAAATCATCCCTGCAAGGTCTTTTCCTATCAAAGATGCCATTTTGAATGGGTTTGATGGGAGGGTTTACAGTCTTGGCATTTTTAAAAAATTAAGACTACCATCACAGGTTGTGATTCCTTTCTGGATGGAAAGTAGCCAGCAATTGATTTTAAGCTGCCACCAACAACAATAACAACAACAGTCAGAGGGAAAGAATTAAGCAGCTTTTTTCTGAATTTGGCACTGCACTATAGATCACAGCCATCTGCACCAGCTCTCTCTAAAAAAAGGGGGAAATTATTTATATATTTATTCAAAATTTTTGTACCCTGTCCAACCACCGATGACTCGGGACAGCTTACAACAAGGAACAAAACAAAATGATGAAATGCACCTGCTTTGTAATATCTGGTCTGGAGTGGCCTTCAAGATAGATTGAAAACACTTTGTATCATCTTTCCAGAACAGACAAATGGAGAAAACTAGACGTCTCCTGCTGCTGCATCATGCTATCAGGATGCTATATGGCTATGCTGGCTGGGGCATGCTAGGAGTTGTAAGCCTTTTTCTTTTCAGTCTAAACATGTTAGACTGGGCGTTCAATGTATTCTCGGTATCAGCATGAAGAAAAAGGAATAACAAACTGAAATAATTTTTATTTTTCAATGTAATCCCCCATAACTTCAATACACTTATTAAATTTAGAAATTAACTTTTCAATTCCCTGTAAAAAATACCCTTCCTCCTTGTCTAAAAAATATGCGTTCATTGCCGCCTTGAACTCTTCATCATTGGGAAGTCACTTTCCACGAAGCTCTTTTTTAAAATTCGGGAATAGGTAGTAGTCACTGGGGGCCAGGTCCGGGCTATAGGGTGGGTGGTTTATTTCTTCGAAACCACAGTCTTGCACAGCAGCCTTCGAAACACGCACCGTTTGAATGGGTGCATTGTTGTGAAGAAGCAGCACCTCTGCAGTCAGTTTTCCCCGCCTTTTTTCTTTAATTGCTTCTCTTAAATTACTCAGAGTGGTTGCGTAAGATGCTTCGTTTATGGTTTCACCCTTTTTCATGTTGTTGTTGTTAGTCGCGAAGTCATGTCCGACCCATCATGATCCCATGGACAACATTCCCCCAGGCCTTCCTGTCCTCCACCATCCCCCGGAGTCCACCTAATCTCACGCCAACTGCTTCAGTGACTCCATCTAGCCACTTCATTCTCTGCCATCCCCTTCTTCTTTTGCCATCTATTGTTCCCAGCATTAGGCTCTTCTCCAGGGAGTCCTTCCTTCTCATTAGATGGCCAAAGTATTTGAGTTTCATCTTCACGATCTGGCCTTCTAAAAAGCAGTCAGGGTTGATCTCCTTGAGGATTGACCGGTTTGATCGCCTTGCAGTCCAAGGAACTCGCAGGAGTCTCCTCCAGCACCACAATTCAAAGGCCTCAATCCTTCAGCGCTCAGCCTTCCTTATGGTCCAGCTTTCACAGCCATACATTGCAACTGGGAAAACCAAAGCCTTGACTATGCACACTTTTGTCGGCAGGGTGATGTCTCTGCTTTTTAGTATGCTGTCTAGATTTGCCATAGCTTTCCTCCCCAGGAGCAAGCGTCTTTGAATTTCTTGGCTGCAGTCCCCATCTGTGGTGATCTTGGAGCCCAGAAAAATAAAATCTGTCACTACCTCCATTTCTTCCCCATCCATTTGCCAGGAAGTGAGAGGACCGGATGCCATGATCTTTGTTTTCTTAATGTTGAGTTTCAAGCTAACTTTTGCACTCTCCTCCTTCACCCACATCAAGAGGCTCTTTAGTTCCTCTTCACTTTCTGCCATTAGAGTGGTATCATCTGCATATATGAGGTTGTTGATATTTCTCCCAGCAATCTTAATTCCAACTGGTGATTCATCTAGCCCCGCCTTTCTCATGATGTGCTCTGCATATAAGTTAAATAGGCAGAGCGACAATATACAGCCTTGCCGAACTCCTTTCTCAATTTTGAACCAATCAGTGGTTCCATGTCCAGGACTAACTGTTGCTTCTTGACCCACATATAGGTTTCTCAAGAGACAAATAAGATGGTCTGGTACTCCCATCCCTTTAAGAACTTGCCACAATTTGTTGTGATCCACACAATCAAAGGCTTTAGCATAGTCAATGAAGCAGAAGTGGATGTTTTTCTGGAACTCCCTAGCTTTCTCCATATTCCAGCATATGTTGGCAATTTGATCTCTAGTTCCTCTCCCTCTTCAAAATCCTGCCTGTACTTCTGGTAGTTCTTGGTTCACATACTGCTGGAGCCTATCTTGTAGGATTTTGAGCATAACTTTTTTCGTGTACTCGATCAATAAAATTCCCTTTGAGTCCCAAAACACTGTGGCCATGATTTTTCCGGCCGATTGAGTGACTCTGAATTTCTTCAGAGGGTCAGCACCTTTTTTATGCCACTGCATGGACTCCTGCTTACTTTCAGGATCATAGTGATGAACCCAAATTTCATCTCTTGTAACAATCCGGTTGAAAATACTCGATGGATCTTCACCACAGAGCTCTAAAAACTCCCTACAGCACTCAACTCACACTCTAAAAACTCCCTACAGCACTCGACTCGCACTCGCCATGAGCATTTGCGGCACCCATCTTACACAGACCTTTGAAAGGTTAAGATGGTCATGAAAAATAGTAAATATGGTACCAACAGATAGGTTTGTCATCTCTGCTAACATTTTGATTTTTATTCAGGCATCTTCCAAAGCGAGTTTCTCAATTTTTTTCACATTTTCTTTCGTAGTGGCTGTAACCGGCCCGCCCAAGCGAGGGTTGTCTTCAGTGCTTTCTCTCCCCCTTTTAAATTCACTTGACCACTTTTGAACAGTAAATAATGAAGGTGCAGAGTCCTGGTAAACGGCCACTATCTCTTTGTGAATGATTTTTTGACTTTTTCCTTGTTTTGTCAGGAACTTAATCACAGCGTGGTGCTCAATTTTCTTCAACATTGTCACTTCAGTCATCATGGTCATCTTTTACTGAGGATTACTAGGGAACTAATGATCACACTTATTTGAAATTTTGCATGTATACCCTCAGATAGTGTCATTAGCTAATGAAATAATTAAATTACCCACATCAATAGCAAATCAACCCTATACCGAGAATACATTGAACGCCATGGATCATGCCTTCACACTTACAATATGCCAATCAATGTGATAGTAGAATGATGTAGCAGAGGGAATGGGACTTGTCTACATATGCATAGGACTGTGTCTTAAGTGATATTTGTAGATGTCATTCTCTGTTCCAACTGATCCAACATGTTTCTGGTTCAGAGAATTTTATTCCTAGAAGTAGATGAGGGTTGCTTAGTTCCCAGGTTGGTTAACTCATTTTTTTCCCCCTTGGACAGGAGTACTTGCATGATTGAATCTCTACCCTCAACCTTTGGGAGAAGTTACTCCTAATCTTTAGTGACAAATAAAATGCTTGTGCGCCAACTCACAACTGAAGGCTATGGAATTACAAAACCATGATACAGATTATATTGTACTTAAAAGGTACAGAAACATAAACAATCACCATGTACACAAAGATGATATGCCCATAGTCAAGCTATTGAAATGGCAAATGATGTTCGAAAGAGGCACAGAAAAATATAAAAATGTAGAGGTACAAATAATATCAAATAGTTATTGTAAAAAATAAACTCAACAGTAACATCCACTCAACCAGATTGCCCTTCTTTGTGCAATAATATCTGGAATGGCACAATCCAAGACCTTCTAAGCATAGCACAGCCCCAGCCAGTTATTGTTGTTCCAAAAAACAAGCGGGTTGTCAATCAACGTTTCTCTAGTAGCAGACTCTTTTGTGAGACTCAAGGTCTTTATTTTCACCATCTACAGTGAACTGTCAATAGGCATTACAGCAGTTTCGTAATAACTGATAAAATTGGTGTTTATGGACTTTCATTTTTTAGCCTTTGTAACTTGTTTTCTGCATTACCTGTTAGTATGTGTTAGCAGGTTACTGGGAGCTGAATGCTCAAAACAGTGATACATACTTTATTACACATGGTAATTCTGAGAATTTACATATGATATATTGCTTGCTTTCTATACAATTGTTATGTAAATGTTATGTCCCAAATGTTACATAAAATGTTATGTCCCCTTCCAAAGAGCTAAAAGTGGTTTTCTCAATTTTCTCAGCTCTAGCAAGCTCAGTTGGAATTAGTAATATTGACTGACCAAAGGTCAGTTAGGGAAATTCATGGTGGAACAGGAACTTGAACTCAACTCTCCATAATCCAGTTCTCCCACCGCTATGCTATGCTATGTTATGCTATGCTGGTGGCATACTAAAGTCAGTCCTCATGGGAGGGCAGCTCCAGGCCTGGCACTTTTTTATTAGTTGAGATGCTGACAACATTTGCTACCCCCATTCCCCTCAGACTGCCATGTTTCCTCTGAGTTTAGCCACAATTCACACAGTAGCGGGAGGGAAATGATTTTTTTCCAGCAAGAAGTGTTTCCTGGTATAACACAAAGTGTTTTGAAAAGGTTTTATTTTGACAGGGCAGCCAGGACCCATTAGCTTTACACAAGACTTGCTCCTGATGAACACGAGATGCTGGAGCGGCCTTGTAGATAGGGATCATCACAGATGCCTGTATTTTTGGAGTCTCCTTAAAGGAGTGGCTATGGGGACTGTCATGATAGAAACACAGAAACAGAGTGAGTCAGAAGAGGCCTCCCAGGGCATCTAGTCTGACCCCCAGCTCCACTCACGACATGCCCACCATGTGCACGTCCAGCCTATCTTTGAGCACCCTCACTGATGGGGCCTCAACAACTTCTCGTGGAAGCCCATTCCATACCCTCGGTGTCCTAACTGTCAGGAAGTGCTTCCTGGTATCTAAATGGAACCTTGGTTCCCTGAGCTTTGCTTCATTGGAGCACGTCCTGCCTTCCTCTGCAGGGGAGAACAGATCTCTACCTATCTCCATGTGACATCCCCTCACATACCTATATGTCGCCATCATAGCCCCTCTGAGTCTCCTCTTCTCCAGGCTGAAGAGACCCAGTTCCCTCCGTCTCGCCTCATACCCCATCCCCTGCAAACCGGCCGCCAACCTTGTGGCCCTATGCTGCACTGACTCTGACCTGGCTATATCCTTACTGTAATGAGGGGCCCAAAACTGAGCACAATACTCCAGTTGCAGGCACACCAGAGTCATCTAGAGTGGTAGTAATGCCTCCCTCGATCTAGAAGCCACACTTCTGGCTATGCAACCAAGGGTGGCATTCGCCCTCTTAACCACTGCATCACACTTCTGACTCATGTTTAGCCTGCAGTCAACCAGTACCTCGAGGTCCCTTTCACAAGTGCTGCCCTCCAGCCACTTGTCCCCTAACCTGTACTTATGACACCTATTCCTATGCCCCAAGTGCAAGACCTTGCATTTATTCACATTGAATGCCACCCTGTTGTCTCCTGCCCACTTCCATAGTCTGTCCAGATCCTTTTGGATCTGGAGTACTTGCTCCTCAGTTGTGGCCACTGCTCCAGTTTTAGTGTCGTCTGCGAATTTGATAAGCAGACTGTTCACCCCTTCTTCCATGTCATTAACGAAAAGATTAAACAGGATTGGCCCCAGGACAGAGCCCTGGGGGACCCCACTTGTCACTGGCCGCCATCCCATTGATTCCCCACTAATGGTTACCTCCTGCTTTCGGTCAGTCAACCATGCCCTAATCCACCGGACAGTACTTTGGTGTATCCCAAAACTCCTCAGTTTCTCCACCAGGATATCATGGGGCACTTTGTCAATGGCCTTGCTGAAATCCAGGTAAACCACATCTACTGTATCCCCTCCATCTAGCCATCTCGAAACCTTGTCATAGAATTCCACAAGGTTTGTCTGGCAGGACCTGTTTTTGCCGAAGCTGTGTTGTGTGGCTGCCAGCCTCCCTTCCCTATCTAGCATCACTATCCCTCTCTGTATTATGAGCCTTTCCATTGTTTTTCCTACAATGGACGTAATGATGAGCAGCTGCACTCCAGAATTTACCACTGCAGCACACTAACAGTAGCTTGGTGGACACTATAGCACTTTGACTGGTAGGTAGTGTTTTCTTCACCAGCTCTCCCACTTTTGTTGCTCTTTTAAAATTCTAAAGGCTGATTTCTTACAGGAGACATTGCACTCAGGTAAAAATATTCATTATTAAGAGTATATGCATATAGAAATCCCTTATGAAATTACTGCAACTGCAGATTGGGCAAGATCTGGATACTCACCTCTGTGGCTTTTAAATAGGAATCCTTGCTGCTTATTATATGCACATATAGCTCTTATAATTCATGAGAAATGCATGTAATGGAGCCAAAGAATAAATTGTCATATCAGAAGTAGCTCCTGGGAAGAATGTTTCTGTAATCGATAGCTCTGTAGTGAGCTTTGCCTTGCCTCAAAGCCAAAATCCCTTCCTTATTGGATACCTTCAAGGTGAGAGGAAGCTCAGCACCACATTTCCTCCCAAAGCAACACGGGCATAGCAGAGCTGGGATACACAGGGTTTCTTCCAAACAGAGGGCTCCTAGTGCTTGCAGTGCTACACCTGTGTGCTGCTATGTTGTCATTTTCTCCTTAATTAATTTTCTCCAGTGATTAAAAAATGATGGAATCAGTGGTGAGCAAATACTGGAAGGCAATGAAAGACAACATTATCTGCATCCATCATAACAATTCTGGGATTTACAATGAAGGTGACTTCACAATAAAAGCCTCATCTAAAACTTGGATGAAGAATATTTTATTGGATAATTGCCATTCCAGTAGAAGGAAGTGTGGCAGAATGTAAGTGCCAACAACTACAAGAAATCTCTTTCTGTAACAGCAGTTTTAATTAAGTTCTCTTCAAACATACAATCTTCTTTTCAGCTCTGTTACTTGAAATGAAGGAGTTGCTCCATTCAAGTGGGCATGCATGGAAAAAACGATAACGGCATGTTTGAGGAGAATGATGTCATTGCCAATTCTGATTCAGAACATTTACATCAGATTCAGAACATCCGATTCAGAACATTTACCCCAACCTGCTCTTCCAGCCACTGTTTTCTCCTGTATTTAGAGAAGCCCCAAACTGCATAGTGGTTTTCCATTGGTATTGTAAGTCAGAATGTAACTGTGGTAGCAAGGCACAATATTTCAAAAGTGTAAGAAACCAATGATAAAATACCTAGACAGTAAATAAAAATCCAAATTGTTATAGAAAAAAATACAAATAGTTGGGAAATTAGAATAGTCCATTGATGCAAGAAATTGCTGGTATCAACTTTACTTACACTTGGCCCCCTAGATCCTCTTCCAGGTTCTCTTGACAGACTAACGATCCCAGAGCCTTCCATATCCTAATAAATAAAAGTTATATAGTTATCTTACTTCCATCTTTATTGTAGGGTTTCTAAAGTGGGTTATTATTAGACATTTAAGCATACTTTCAATATTCCTTTTATATCTGCTGCCTTTACTTTGTTAAGTGCAGCTGAAACAAAATAATACAAACTTCTGACATAAAGAAATGGTCACTACTGATGTCATACGCATCTACAAATCTAGACTGGGCCATAGCTCAGTAGTAGAAGGTCAGTGACTCCTATGTCAGTGGGGTTCTTCATTCATTGCTGCTTTTACTGAGAGCTATCCCTGCTGATCCAAGGTGGTGAACTTGAGTAGGGATGGGGATCAGTACCACAGATAGCTCCTATAACCCTCATAATAAATGCTGGAATGGAGGATGATTCCCATTCGCATAGGAGTCACCAGCTTCCTCTCAAAGGACACTGGGCCTGGTCCCTGGCATTGGCTGTCTAAATAGGGATGACAGTGGGGTAGGGCTGGGCCTGGGCATTCCTCACATCATTACCTCTGCTCTCCCTTCCCCATGCACCTTTTCCTTTTTTCTAAGTGTGCATTTCATTCCACAATGGCTACAAAGGAGTGGGGAATACTGCAGCCCCCCTTCCAAGGCCTGTGAACTTGGAAGGGAAACTCCAAAGAACCCTATGGTCCCTGGGAACATAGGATTGCTCTGTTAGCAAAACAGGAAGGCCCTATTCAGAACAGTTTTAACAGGCTAAACCACCATGTTCTGGACTGAGCCTACAGGAGTCTACAGAAACCCAGGATGAACAGACTAGAAAATATACAAAACAGAAACTCCCCTAGAAGCTACCTGTACACTTGATTATATTTTTATGATTTATAAAGTACATAATATTGCACCACTGATTATTTCAGGAATTTGATGGATTGTCTTTCACTTCATAAAGAATTCCTGCCTCAGTGCTGAATGTTTGGCAAGATTTCTCATAGGACTATCAGAAAGGATTATAAGTTGAGTCACCCATCTGACAGAATGTTCCTGAAAAATGTTTTTTCTAAAACACAAATACAGACAAGAAGCAATGCTTTGGGGATGCTGAAAAATTCGTTACATTTGCATTTTAACATGAATGTACCAGATTTGTACTTCATAAACCTAATCATAAACTAAAATGTAGCCTGACACTGAAATACATGCATTTTTAAACTTTGCAATACAGTTTGCTCCAGCAAGAGGGCACATTAAAAATCATATATTTGAAAAAGTGCACAAAATATTTTATTCATTGGAAAATTTCCCAAAATGTATGAGCTTTTACTTGAAATGCACAAGTTTTCAAATGCATAAATTAATGCCCATTATGGACAAACATTCAAACAAATGTTCATGCAGGCAAGATCTATTGCAGATACAAACTTAAGAGTGAAAAAATAAGAACTTGGGTGAATTCAACCCTGACAACTTCACTCATCCCTAGAAATGGGTATTTTACGTATGATTATGTTTTTACATTCTACATATAAACTATCAAGCTGCAATCCTCAAATCAGGGGTCCTTGATTTCTTGACATCTGCTCCAAACCTAAGAAATACTTTATTAACAGTTTGAGAACTGCAAGTATAGTACATGCCCATCTTATCCCAGGGTTGTTGTTGTTGTTGTTAGTCACAAAGTCGTGTCCGACCCATCGTGACCCCATGGACAACATTCCTCCAGGTCTTCCTGTCCTCCACCATCTCCCGGAGTCCACTTAAGCTCACGCCGACTGCTTCAGTGACTCCATCTAGCCACCTCATTCTCTGCCGTCCCCTTCTTCATTTGCCATCTATTGTTCCCAGCATTAGGCTCTTCTCCACGGACTCCTTCCTACTCATTAGGTGGCCAAAGTATTTGAGTTTCATCTTCAGCATCTGGCCTTCTAAAGAGCAGTCAGGGTTGATCTTTTGGACTGATTGGTTTGATCTCCCTGCAGTCCAAGGGGTTCACAGGAGTCTCCTCCAGCACCACAATTCAAAGGCCTCAATCCTTTGGCGCTCAGCCTTCGTTATGGTCCAGCATTCAGGGCCATGCATTGCAACTGGGAAAACCATAGCCTTGACTATACACACTTTTGTTGGCAGGGTGATGTCTCTGCTTTTTAGTATGCTGTCTAGATTGGCCATTGCTTTCCTCCCCAGGAGCAAGTGTCTTTTAATTTCTTGGCTGCAGCCCCCGTCTGTGGTCATCTTGGAGCCCAGAAAAATAAAATCTGTCACTACCTCCATTTCTTCCCCATCTATGTGCCAGGAAGTGAGAGGACTGGATGCCATGATCTTAGTTTTCTTAATGCTGAGTTTCAAGCCAACTTTTGCACTCTTCTTTTTTACCCGCATCAAGAGGCTCTTTAGTTCCTCTTCACTTTCTGCCATTAGAATGGTAGCATCTGCATATATGAGGTTGTTCATACTTCTCCCGACAATCTTAATTCCAACTTGTGATTCATCTAGCCCCGCCTTTCTCATGATGTGTTCTGCATATAAGTTAAATAGGCAGGGCGACAGCATACAGCCTTGCCAAACTCCTTTCTCAATTTTGAACCAATCAGTGGTTCTGTGTCCAGTTCTCACTGTTGCTTCTTGACCCGCATATAGGTTTCTCAAGAGACAAATAAGATGGTCTGGTACTCCCATCCCTTTTAAGAACTTGCCACAATTTGTTGTGATCCACACAATCAAAGGCTTTAGCATAGTCAATAAAGCAGAAGTAGATGTTTTTCTGGAACTCCCTAGCTTTCTCCATGATCCAGCGTATGTTGGCAATTTGATCTCTAGGTCCTCTCCCTCTTCGAAATCCTGCCTGTACTTCTGGTAGTTCTCGGTCCACATACTGCTGGAGCCTAGCTTGTAGGATTTGGAGCATAACTTTGCTCGCATGTGAAATGAGTGCAATAGTGCAGTAGTTTGAACATTCTTTGGCATTGCCCTTCTTTGGGATCGGAATGTAAACTGACCTTTTCCAATTCAGTGGCCACTGTTCAGTTTTCCAAATTTGCTGGCATATTGAGTGTAGCACTTTTACTGCATAGTCTTTTAAGATTTTGAATAGCTCAGCTAGAATACTGTCACCTCCACTAGCTTTGTTGTTGCTCAGTCTTCCAAAGGCACATTTGACTTCACATTCCAGGATGTCTGGCTCGAGGTCAGTGACCACCCCATCATCTTGAAGAGATCTCTGGTCCTCCCTATTCTATTGTTTTCTTCTATTTCTTTGCACTGTTCATTTAAGAAGGCATTTTTATCTCTTCTAGCTATTCTCTGGAATTCTGCATACAATTGGGTGTATCTTTCCTTTTCTCCCTTGCCTTTTGCTTTCCTTCTTTCCTCAGCTATTTGTAAAGCTTCCTCAGACAGCCATTTTGCTTTCTTGCATTTCTTTTTCTTTGGGATGGTTTTAGTTGCTTCCTCTTGTACAATGTTGCGAACCTCTGTCCATAGTTCTTCAGGCACTCTGTCTATCAGATCTAATTCCTTAAATCTATTTGTCACCTCTACTATACATTCATCAGGGATGTGATTTAGGTCATACCTGAGTGGCCTAGTGCTTTTTCCTACTTTCTTCAGTTTAAGCCTAAATTTTGCAACAAGAAGCTCATGATCTGAGCCACAGTCAGCTCCTGGTCTAGTTCTTACTGACTGTATAGAGCTTCTCCATCTTTGGCTTCAGAGCACATAGTCATTTCTGTGTTGACCGTCTGGTGATGTCCATGTGTAGAGTCGCCTCTTGGATTGCTGGAAAAGAGTGTTTGCTATGACCAGGGGTCGGCAACCTTTAACACTCAAAGAGCCATTTGAACCCGTTTCCCACACAAACAAAAACATTGGAAGCTGCAAAACCCTTTTGACATCTAAAATGAAGATAACACTGCATATATCATTTTTTACCGTTATGCTATGTATATCTTGATTATGATTTAGCAGCAGCTCTTGTTCAGTCACTAAAAACTGTTGTTTTTAATCTTACATGATAAACTAGTAGGACTCCTTTCATATATTTTGAATAGGAGAACAGCTTCCTGAAGAGTCAAAGTCAGTGCTAAAGGGCTGCATGCATTAAACAGCAAACCCCATAAGTTCGTCAGCAGTAAAAACAAATGAATCTACCCACGTATCATTAAACGTTTGGTTTTCTTCAGAAACTTTTCTTCGATTTATCCATGGTTGTCCTACCAGGGGAAGTTGAAGATATAGGTGTGTTTAGTGATTGCTTAGCAGATAAACAGTCAAGTGATGTGAATTGTGACAGGTCCCAAGCTCAGCTTTTATCATTCAGAGGAAGGAGATTACATTTGGACAAAGAGGATCTTTTCAGCAGCGGTTTGTGTAACATGAGAGCCTGCAGGAAACTTGTTCCACTCTTGCCCCGCAATGTCACAATTTACTTGTCCTGCTAGCACAGCGATCCTGAGTGGATGCCTCATTATAACCTATTGGTATTTTGTAACTTGGAGCCTCGGTCGCAGATCTGCAGCTGTGACGCGTATTTTGGGAGATGGAGCCGCAACAGAGGGATTCAAGAGCCACGTGCGGCTCTGGAGCTGCGGGTTGCCGACCCCTGGCTATGATCATCGTATTCTCTTGACAAAATTCTAGCAGCCTGTGCCCTGCTTCATTTTGTACTCCAAGGCCAAACTTGCCTGTTATTCCAGTTATCTTTTGGCTTCCTACTTTAGCATTCCAATCCCCCATGATGATAAGGACATTATTTTTTGGTGTTAGTTCTAGAAGGTGTTGTAGGCCTTCATAGAACTGGTCAACATCAGCCTCTTCAGCACCAATGGTTGGGGCATAGACTTGGACTATTGTGATGTTGAATGGTTTTCCTTGGATTCAAACTGAGATCATTCTGTCATTTTGGAGATTGTATCCCAGTACTGCTTTTCCTACTCTTTTATTGACTATGAAGGCTACTCCATTTCTTCTGAGGGATTCTTGCCCACAGTAGTATACCTGATGGTCATCTGTATTAAATTCACCCATTCCTGTCCATTTTAGTTCGCTGATTCCTAAGATGTCGATGTTCAGTCTTGTCATCTTGTTTGACCACATCCAGCTTGCCTTGATTCATGGATCTTACATTCCAGGTTACTATGGAGTATAGATCTTTGCAGCATCAGACTTTCCTTTCACCACCAGATACATCTGCAACTGAGTGTCCTTTCGGCTTTGACCCAGTCGCTTCATTCTTTCTGGCACTACTAGTACTAGCCCTCTGCTCTTCCCCAGTAGCATATTGGACACCTTCCGACCTGAGGGGCTCATCTTCCAGTGTCATATCTTTTTGCCTTTTGGTACTGTCCATGGGGTTTTCATGGCAAAGATACTGGAGTGGGTTGCCGTTTACTTCTCCAGGGGATCACATTTTGTCAGAGCTCTCTGCTATGACCTGTCCATCTTGGGTGGCCCTGCATGGCATAGCTCATAGCTTCATTAGGCTACGCAAGCCCCTTCACCACGACAGGGCAGTGGTCCATGAAAGAGTATCCCAGGGTAAGTCAGTTCTATCCTAATTCCTGACACATATGGCCTCTATTCTAACATGACAGCCATTACTTTCTTCCAATAGCTCTGTGTATTTAAATGCTATATCAGATTACTCAGAACTGAGTTGCACTGTACCTGACAGGGTTCCCTCCCTCCTGTCTCTAAGCCTTTTGGCTCCTCAGGCAGGGAGGTATTTTGGCATCCTGGTAGATGTTGTACTTGTTGCCTCCTATTGTCTCTCCAGCTGTCCTCAGCCACTACTGTCACCCTCCCACCCATGCTCTAGCCTCTTCTCCAGCAGCCACTATCCTCTTTGTCTTCCCCATCACCTGTCTAGCACTCTGTACTGTGCTTTATCATCACCTATGTCCTCCCCATCAGTTGTCTACCCCTTCCTTAAAATGAGGCAAGGTGTGTGAAACAGTTCTAGAGATGACCTTAAGGAAGCACCCCTTGAAGCAATGGCTTTGGGGCATAGCCAGCTCTCCAGAGAGTCCGCCCACATGATCGATCCCTTACCTTGAGAGAGCCCTCAGAGCAGGAGAATGAGTGAGCAAGTAGGCTTTATGGGCAGCACAGACGGCTAACCAACCAGCATGGGGGAGGACATGTAGCACAAATGCCACCTTTGGGCATTGTTTTGGTCACCCGAGTATTGGGTACCCAAGGCAGCCACTCTGTTTGCTCCACCAGACACTGAAAGAAACAGCCGTCAAGTGTGTATGGGACCACAACTTTGGGCAGGTGAGAAAGCCCTTCCTACACAAATTTATGGGTAGATCCAGGATCTGCCTTCCATTGACAGAAGCACTCTGCCCATGGAAAGTGTACCACCCCACTTTCTGAGCTCTCCTCATCCCCTTACATTTAACTTTCATTCAGCAGGGTCCATCATGTGTGTGGCTGGAACATCCACTTCCACAACCCCAGTTACACAACCCTAAATCCTGACCCAACCTCATGTGTTCCATTTTACTAGGCCAGGGGTCGGCAACCTGCAGCTCCAGAGCCGCACGTGGCTCTTGAATCCCTCTGCTGCGGCTCCGTCACTCAAAATAAGCATCACAGCCGCTGATCTGCAACACACTCCGATTTACTGAGCTCTTTCCCCCGGTAGCCCAACCATGAATAAATTGAAGAAAAGTTTCTGAAGAAAACCAAACGTTTAATGGTATATGGGTAAATTCATTTGCTTTTACTGCTGACAAACTTATGGGGTTTGCTATTTAATGCATGCAGCCATTTAGCACTGACCTTGACTCTGCAGGAAGCTGTTCTCCTATTTAAAATATATGAAAGGAGTCCTACTAGTTTATAAGATTAAAAATAACAGTTTTTAGTGACTGAACAAGAGCTGCAGCTAAATCATAATAAAGATAAAGATCTACTTCCTTGTTCTAAGAAGATTCTTATAAAAATTCCAGCAACATTATTACATTGGGAGAAGGATGTTTGTTCAATATTTCACCAGACTATTATTTATATTTGTTGTATTGCAGAAACTCTACTTACTGTATGAAAGTATCAATTAGTCCTTTTTTTATTCAGGTTGACAGCTGACTGCACCCTCCAGTACACGTGATAAAAGGATGAGGGCACACAGAAGCAGATGGCATTTTTGGTTTGCTACAGGTGGATAATTTTTTGGCTTTTTATTTCATAAATACGAGGAGGACTCAGACAATGAGTATTTTATTTGAAAGTAACCTTCAACCCAGTGTCTTTTTTTTTTTGGCATTCAAAATGTTTTTGTTGCATGCAGAAATAAAAATTTGTTTTCCCTGTAGCAGTTCATTGATTTCATAAATGCAACACACTATAGTTTTTTTATACATATCATAAAGGTAAAAAATGATATTTATTTATTTATTATTTATTTATTAAAACATTTTTATGCCGCCCCATTCGCCGAAGCCTCGGGGCGGCTTACAACAATAAATTAATATAAACATTAAAAATCCAAAAAATACAATATAAAATAAGCCGCCCTGGCCAGATAAAATCAGTTAATACTGACAGTTAAAATACCGCTTAAATAAAAAGGTTTTCGCCTGGCGCCGAAAAGCAAATAATGACGGCGCCAGGCGGACCTCTCTGGGGAGCGTGTTCCATAAGTTGGGCGCCACCGCAGAGAAAGCCCTCCTCCGAGTAGCCACCCTCCTAATTTCCTTCCCGGAGGGTTCCCAGAGAAGGGCCTCTCCCGCTGATCTCAAGGGGCGGCTGGGCATATATGGACGTAAGCGCTCCTTCAGGTAACCAGGACCCAAGCCGTTTAGGGCTTTATAGGTCATTACCAACACCTTGAATTGGGCCCGGACTTCAATGGGAAGCCAGTGAAGCTGACGGAGAACTGGAGTCATGTGACCATAACGCCCAGTCCCCGTCAACAGCCTGGCAGCTCTATTTTGAACCAACTGAAGTATCCGGACCGTCTTCAAGGGTAGCCCCACGTAGAGCGTGTTACAGAAGTCAAGACGGGAAGTCACCAGTGCATGTGTCACTGTCGCCAGGCAGTCATTCTCCAGGTAGGGGCGCAGCTGATGAATCAGCCGAAGCTGGAGGAAAGCGCTCCTCGCCACTGCTGTTACCTGAGCTTCCAGTGAGAGCTCCGGGTCGAGGAGCACTCCCAAGCTGCGGACCTTGTCCCTAGGAGGGAGTGCAACCCTGTTCAGGGCAAGGGTCACTTCACCCTCTCTGAAGCCCGATCCGCCAACCAACAGGACCTCCGTCTTGTCTGGATTGAGCTTCAGTTTATTGGCCCTCATCCAGCCCATTACCTCGGCCAGGCACCGGTTCAGTACAGCCACTGCCTCACCTGGATTGGTGGAAAATGAGAGGTAGAGCTGGGTATCATCAGTGTACTGATGATTCCGCAGCCCACACCTCCTGATGACCTCTCCCAGCGGTTTCATGTAGATGTTAAACAGCAAAGGGGACAAAATGGACCCCTGCGGTACTCCATGGCATAACTGCCATGGCGCAGAGCCATAGTCCCCCAGCACCACCTTCTGGAACCGGCCGTTGAGATAGGAGCGAAACCACTGCAAAGCAGTGCCTCCGACCCCCAATCCCGCAAGCCTATCCAGAAGGATACCATGGTCGGTGGTATCGAAAGCCGCTGAGAGGTCCAGGAGAACCAACAGGGACGCACTCCCCCTGTCCTTCTCCCTGCACAGGTCATCGTACAGGGCGACCAAGGCAGATTCAGTACCGTACCTGGGTCTGAAGCCGGACTGAAATGGGTCCAGATAATCAGTTTCATCCAAGAGTGCTTGGAGTTGTCCCGCCACCACTCGCTCTAACACCTTGCCCAGAAACGGGATGTTGGCCACAGGTCTATAGTTAGTGGCCATCTCTGGATCCAGTGACGCCTTCTTCAGGACCGGTCGGACTACCGCCTCCTTTAAAGGGGCAGGCACCCGACCCTCCCTCAGAGAAGCGTTAACCACTTCCAAGATCCAGATCCCAATCCCGTGCTTGGAATTCTTTATTAACCAAGACGGGCAAGGGTCCAATAGGCAAGTGGTGGGACGTACTTGTCCAAGCACCTTGTCCACATCATCGGGCCGCAACAACTGAAATTCATCCAATAATTCTGGACCAGACGGCAGCATTGGCGTCTCCCCAGAAACCTCTGAATCAATAGTGGAATCCAGCTCGTGACGAATCTGAGCGATTTTCTCCCTGAAATGCCTGGCAAAGTCGTCACAGCGGGCCTTTGAGGGTGTAACCAGGTCTCCTTTCCGACCTGGGTTAACCAGGCCATGCACCACTCGAAAAAGCTCCGCTGGACGGCATTGTGAGGAGGCAATGGAAGCGGAAAAAAACCTCTTTTTCGCCGCCCTCACCGCCACAGCGTAGGCCCGATAGTGGGCTCTCAAGCGTGTTCGGTCAGATTCATCTCGTGATTTCCTCCACCTACGCTCTAGCCGTCTCCCAACCTGCTTCATCGCCCTCAATTCAGGAGTGTACCAAGGGGAAGAGCGGGCTCTGCCTGGTGGGAGAGGACGCTTAGGAGCGATCGTGTCAATAGCCCTGGTCATCTCCCCATTCCATAGTTCGACCAGAGCCTCGACAGGAGCACCCGACTTGTCAGCCGGAAACTCCCCCAGGGCCTTCAGGAATCCTTCCGGATCCATCCGGCTCCGGGGGCGGACCCACACAATCGGGTCCGCACCCTTACAGAGGGAGAGGTCGCTCTCGAGTACAAACCTCACCAGAAAGTGATCTGACCATGACAGGGGAGTCAAGCATAAATTCCTCACCCTCAGACCACCCTCCTCCTGCCCCGTCGAGAAAACCAGGTCCAGAGTGTGTCCACGTTCATGGGTCGGGCCGGTGACATGTTGAGACAGCCCCATGGCCGTCATGGAGGCCATGAAGTCCTGAGCCGCCCCAGAGAGATCAGTCTCGGCATGGAGATTGAAGTCCCCCAGGACCAACATCCTGGGGGTCCTCAACACCAGGTCCGAGACGATCTCCGTCAGCTCAGGTAGGGAGACTGTTGGGCAGAAGGGTGCACGGTACACCAACAGAATCCCCAATCTGTCTCGTTCACCCAACACCAAGTAGAGGCACTCCAGCCCTGGTCTCGAAGGGACAGGAAGTCCGGTGAGAGCGATGGAAGCTCGGTAAACCAAAGCGACCCCCCCTCCCCTCCCCTCTGGGCGTGAGCAGTGCTGAACCAGATACCCGGGCGGGCACACTTGGGAAAGGGCCACATCCCCCCCTTCTCCCGCCCAGGTCTCTGTGATGCAAGCCAGGTCGGCCCCCTCATCCAGAATCAAGTCATGGATGAGGGAAGATTCGTTATTGACCGACCTGGCATTAAGCAGCAGCACTGTCAAGCCCGAGGGGCGGCTGACAAGACTCCCTGGTACCCTCTGGTTGGGGGCAAAACCAGAAGTAGGGACAGGTGTCAGCCATCTGTCCCTCCTTCTTCTACGCGGACATGTTAAGCCCCCTCCGCTGTTACGTCCATTGCCCAAGACCACGCCAATGGCAGCGCCCGCATGCTCCCCAGGAAACACAAGCGGCGGTATGGCCAGGGACGACTCCATAAAACAACTTAAAATTATAAAAACAATTAAAAACTTACACTAACACGCAGCGTGGCAGAAAGGTTAAAAATCGCGCAGGCAAACAAAGCCCCCTGGCCAGCCCAGCCCCCTGCTCGGTGCCCAAAGGGCGGCGAACCCGCCCTTTGGCTGACGCCCTTCGGCCAACGCCCTTCCCCCGGGCGCCGCCGGCGCTTTTCAGGGCGCAGGGCTTCCTCCCTCCGACGTTCGCTGCGCCCGGCCACGCCTCTCAGACGTGCCGGGCGTGGCGGCAGTCAGGGCAGGTGGTGGAGTCCGGGGTGCGGTGTTTGCTGCCTCTGCCGCGCACGCAGGTGGGGTGTGCGCGGCGCCTCTTCTGCCGGCGCTCCTGCAATCCTGATATATGCAGTGTTATCTTCATTTTAGATGTCTAAAGGGTTTCGCGGCTGTTTCCGGTGTTTTACATGGGAAACAGGTCCAAATGGTTCTTTGAGTGTTAAAGTTTGCTGACCCCTGTACTAGACTGTACAGATATCCATTTCCAGAGCATAACAGGTTTGTCTGTGTAATAGTGTACTCACATGCCACTAGAGTAATATTATTTATTTATTTATTTATTTAAATATTTTTATGCCGCCCCATTCGCCGAAGCCTCGGGGCGGCTTACAACAATTAATTAAAATAATTGTAATCATTAAATTAAAAAAAATAAACATTAGATTAAAATACAAAAATACAATATAAAATAAGCCGCCCTGGCCAGATAAAATCCAATAATATTAACAGTTAAAATGCCGCTTAAATAAAAAGGTCTTCGCCTGGCGCCGAAAAACAAATATATGAATCAAGACCTAGCTGATACCCAGAGATAAATACAAGCAGTTAGCTTTTAATTGAAAAAGGAATTATTGAAACTTTCCTTTGCTTCCTCTTAAAATTGTTTTGTGTGAAAACACCAAATGTAATTCCTGTAGAAAACAATTTGCATTTTGAAATAACCAGAATGGTTGCTCATTTTACAGCCTTGCAGGCACAGCTTGTACTTTGTTGCCTTTCATCACTCTCCTTCTTCCACTGTACTGTAATTAGTCTCCAAATGCTACTTTTTTCTTTCCTTTCTCCGGAGAAAAGCCCAGTCCTAACATCAGTTTTACATAAACAGTCTGTCACTTGTATTATCTATGACTGCCTTCTGCAACAAACAAACTGTTCTTTTGGCAAGTGCGAACACCAGCAAAATCTAGAATTACTTTTTCCCCATGATACTTTAATTTTTTGACACATAACAGATGCTATTCAGCAATTCAAGGCAGACAGCTATGCATTGTGCCTCTTTCACATAATTTCTAGCTCAAAATATGTACTGGTATCTCAGCCTAGCATACCCTCTCAAATTCAGGTACTGGTAGTAGCTTGGAGACATGCATAACATCGTTAGTTGTAGAAATAATCAATGAAACATAAAGTAAACCACACTTTTCTGTCAGGATAAATATATGAAAGCTGGTACAATACCATCATTATTATTTTGTAAAATCCTGGTTATAAAATTTAAAGCAGAGTGCACTTACAGGATAGTGCCATGCAGGAATAAAATGAAAATGCAAGGAGAGTACATGAGCAAGTAGTACAGAATGGGCTAAGTACCCCTCCTACCCTGTTACCTATCTATGCATCTCCCTTCCACCAAATCAAGATTGATTTAAGGTTCCGCCCTTGCATCCATGGACAAAAAAGGCATTCTGGTATCTTTTTCATACACACATAGAGCCCCAAATCATGAAAAACAAAAACACCCCAACAAACAAAAACAAGAAACAAAAATGTGTTTTTGCTCCATACAGATACATATGAATCTTTAGTTTAAATCAAGAGCTGAAATTAAATGCAACTTCCACAATTCAGCATCTCCTTTGCAGGCAGTCTACTTAGAAGGCATTCTTAAATATGTAAGGGATAAAGTTTTTGAAAGATTTTTCAGAGGGAGCATTGGTGGCATGTACTGGCTTATTCTCTCCTCCACCCCTTTAAACAATAGAGGGTGCTACCACCACTCCCTTTAGCACTGCTGGAAATTCTCTCTGTAGCCACCAGTCATTTTCTTCCCCAGAAATCTGAATCAATATTAAGGGTGGAAAAGCCTGTCAACTTTTATTTCTTTCAGTTTCTCACATTTTTTCAACCTTAACTTCCATATGGCTTAAGCTTTGAAAAGTTTTCTTGTCTTGATGTTGGTTCATCCCAAACTTCAATATTTTAGAGAAAAAAAGTTCATGAAAATTAATAATTGATTTTGTGGGCATTTCTCCTAACATTTCAATTTTTGTATGCTTTTTAACCTCATAAACTATTTTCCTAGCACAATTGTGAGGAGGCAGAGGGGCTCACCCCTTTTCCTGGGGCCTTCCACAGAGCAGGGCCGAAGATAACAGGGCAAGGCTGGGAATTTGTGTGGGGAGAGCAACTCGCAAGAAGGCAACAGCCAGGAGACATGAGTGAGTGCAAAGCTGTATGGGATTGCAGACTGGGGCAGGAACAGCTGGGTTGGGTGGAGTGGTGCAGGAGGAGGCAGAGGAAGAAGGGGGAAAGGAGAGAGACTGAAGAGAGGAAAGAAAGCTGAAACACATGTGTGGTTGGAGTAGAGCTGGCATGACTGTCACTGGCAGGCGGGCCAGTGCAAACTGAGAGTGGAGACTGGGGAGGGTTCCTGCCGGGGTGACGCCATTCATTGCCGTAGCAACAGGAGGAAAGGGAGCCAGAGCAGGCCAGGGCCAAGGTGCTGTGGGAAGTGAGCCAGTGAAATTGTAACGAGGAAATAAAGGCCCGGTGAGTGCACTGTCTTTCTTGTGTTGCTCTTCATGGAAAATAAAGAAAGGGGCAGCTTTAGCCTGCACCCACCTCCTGATTCAGTCACAGTGGTAGAGAATGTAGGCAAGGTGGCATGGGGGGGCACAGGTCGCTCCCCCCCCCCGCCCCAGCTGACTCCTGGATGGTTTGGTGGGCTGAGCAGCAAAGGCTCCAGGCCCAGGAGCAGCAATGCCTGTTGCAGCAATTAGCAGTACAACAGACGCAGCTTATGGAGCAAGTTTTCACTGCCCAGCTTCAGAACCAAAGCTCTTTGCTTCAGCAAGTGCTGGGAGGACTACAAAGCCCTCAAGTTGAGACCCTGGTTGGGCATACAGAAGGAAAAGGAGTAGGACCTATGTGGATCTCTAAAATGACCGCAGAAAATGACCCTGAAGCCTTTCTAAATACCTTTGAAAGGGTTGCCCTGGTGGCCAAGTGGCCCAAAGACCAGTGGGCCCTTATCCTGACACCTTGCCTCACGGGTCCTGCCCCAGAAGCTGTGAATACCCTTACCCCAGAAGCGGCAGGCCAATATGATTTAGTTAAGGCAACCATCCTAGGGATTTTGAATGTCTCCAAAGAGATCTATCGGCAGCAGATGAAAGGGGTCGCATATGAGACTGGCACATCGCCCAGGGCCTTGGGACAGAAGATTCAGGCTAATGGGCTGAGATGGATGAAGCTTGCAGTCCACAGCGCTGAACAGGTGGCTGAGCTGGTCCTGCTGGAACAGTTTATAACCATGCTGCCCACCCCAGCCAGAAACTGGGTTAGGTGTCAGAGGCCTGAAACCCTAGAGGAGGTCATTGGACTTATGGAAACCTTTGTGGTCGCTGAGGAGCCAGATATAGGAGACAGGCTGGGGCCAGCCTGGCAGGAGGGCCAGAGACAGAAAGCACATGGGGGCCCTGGCAACAGGGGCTCAGAGAGATCCAGAGCAGCTGAACCAGCACTCACTGGAAGGGGCACGAGGCACGAGGCTGTTGCCCAGCTGGAAGCGCGTGCACCAGGCCGCCCCCTTGGCTTCGCCACGACTTACCAATGGGAAAGGAAGAGGATCCCAGCTGAAGCCAATGTGTTTTGCTTGTGGCAAGGAGGGGCATTTCCAGCGGGACTGTCTGTTGATGGAGTGTGACTTCATGGAAGTCTGGTGGTCCGCCCCGGTGAGTGCCACCCCTCAGCAAGCTTGGTGGGTTCAGGCCAGGGTGGATGGGAAGGAGGCTGAGGCCTTGGTAGACATCGGCTGTAGTCGCACCCTGATTAGGCAAGCCCAGGGCAGTCCCTTGGCAGAAATACTCAGCTGAAATGTATACATGGGAATGTCAAGTGTTATGCCACTCGATGGGCCAAGGTGGAGGTAAAGGGGAAGGTACACCTATGTAAGGTGGGGGTTGTCCCCAGTTTAGCTTATGAAGTGATAATTGGAAGTGATTGGCCCAATTTTGAAGAGCTGGTGAGGGAGGTAAGCTCGGAGGTTGTCTTGGCAGGGGAGGAGGGAAATGTAGGCCTTACGGCTCTGCATACCTCTCGCAAGCAGCTGGTCTTCCTCCAGCAAAATGATGCCTCTCTTGTCCATGCCCTGAGGCAAGCCCAGGACCCCTCAGGAGCAAGAGAGGGTGCAAGGAGTGGTCCTCACTTTGAGATTGTGTGGGGATTGCTGTATAGGGTTGTACCTGCGCGGGAAGGAAATGGTGAACTGCGACAGTTGGTGATTCCTGAACCCCTGAGGCTAGCCTACCACTGGCCACCTGAACATGGAGAAAACCACCAACAGGCTAGTCTGGAGGTTCTACTGGCCAGGGGTATATGCTCAGGCCAAGCAGTACTGCTTGTCCTGTCCTGAGTGCCAGAAGACTCAGAGGAAAAGAGCCCCTGCAGGGCCCTTGATACCAATGCCAGTTATAGGGGAGCCCTTCAAAAGGATTGGGGTGGACCTGGTAGGGTCCTTGGAGAAGTCAGCCCAGGGACACCAATATATACTAGTGGTGATTGACTACGCTACCCGATACCCTGAGGCCGTGCCTCTAAGAAGTACTTCAGCTCAGGTTATCGCCCAAGAGCTGTTGGGGGGTTTTGCCACGGTGGGCTCCCCCAAGGAAATTTTGACAGATCAGGCCACTAATTTCATGAGCCAGGTGATGAGGCAGATGTAGACCTATTGAGGATAAGACCCCTACACACCACGGTATATCATCCACAGATCAATGGTCTAGTAGAATGCTTTAACCAGACCCTTAAGCAGATGCTTAGAAAGTTTGTGTCAACCTATCCCCATCAATGGCATGTTTTGTTGGGCCCCTTGATGTTTGTGATAAGAGAGATGCCTCAAGCCTTTTTAGGGTTTTCGCCATTTGAGCTACTATATGGGTGACACCCCCAGGGAATTCTAGACTTGGTCAAGGAGCATTGGGAGGCGTCAGCCCCAGAGCCCCCCTCCACCCTCCAGTATGTGTTGGATATGAGAAAACACCTCACCGACCTAGCTCAACGGGCTGAGAGTAATTTAAGGCAGGCCCAAGGAGAGCAGCAGTACTATTACGATTGGCGTGTCCAACCCCAGACGTTTCAACCAGGCCAGCGTGTTCTCCTGCTCCTGTCCATGGGAGGGGGCAAGTTGTTTGCACAGTGGCAGGGGCATTATGAGGTCATTAGGAGGGTGGGGCCAGATACATCTCACTGATAGGCAGCGCTCAATGTAGATTTATCATGTAAATCTACTCAAGGGAGAAAGAAAGAGTACCAGTCATCAGACAGATTGCACAGCCAGGGGACCCGAGACTCCATCCTTAGGCCCTGGAAAGTTATCTCTTGATCCCCAACTAACACCCGCTCAAGTAGCATTAGTCCGGGCCTTGGAGGCAGAATTTGTGGAGGTATTCTCTGATCAACCCAGGCACGCAACAGTCATAGCTCACCATATACAAACAGTCCCTGGGGCCATTGTCAGGGTACCAACACGTCCCTGCCCGCTGCAACTGAAGCAAATGATAGTAGAGGAGGTAAGACGGATGCTCCAGTTAGGGGTCATTGAGGAATTGGTGAATGCTTGGAGAAGTCAGCCAGTCTTAGTTCCCAAGCAGGATCAGAGTATCCGTTTCTGTGTTGATTTCAGAAGGGTAAATAAGGTATCAAAGTTTGACGCATACCCCATGCCATGAATAGATGGGTTGCTGGATCCTCTGGGGCAGGCCCATTTCCTTTTGACCCTAGATCTCACTAAGGGGTATTGGCAAATCCCATTGACTGAAGAGTCCAAAGAAAAAACAGCCTTTGCCACCCCTGTAGGGCTATTTCAATTTAAATATATGCCATTTGGGTTACATGGGGCCATCGCAACTTTCTGGTGGTTTGTGGACAAAGTCTTGGGACATTTGTCCCATCGTGCCACGGCCTATATCGATGATATTGTAATATTCAGTTGCGGGCGGCATCTAGACCACCTCCAGCAAGTTTTACTGGCTCTAAGGCAGGCTGGGTTGACGGCTAATCCCGGTAAGTGTAGAATAGCTCAACAGGAGGTGCAGTATTTGGAGTATATCATAGGGCACGGGCAGATATGACCTATGGCAGATACAGTGGAGAAGCTGAGCCAGTGGCCACGACTTCGCACGAAAAGGGAAGTACAACAGTTTCTGGGCCTTGCCAGTTACTATTGGTGATTCATTCCTCATTTCTCCTCCAAAGCAGCCCCCTTGACAGAGGTGCTTAAGAAAAGGCAAAGCCATACCCAAGTATGGTCTAAAGAGATGGAACAAGCTTATGAAGGATTGACCTGTCTCCTCAGCCAGCCTATTTTACGGTCGCCAGATTTCACCCGGCCTTTTATTCTCCAAACTGACACCTCTACTGTGGGCTTGGGAGCAGTTCTGACCCAGGGAGAAGGGGCAGCTGAAAATCCGGTACTCTACTTGAGCCGTAAGCTGGAACCACACAAGCGCTGATACTCCACAATAGAGAGGGAGGCTCTAGCTGTCAAATGGGCTGTTCTAGCGCTGAGACATTATCTCTGGGGTGTCCTGTTCATGTTGGTCACTGACCATGCTTCATTACAATGGCTGAATAGGATGAAGGATGTCAACCCCCGCCTCACCCATTGGTATTTAGCGTTACAGCTGTACACATTTACAGTCAAGCATAGACACAGTCACCAACATCCTAACGCTGATTTCTTTTCCCGCCAGGGTCCCTGGCCCTTGCACAGAGATGGTGATCCCCTCTTGGAGTGGGGGAGGGTATGTGAGGAGGCAGAGGGGCTTACCCCTTTTCCTGGGGCCTTCCATAGAGCAGGGCCGAACATAACAGGGCGAGGCTGGGAATTTGTGTGGGGAGAGCAACTCGCAAGAAGACAACAGCCAGGAGACATAAGCGAGCGCACAGCTGTATGGGATTGCAGACTGAGGCAGGCACAGCTGGGTTGGGTGGAGTGGTGCAGGAGGAGGGTATATAAAGAGGAGACAGAGGAATGAGAAGGGGGAAAAGGAGAGAAAGCTGAAACACATGTGTGGTTGGAAGAGAGCTGTTGCTGGCAGGTGGGCCAGCACAAACTGAGAGTGGAGACTGGGAAGTGTTCCTGGCAGAGTGATGTCATTTGTTGCCATAGCGCCAGGAGGGAAGGGAGAGCAGGCCAGGGCCAAGGCACTGCGGGAAGTGAACGGGTGAAATTGTAACGAGGAAATAAAGGCCCGGTGAGTGCACTGTCTTTCTTGTGTTGCTCTTCATGGAAAATCAAGAAAGGGGCAGCTTTAGCCTGCACCCGCCCCGCCTGACTCAGTCGCAACAATGCATGTTAATGTCATTTCCCCAAATATATTGCATGTTTGTCAACATTTTTTATTGCAGAACTCCACTGCAAAATTTGTAAAACTATGAATTTCAAAGGATGATTATGAGTTTGCATATTGGTTCAAACGGCAAGATAAGGCAGGTTTGTGTAACAATGTGAACTGCACCAATTTTTTGCCCGTCCCTATCCCCATCCCAAAATAGCATGTTTCAAGGGACATGGCATGTACTATAATGGCTGCCAGTGGCTGGCAGACGATAGTCCAGTGCCAGTGTCATTGCATGTCAGAAAGAGAAATACATTTCTGTGTGAAAGAAATTATTCCACAGTACTGTCTAAAACTTGGAGGGAAAACCATCCAAACTACCAGCAGTTATGGGGGTCTGAAATCCCCACACGCACATTGAAAATAATTTCAATCAAAGTTAAGAAATTTAACTTTTGGATCATCCCTACTTCTATTTTAACATAACTCCAGATTGTGAGCTTTTTCTCTAGGAGCTGCAGGTTACCACAGGTGGACACCTTTTCAGCATGCTCTGAAGAAGACTATTGCAGGTTATATCTGGCTTTGGTGATCTCTTTCACTTCACCAGGCAAGCATCATAGTTTGCTTGAAGGACATTCAGGGTGCAAATCCCTGTTACCAGGAAATAGTCACTGAAGGACATATCCAAGAGAGGAACAGAAAAGAGCTCGCTACTAATCACTCCCACATGACCCTGACATCCTGAACAACATCTCCCTCTACCAGGCCTTGGGTACTAGCCCTGTTCCTGCACACAGTCTCTAATTTAAAGCAGCTGCTCAGCAGCAGCAGGCCACCCAATGAACACATGGACGCAAGGACTGACTTTACAACAAACCCAGCTGCCAACTTTGTTGCTATATCCAGGTGTATCTACTCAGGCAGCTGGCTACTCAGCAGCAACACAAGGCATCAGTTCACCTGCTCACCATCCAGCATGGCATGGGAAGTTCCACACCATGAGGTAATTAGGCAAATTGTGCAGTGCCCAATTGTGGAGTGAGAAAGAAAAGAGGCAACCATAGCTTATTTTCCACCATGCTTTGTGAACCTGGTCATTTGATCAGGATCAGTAGTATTACTGGAACAAATTAAAAAATAAGTCTGTGTGCACCTTGAAGAAAATGTAGTTATAAGCAGAAGCCAACACAGATTTCTTAAGAATAACTTATTCCAAGCCAACCTAATCTCATTCTGCACCTGAGTTACCACCCAAATGGACAGAGAAAATGCAGTAGACAGAGTTTACCTAGACTTTAGTAAGGCCTTCAACAAAGTGCCCTGTCATGCATGCTGACTCAGAGGAGTCTTTGGCGTGTGTAAGAGGGAGAGGCTTCCCGTGGAATCCAGACTTCATTACAGGAAGATGTGTATTTGGTGCCAGTAGTTCAAACACGCTCCCCCGCACTCCCTGACCGTGCTCTCCTAAGAGATGAGAGCGCAGAGGGAGGGGGGATTCGGGAGGAAATCAAAAGCGTACGGCAATCAGAGGCCGACCTAGAGGTTGCCGAGGGGACGGTTGCAGCACCTGCAGATAAGAGTGCTGAGAAAGCAGGAGTTAGCCTTGAAGGGCTGTTAGAAGACGCATGCATGCACAGCTTGGGGCGGCTAGAGACGAGACTGTTGGAGAGAGGAGTCTCTCTGACCCGCCCATTGAAGGACGGCAGAGGAGAGTTAAAAGCATTCCATGAACTGATCCCATTCAGAAAGAGAGGACAACTTCTTCATCATCACTAGCATCATCATTATCATCATCATTCATATCTGTAATTGTTAGCTCTGTGTGGAATAAAGAGTTTAGTAGCAGTAACCGGGCTCGTTGCTTTCCTTGAGGAGGAGCGCCAGCCACACGACAGCTTGTCCTCTCTTTCCCCCCTTCCCACATAGAAGGGCGTTGCACCCTACACGGCTGGGCGCTGACTTTCGGTGCAGTGTAGTAATTGATCCTATGGCCGAAATGGCAGTGGCAGAAATCCAAAAGTTACGAGAGGAGATCGTGTGTTTGTGAGCTGAGAAGGTGGAAATGCAAACAGTGGCAGTGGCAGCAGAGGCAACAGAGGAGATAGGACACCTGCAAGCAGAGAATGCCACACTGCAAGCTAAGGCGGCCACAGCGACTCCCCCTCAAGCTTCCAAACTCAAGCTGAAAAGATGCCCTGTGGAACCCCTGCCTAAGTATGACGGAAAGAGGGGAGGGTTCACAACCTTTTGAGCTCAATGTGAGTTGTACATGTAACTACACCACAATGACTTGCCGGATGAAAAGAGTCGGGTGGACGCTTCATTGTCAACCAGCTTTTGGGAGCGGCTGCACAGTGGGCGACCACGAGGCTGATAGTGTAGGATCCCGTGCTCAACGATGCTGTGACTTTCCTAACACCCATGGGACCATGGGCGTGGGAATGCGCAAAGAGATGGCGGTCTGCGAAATCAAATGCCTTCGGCAGGGTGCTGGCTCTGCAGCCGACTACACGACATTATTTCAGCTATTGAATGATCTCAAATGAAATGAGGAGGCTCTGATGGTGCAGTGAGGACTACAGGGTGAGATATTAGATGTGCTGGTTCACTCTTCTCCCCCATAAAACTTGGAAAAGTTGATGCTTCTAAGCATTCAAATTGACGCACGGTTGGAAGAGCGTAGGAAAGAACGGCATGCTGGTCACTCTGGCCCACTGCCATATGGGGAAAGGTATTTTCCGCGGGTAGCTGCTACCCTCCAAAGATTTTCCCGACTACGTTCCTGAGATGGCAGAGCAGCCTGAGCCAGAGCCAATGCAGTCTTCAAGCCGTGCCCTCCTAAGAGTGAAATGGATCATCGTCGAGCCGCTGGACTGTGCTTTACTTGTGGGCAAAGAGGGTATCCAGCTCATGCTTGCTCTTGGAATAAACCAGCAGGAAACTCCACATCTCAGCATCGTTGAGCACCGTGACGCTGGGTTCCGCAACAAACAACCAGATGTGCTCCCCTGGCAAGACCCAGCATCAGCTCAGCATTTATGGAATGACGTTCTTTTAAAGGCGCCGCAACAATCGGAAGTACAGACTACAGCTTTGATAGTGGTGCCACAGCATCATTTATGAAGACTTTGCCACAAAACATTCCTTCCCAACCTTGTTGTTGCCAAATCCGCTTAAAATGGATTCGATCTAGCAATGGCCATTACAAGGGGGGCCGTTATCGCGCCAGCCCTCACTGCTGATGCTGCACATTGGTAAGCATTGTGGACAAGCTGCATTTCTGTTAGTAAAAGACTTACAATATCCCCTGGTGTTGGGAATAGACTTGCTCATCAAACACGAACCCCAACATAGTGTGGGAAACTGGGCAGGTGTTGTTCAAGTCGGAGTACTTTACTGCCTTGATGCTGTCAAGCCCTTGGGGGCAGTTAGCACTACAAAAGAGACTCTGTGACTGACAACTCCTCATCCTCTCCTGCCTCATTACCATCTCCATACCAGGACTTTTGGGATGTCTTTGATCCCCAAGAGGCTGAAAAACTACCCCCCCACCCCTCTTGTGACATGGAGATTCATATACAGCCAGGGGCATCTTTCCCCGTTGGCAAGCTGTGGTCCATGTCTCCAAAGGAGCTGCAAATACTAAAGGAGTTTATCTCCACTAATTTGAAAAAAGGCTTCATCCAGCCATCCTCATCTCCCACATCAGCCACTCCTTTAATTATTCCTAAGTGTAATTCTAATGAACCTAGAATTTGTCTGAACTTAATTACCATCCTCAATACACATTCCATGCCTCTGATCTCAGAGATGCTAGAGCGGTTGGGGCAGGCATACATTTTCACCAAGTTAGATCTCAGAAATGCCTATAATCTCAGAAAACGGCCTGGCTTTGAACGGTATACCAGTTTTGCAAGCTGCTATGGAAATTTCAAATTCAAAATTGTACCTTTTGGGCTAGCAGGAGTAGGCACAGTGTTTACATGGTTAATAAATTAAATTTTCCATGATTTTTTGGATGATTTTCTGATCGCATACTTGGACCATTTGTTGATTTTCTCCCAGGACCCTGAGACTCATACAGCATGTGAGAGCAGTCTTGCAGAGGATGAGGGAGAAGCACCTTTCAGCAAAGCTAGAAAAATGTGAATTTCACACCACCACCTTAATGTATTTGGGATATCAAATTTCCCAGGCTGGTTTAAAAATGGACCCAGACAAGGTGCAAACTGTGCTCTCCTGGAAACTGCCTCGTACAGTGTGGGAGCTGCAAAAATTCTTAGGCTTTACCAATTTTTATTGCAAGTTCATCCCAAATTACTCTCACCTAACTGCCCCTTTAACTGACCTCCTAAAAAAAGAGATGCCTTTGCTGGTCCCCTGAGGCAGAGGAGGCTTTTGAAGCCTTAAAGTGACAGTTTGCTTCTGAAGATCAATTGATCCATCCTGATATTGCTGCTCCTTTTGTGTTGCAAACAGATGTCTCAGACAGGGCTGTGGGGGCAGTCCTTTTACAATGGGAAGCGGGGGTACATGGTGAGCTCAGACCTGTCACTTTTTATTCACGTAAGCTCACCTCCTCTGAACATAACTACACCAACTGGGAAGAGGAACTGTTGGTAATTAAGGTGGCCCTAGAGGAGTGGAGACACTTGCTGGAAGGTGCCATGCATCCACTGCTCATTCAAACTGACCACAAAAACTTGGTCCACTTTACCTCTGCCAAACTTCTCAGAGGCAAGCGTGGTGGGTGTTGTTTTTTGGGCACTTTTGTTTTAACATAGAGTATATTCTGCCCTCCAAGAATCTCCTGGCAGATGTATTGTCAAGGAAACCGGAGTATTTTGAGAGTGGTGGCACACACCCCGAGCCAGCACTGAGCTTGTGCCCAGAGTCACTGGCAGCAGTCACCACCTCGGCCTCATGGCTGGATGACCTCCGCCAGGCGCAACAGACTGATGCCTTTGTAAGGGCCAAACTGGGGGATCAGGATGCAGGCACGCTGTCTTCTGTATTTTGTTTTGAGAATGGCTTGTTTTGTAACCACACTGTATATGTACCTCTTCCACTTAGGGAACGTGTCTTATGGCAGTGTCATGATGCTCCCTCTACTGTTCATTTTGGGGTTTATAAGACTTTGCATGCAGTTACCAAGGAATTTTGGTGGCCTCGAGTAAGTAATGATGTCAAATCTTATGTTCAGTCCTGTCACACCTGTCAGCGGGCCAAACAGCAAGCCAGTTGGGTTACTACAGCTCCTGCCTATACCCCCTGGTCCCTGGTACACTGTCTCTTTAGATTTCATTACTGATTTACCACCCTCCAAGGGTTTTACCACCATTTTAGTTGTAACAGGCCTGGTTACCAAGATGGCTCATTTTATTCCTTGTATGGAGCTTCCCACCACCAAGGCCACAGCCTCCCTGTTTGTGAACTTTATTTATAGACAACACGGGTGGCCCCTTGCATTAATTTCAGTTCTGGGAGCCCAGTTCACCTCCAGGCTCTGGAGAGAACTTCTCTCCTTACTCAGAGTAGACTTATGATTGTCCTCAGCACCCCCCCCCCCCCCAAACAGACGGACAATCAGAATGGCTAAAAACAACACTGCAGCAGTACCTCAGTTGCTATGTGAACTATCAACAGGACAACTGGGCTGCCTTCCTCCCCCTTGCTGAATTTGCTTACAACAATTCAGTGCATGCCTCCACCCAGCAGACTCCTTTCTTTGCAAACTTGGGCTATCACCCTTGTGCTTTTTCCAGTGTTCTTCCGTCTGCCTCAGTGCCAGCAGTGGGAGAATTTCTTCACAAATTGCTCTCGGCCCAGGCACTGCTCAGTGAGCAATTGGAATGAGCCAAGCCCGCTTATAGGTCAGTGGCTGACACGCACCGTCAGCCAGGACCACCACTATGAGTAGGGGACTGGGTGTGGTTGTCCACTGAGTTCCTGTTGGTTTCAGCGCCTTCTCGCAAATTGGCACTCTCACTTTCCCCACAAGCAGGGCAGGAAGTGCCCATTACCTTGATGGGGGAGAGGGAGTTGTGAGGGGGGCGTAGTGCCGTGCGTGCTGACTCAGAGGAGTCTTTGGCGAGAGAGAGAGAGAGAGAGAGAGAGAGAGAGAGAGAGAGAGAGAGAGAGAGAGACTTCATTACAGCAAGATGTGTATTTGGTGCCTATAATTCAAATACCCCCACACTCTCCTAAGGGATGAGAGCACAGAGGGAGGGGGATTCAGGAGGAAATCGAAAGCCAAAAGCATATGGCAATCAGAGGCCGACCTAGAGGTTGCCGAGGGGACGGTTGCAGTACCTGCAGATAAAGAGTGCTGAGAACACAGGAGTTAGCCTTGAAGGGCCATTAGAAGATGCGCACTCCCGCAGACGCACACATAGATGGGGAAGTTAAAGATGAGACTGTTGGACCGACAAAGAGAGGAGTCTCTCAGACCTGCCCACTGAGGGACGGCAGAGGAGAGTTAAAAGTATTCCATGAACTAATCCCATTCAGAAAGAGAGGACAACTTCATCATCATCACTAGCATCATCATCATTATCATCATCATCATCCATATCTGTAATTGTTAGCTCTGTGTGGAATAAAGAGTTTAGTAGCAGTAACCGGGCTTGTTGCTTTTGTTGGGAAGGACGACATGCCCCAAGACATCCTAATAAACAAATTAGCAAAATGTGGGCTTGGCAGAACTACCATTAGGTGGATCCACAACTGGATTCAAAATAGGTCACAGAAAGTGATCATCAATGGTAGCTTCTCATCTTGGAGTGAAGTTGGAGTGGGGTACCAGGGGGCTCAGTCCTGGGACCAGTATTCTTCAACATTTTTCTTAATGGTCTTGATGAAGAAATCCAGGGAATGATAATTAAATTTGCAGTTAATACAAAACTGGGTGAAATAACTAACTCCCTGGAAGACAAAAAGATGCAGGGAGACCTAGCCAAGCTTGAATGCAGGGTAGAAAACAACAATGCAATTCAGTGGAGACAAATGCTAAGTTCTTCATCTAGGCAACACAAATCAGCTGCATCAATACAAAATGGGGAACGCTTGGCTCAACAGTACTGGGAGTGAAAGAGCTCTTGGAGTTGTTGGCTAAACAGAAGCCAGCTGTGTGATGCAGCCACAAAAAAGGCAAATACTATTTGGGGATGCATAAACAGAGGCATCACTTCCAGAAATAGAGAAATACTTATCCTCTCTACTCTGCATTGGTCAGACCTCACATGGAATACAGTATTCAGTTTTGGGCACCCAAGTTTAAACAGGATGCTGATAATCTGGAGAGGGTTCAGGAGGGCAGCAAAAATGATACAGGGCCTGGAAAATATGTCTTTTGATGAGAGAATGAAAGAACAGGCCTGTTCATCCTGAAGAAAAATAGGCTACAAGGTGACATGCTAGCACTCTACAGGTACCTCAAAGGCTATAACAAAGAAGAAGGAAAACACATAGTCTCACTCAGGTTGTAGAACATGAAACAATGAACTTAAATTACAGTATAGCAGGTGCAGGCTAGACTAAAGGAAGAATTTCTACTTTCAACCCTTCTGGAACACCATGCATACCTCCACTAGTTGATGGTTGAGTTAGGAAATACACTGCCTTGTTCATTTGCACTCCTCAAATGACACCTTTGACCCCAGGGCTGATTTTCTTTTTGTCCTTCTGCCCATGCTTTAGGCAGGCTGCCCACAGTTTGCTTAGAAGAGGGGGTGGGGGAAACAGAGACACAGCTCTCCCTGGACAAGCTTTTACTGAGCTCTATAAGAAAAAGGTAAGGAAGATCCAAATCCCACCCATCTGAAAATCCTGTTAAGAAAAAAGATAAGGAAATCAAAAGATGAGATGAGGAAAGAATTATTTGAGACAAGCTTGGAGGAAACTCTCCCATCATTATTGAAGACGGAAGCCAATTCCTCCTTCCAGGTATGTCTGCATGGACTCTGCATGGAAAGGTGGCTCAGCTGGCCTGCCACTAATTACTTGCAAACTCTGTTCCATTTGATGTTGTAGCTTGCTTGATAGTTCCTTTTCCATTTCTTCCAGCAATGCATTTTTGAAATGGATGCATGCCCACAAAAAGATCCAGCCACCATTCCCATGAACGTATGACTATATACTCTAAAGAGGAGAACCAGTGCGCTTTTCCTTGCAAGCATCACAGAAGTACAAAATTTTTTGAACTGAATAAATCACTAAGGGTAGGTGTTCCATGGCAGCCCTCACATTTATTAAACTCATTTTTAATGCAAATCAACAGCTGTCAGGGTAAATCTAAGACAATTTTGCACATCATTTGCTTGTTTAAAAAAACCTTTTACCCTTGAAAACAAAGTATTCACTGCCTCTGATTTATAATAGAGCACCTCTGACAGTTAAGATGATGGAATAGTCAACTCAAGAATCTCTCCATACTGTTCATTTTGGTAATTAATATGACTTGTGCAGAATTGTGAATGGGTTAGCTGGAAGGACAAATAAAATAAACTCAAAAGAGGTTACCTGGTTTAAGTAGAAATGTGATCTAGTCAAAGCATTCTGTGCTTTTTTTACTGCACTGAGAAACACAAACATGACTGGCATATTTCCCCTCTGAACTTGTAAGCCAGTTAACTCCATTTAAACAGATTACCTCAAATCCATAGCCATAGCCTGGCCCAGGTGGCCCTGGGGGCCCAGGTTTCCCAGTTGCCCCATCAGCTCCTGCTTGCCCTTTTGGGCCTGGCAATCCAATATCCCCAGGGTCTCCCTGAGAGAGAAAATAGATTATTTTACATTGCATGATGTAAATCCGTAGTATTAAGATGAAGAAACCTTGTATAACTAGGTTGGAAGGAATCTCTTCCCTGTAGTTACAGTGCAATTTAGCCAATTCATTTGAGACCATTGCCTCCCATTTTTTGCCCAGTTCCATCTTTAAAAAGTAGATATGAAATTGATATTTATAACAACTTTGAACATCTACAAAAGCCATTTGCTTCATCATTGAGCAGTGGTAGCCTGTCCTGTACAGCATTAAGGGACTAAGCATCTTTCCTGGATAGAAGGCAAGGTTCACGTGAAAAATTAAATTGGCTTGAAACACTCTATTAAAAAGATGATGATGATGAGAAAGTAGTAGTATTGGTAGAAGAAGAAATAATAAAGCATGGCTTTGACCTCAACTGACAATGCTGAGCCCATCATTGTAAAAATGAATTTGAAGCCAAAAGCATATGGCAGAAGTACAGAACATTTTGACCTGAGGGCCAAATTCTACTTCAGAGCAGCTCTAAGGGGCCACATTCCAGTGGAAGGCAAAGGGGGTGAGGCCAAAATGCCAGCATAGGTTAGCTTTTTTAAAAAAGCTTACTGCCAGTAACTGAGCCGCAGAAGAGGCATTTTGACCTTTTAAAATGGGGGAAAACAGGCTTCCCTCTCCAGGCTTATACTAAGTAGCAACCATTTTCTGCAGTCTGTTTGAGCTAGAAAAGTTGGTTGGCCCTGCATTATTTTTGTTAGCTCCAAAGAACTTGAGATACTCCTTGCTTGACTGTGGGTTGAACATGAATAACTGGAGCTCTATGCACTGAAATCACATTCAATTTTCAGGGAAGTGTAAAATAATGGTGCAGTGGAAGAAAGCTCTGCATAGATTAAACCAGGAGTGGTTTTGTAAGCAAAATCTTAGCCATGTAATAAATATTTCCAGTGCAGCCAGGGTTTACCAGTAATAACTAGGAAGTTATTAAACGTATTTTGTCAATTACCTTTGGTCCAACTGACCCCTGAATACCTTGGTCACCCTGTAAAATACAATAAAACAGCTATAGAGTAAAGAGGCTTTGGAAGCAGCAAATACTGGTATATGAATGCAAGCAAATGAGGCATAGTGAGTTAATTTTTTTAAAAGATATGTTATAATTGTATACAAAAACACAACAGGCTAACATCTTTCTAAAGATTTTGCCCTGTGGCAAGGTTTTCCCAAAAGAATGCTTCTTTAATCTTAAATTATTTTTGTGGTGCTATTGCTGCAGAATGGAGACTGCAATCACTGAAACCGTGATAGGTAGAGAAAATGTTCTGAAAACATTACCTTTGCCTGTAGCCCTAGACAGAATTCTTCACCCACAGAATAGGAGTAATTGATCATACAGAGGCATGCCAAGAAGAATGGCTCATTCAGATACCCAGCAGATCACCTTTTTTGAGAAGGAATAATTCTGCTGTGCCTCTCTACACTGGCAACATGCCCTTTATCAAGGAAATTCTGAGACCACCAAGGTGTAGTTGGTTAATCCCTACATCTCACTGATCCAGTGAGAAACAAATTTTATACAGATTATAATTATTATACACATACAGTCATGGATTGTAAACAAAACTTCATTATGCCCTTCAGAAAAAAAGTACAGCTCAAACCTTTATATTACATCTTTAAATAATGTAGCAATGTTGTGTGGTTGGTATAGTGCACTACTTATACTTTGAGAAAATTCAGTCTTGCATGTGCCTGGAGAACTCTATCTATAATTTAATCACTCATTAAATATACAGTACAGGGAAGATTATCAGAGACAGAATAGCTGTGTCTTCTTACTGCTGATCTGATTGCTCATGCCCTGCATGAGGAAAATACACTTAGGGAACAGTCTTCTATCTCCCCAAACAGCCCTGGCTGATACTTAGATTTTTAAAATTATTTATATTTGTTCAGAGTAGCTGGTAGAGAATCAGGTTGATGGGCCAAGCTAGGCTGGAGCTGTCAACATCATTTGCTTGCTTAAAAAATAGCTCTGGACAGTGGGGAAAATTTGGCTTGGAACTTGTATGGAGGAAGACAGATTAACACTACACTGTTAGGCAAATTACTCTCTTTTCCCCAAACCTGCTATTAGCCACAGAGAAGAGAAAAACAGGTTTCTTCCATCAAGTTTCCTTTTGTGTAATGGTTTAATCAATGTGCTTGTGTGACAGCTGGGGAACATGTGGCCTTAAATCCCATTATCTTTTACCATTTTTTCTGAGCTCTTGAAGAAAAAGGTGAGGAAGATCCAAATCTCACCCTCCCCAAAATGCTGTTGAGAAAAAGATGAGGAAACAAAAAAAGTGAGGATGAAAATGAGCTGAGAAAAGAATTATTTGAGGCAAGCCTATGTTTTACTCAGTTAGGCTGCTGAGAGTTGATGGGATCTTCAGTTCAAGAACATCTGCACATTTTTTACCCCTGGTTTCTTTATTCATTGATTGATTGGTTTAGATCCCACCTTTCTACAAAAATGTAGCACTTAAAGCAGCTTAGAAAGGCAATTTAAAATAGATCAGAATAATAAAACATGCTATAATAACAGAATAACAATTACAGAATTTAAAAAGCGTTCAAACCATAGGTACTGATGGTATCAGTAATTTAGAAGGATAAGAAAGATGCTAACTGCACCAGCATGGCAGTCTAAATGAAATCTGGAAATCAAAAGCAAAGAATGGTGGGTTGCTAACAAGACCAGAGAATCTGAAACCCCTAAATCTGGAGAGAAAGATAGGAACAATGCACCCTTGAGTTTGTAACTTACTTTTTCACCCTTGGCTCCAGCAACACCAATTGACCCATTTTGTCCAGGATGACCAGGGGGGCCCTGAAAATGACAGCTTCTGTTAAGTGTATATCATTAAAAATTGCTCATAACATCCATTTTTAAGGGGCAACATCCATCTAATTAATATAACCCTTATCATCTGAAAATTCTAATCAAATAGCAACTTCTTAATAGTTACTTGAATGCATCCAAGACAGAACCATCTCTTACAGCTGTAAACACACATGTCAGAACACAGGTCCTGGCAAACAGCTGTAAAGCAGTGGTGGAAGGGATTTTGAGTGAAGATTTAGCACACAAGAAGGGGTGCTGCATCCCTATGTCAACTATGTTGGGTTCCTCATAAGGGGGAAAGACAGGATATAAATGTAGCAATAGTAATATCAAGTGCAATGATTTTTCAGATTTTTCTTGGAAAGTGCCATTTGAGCACATTTCTGTGACAAAAGTAGAATTTCCTTCTTTTCTGAAGCAGGTACAAAAGTACTTGGCAATAAAAAAACAAATTGTCTTCTGTAAATAAAAGTTATATGACAGACATGCCAGAAAGTCTCCTGGGAACTTCTTCCACAAAAACTGGACCTTGAGTGGTGCTGGAGCCTCTGAAATGTCTCACTACTCATAAACAGAATCATGACAATATGAAATACCCTACATTTATCAGAATATTAAATTTGTAAGGGCTTAGTTCTTATAATGTTAGTCAAATTCCAGTCACAAACTCTGCAATCAGACATAATACCTGCAAACTGACAGTTTGAAAAGGCAGTTTTTATCCAAGCATTTCAGTCAAAAAGGAAGCTTTCTCACAGCAGTTTCGCCTGTGTTGGCAAATCTGCTTTTATAATCACTTTGTATGATTCTTAAGCAGGTTTGCACAGAGGTCACTATGATTTATGTGAAGGGATATGTGGATCAGCAGAACTAGAACTTTTTACCTCAAAGCTCTTTCCATATCATGTTCATCCTACACTGTAATCTTTGGGTTTTTTCTGCATATTTGTGTGCATTTTGCATTTTTCCAGACATACGGTTCATTTGTGTGCATTTTTCAAAAGTAGGTATATTTTGGGGGTCCATGAATACATTGCAAATTCAGCAAGGTACAGACTTTGACTGCATATAGTGCTTGAGTCCACAGTAGGGCTTGGGAGGTGCAAAGTGGATAAGTGCTGATCAAAATGAATTTAAATGAATTTCTACAATTCTACTCATGACAAACTTTAGTGAAAGAAAACTTGGGGCAAACCATATATTATACAGCAGCCAAATATAGCATATCCTGACCATCCTCTTGTCAATTACAGAGTACCCTCAGGAGGTGCTTAACCCCACCCCATCAATAACTTTCCTGCAGAAACTCCCAGCCTCCACTGTTTTGGCCCTTGCTAAGACTCATAGATATGACATGGGTTTGGACCACAGGTAGGGTAAAACTGTTTGGGGACAGTACACCTTCTCCCCTGCCCATTAAGATCTTCAAATCCTTTTCAGAAACACTTGGCTTCAGCTTTAGATGGGTAGCTGACCAAGCAGGGGTGGGGGGGGGGGGGGGCTTTGCTGCAGTTTCTCATGCAAATGTGCCTGATGCTGTCATGACTATTTTTTAGTCTGTCACCATGTTCACCCTGTGCTTTTAATACTGCTGTCATCGCTTTACTGATTTGGGATTATGGTCTATTATCTTTTTACATGGTTTTATGTATTACCTTAAAATTGCTTTCTTTAATGTTTGTAAGCTGCCCTGGATGCTGTTTTATGGGAAAGCAGCAGGAAAGACACGCTGTCGGGGTGGAGGGGAGGGGTGTGTGTGTGTTAATCACTCCCACCCCAGCCATCCTTTCAGGCTTTGAGGTGGAAGGGGAGGTGGGGTTCATTTACACACAGCTGCAGTTTCCTTTCTGTATGCCAAAGTCTTAATTTCCCTAACATGTTAATTAGCAGCATGGGAGGAAAGCATGGCCTTTTGTGTCAACCTCAATAGCATTGGCTTATTAGATAAATTAATATGTTTTTTTCAAGCCTATGACTACATTCAAGCCACTAATTTCTTCCTCAGGCAATTCTACAGAATACTGAAATAGCATTTCAGCAATGAAATAAAAGGAATATTAAAAATGGGGGAAATGCCCCCCAGGAAATAGACTCTTTAACCTGTGGCCTTTAAGTGCATTTCAGTAGAAGTGAGTACCATTGCAATAAATTGGAAGTAAATCCAAGTACATTACATAGCACTTGAAAAGCATTCTCTCATAAGGCAAGGCATCATCTCATCCCAACTGGCCAAGTGTATCCTAGGAATAACAGATTTTGCCTGCTGTAACTTCTGAATTTTACAGGATACTGATAAAGCAGGATACAGAACCCAAGCAGTGTGTGCTCCAACCCCAGGAAGTGATGTGGAGAAGCAGCTGTGAGCTCCACCAATCCTGAAGGTAGGACCTGCAACCATCACTGTACCACTCCTACTTAAGATTAAAAAGAAGGGTGTGTGGCAGCGCACTTCACCTGGGGAGCAGTCATTTCCCTGAAGGCATCATAGCCTCACATTCTAGAGACACTGGCCTACTGGAAGTTAGTATATTTCAGTTCACTTCCCATTTCCTGGTCTTAAGAGAGAGGCCACTCTCCAAATGACTCTGAATGTCTCTGCAGAAACCCAGAGCAGCTTGTCCTCCCAGTGCCACACTAGGTCATTCCTCCTGGGAAGCAGGGAAAAGTAAGAGTTACATTTTGCTGTGCTGTCTCTTATTTACAAGAGATGAGCAGGGCTTTCATGTCGCTATGACAGTTTGGAGGGCTGTCATTCATAGGGTCACCAAAAGTTGGAGAAGACTTGCTGGCACATAACAGCAAATGCTGTCTCATGAGCCTTGCTGCTAAACAGCACACATATATAAAATAAAAACTTACACGAGGGCCTGGATTCCCAGATGCTCCATCTTTCCCATTTGATCCCGGCAACCCAGGGACTCCTGCATTTGAATCTGGTGCTGGCATTCCTGGAGGTCCAGGTGAACCAGGAGGGCCTGGTGGGCCAGGTGCACCCTATACAAATTAGAGATACTGTTATACAACTTTGCAGCTGTCACACCAAAAATGGATTCATTGGATGGTCCCCAAAAGCCAATATCTATCAGCCTCAAACTCACACTGCACATTATGGGGATAATAATACCACTGTAGGATGGCCAGGTGTCCTATTTTACTAAGGACCATCCTTTATTTGAAGAACTATCAGAAGACAGTCCTCGGTTTGAAAATGTTTTCTATTTGAAGGTGCTTTAGTTTGAATCTAGATTAAGGAGGCATATGAGGAGCCATAAGAAGGGAGAGCTTGGACCTCAGAACAGTAAGTGCCTGGACAGCAGACTGAGCAGCAGGCGGACACATTAGCAGCTCATAGTCTCCCCATGATGCCAAGATACATTGCATTGCTATATAAATTATAGTAATCTGTTCTAAATTTGCATTTGTCCATATAAATTAGCACATGCAAATTATATGCCCTTTCATGTTCTCTTCTCTGGTGATGCATAAGTTACCACCCTAAATACTTACCCATTGTAAGAGGTTCCTAGAATAGCACATATGAAACACTTTGATTTTAAAAATGCAATAAATGATAATAAGAAAAATACATAGTAAACTTTCCATGTTGGCAAAATGCATGTGATCAAGCTTTCAAGGGATGGACTCTCCAAAGAGCTGTGAATATCTCTAGGGAAGTACACAACCACTGATGATGTGTCACAGCATATCATATAGTTCTCTAGAGGTGTTCATAACTTTTCGTTAGAGATATTCATATGGGGTTTATAGCAGTCCACACGTTATTTTATATTATTGAGGACTACCTGTACTATCAGAGAATGGGGTGGCTAGATGGAGTCACTGACGTAGTCGGTGTGAGCATAAGTGGACTCTTGGGGATGGTGGAGGACAGGAAGGCCTGGAGGAATGTTGTCCATGGGGTAGTGATGGGTTGGACGTGACTTCACAACTAACAACAACAACCTGTACTATAACTACCTTTCCCCTGCCCCCACCCCTTGTCCCTCCCTCCCTCCCTCCCTCCCTCCCATGAACTCCCTTGTGCCAAAAAGTGACTCAGTTGTAAAAATAACAGAAATCTCAAGTCAAGTCATTCACTTGTTGCTCCCAAGTCAAGTACATGAATATCTCTAGAGAACTACACAACATGTCATCAGTGGCCCTAGAGATATTCACAGCTTTTTGTTCCCTATCATTGGCTGAAATGTACCCAAGCCAGTGTGCTTCAGGGCAGGTGTAAGGCCTCAAGGATGGAGCAGAACCACAACAAAACAGCTTCTGGGAGTGGCAGGAGCAGAGGTACCCAGTTTTCCCTACTTATCTGTTGTTGTTTTATTGTTTTGATTAATAACTTGCCAATCCATGAGTTAACATTAAGCCTAACATTAACTAATGGAGATAGACCAGGGGCTAGAGAGTCAGGCTTTAATTATGCTGCTGGGAGTGGGGGGTTATCACTGGAGCCACTTTTTTGAAGTAGTCCTCAAGAGTTGTTTGTACAGCACATGCTAAAAGGGAGCTAGATCAGTATTAGCAGGCTCATACTACAGATGATGAAATGATGATGAAATGGCAGTAGAGCAAGAAAGAGAGAACCAGAACCTGTCTGAGTAAAATTTGGCAGGCTTGATCCTATCCTATTCTAGCTATAGAATTAGGTGGTCTGCAAATATTACTTAATTCTATAGACAGCAAGCAAGCAAGTTCTGCTTATTTTGTTTTAGGTCTGGTTGTGTTTGGAACTGTGGAATTTTATTATTCTTATGGTTTATTTTACATTAGCAGAGCAACTCAGAAATATATTCAGAAAATGAACGAACAAGAACCAACAACATAAAGTACTTTAAAGTGCTCAAATTGATTCATATTCATGCTCCTGATATAATCTATGGAAGAATGATATCTTATAGCTAGCTTAACTCTATAAGACACTGATTTGAAAAAATATTCTTCTTTGAAAGAAAACTATATATATTGTGTTTGAATATATTTGAAAGAAAACTTTTAATAACTATTTTTCTCTTTTTTACATTACTGTATACCTACAGACATGCATATCAGATTCACTCTCTCTAGTACCTGTAGTTACTTTATTATTACTGTATTATCATCATAATTACAATGCTGTATTATATTTAAGATGCTTCAGTGACTATGGAAGTGTTTCTCAAGTGTTTTATAATGCATAGAAGGTAAAACATATACATATACTAAGACAAACATTTGCCTTATGCATGTGATCCAACTTACATACAAATTTGACAAGAAATGGAACTTGTTCATAACCCAGGGACTACCTGTATAGGGGGAAGGCTTCAGCAATTTTTGGCACACTTTGCTCTCCATGGCTGGCTGGAAGCACAACAGTGCTTCTCCTGTCTGCTGCCTCTGATTCTGTTCCCTAGTACCAGATTGGAGGCCAGTCAAGTAAAGAAAATCGTTTTTCTAAATTGCAATCTTGATCAATTCGAATAACAGCACAGCTTTGTTTAAATAAATCATGCTTGAAGTAAAAGATCTCAATGTTTCACTGAGAGAAGTGCAAATGGAACACCGGGGCGGGGTCACAACTCTCCCATTCCTCCACACCCCACCACCACCTTCCTTTTTTCCTGTTAAAGTTGGCTCTTAAAACTTGAGAAGAGACTTGACTAGAAAACTTCTTGCAATGACTTGAGACTCAACTTGGACTTGAAAGTAAAGACTTGAGACTTGACTCAAGACTTGGAGTAAAGAACTTGAACACATCATTGCACAAAACTGCTACTATAATGAGTAGGGAAAGCTACTTTGGGTTAGCAAAGAGATGTAAAGTCTGTGGAATATAGACAATTCCACCCCACTCATTCCCTCCATTTAAGAAGGTTTGTTTGAACTTGCTACAAAGATTTGACTTGTAGGCAAAACAGTCAATAACCCTGGAAATGGTCACACCAGGGCATAATCTAATAGCATTCTGTGATCATAGAAGTTTTCAGAGAAAGGAGAGGTACAATCATTCTAGAATTCAGGGACAAAGAGAATTTCCCTGATTGAAATTCCAGGTGATACTTGTTCATTCTGGGCATGAAAGTAAGCTGTGTATTGTGAGGGAAGTCAATGCCTTTTTTCCTTAAATCTCATTTTCTTACATACAACTCATATGATGCTAATGTCCAGCAACATCTATCAACTAACATGTTAATTACCAACTACAGGTCTTCCAGAATTTCAAATCCAGGGCCTTTCCAACACTACAAAATGGAGAATGAAGTGACTTTTTCCCCAATTTTCCCCTTCCTTAAATTGTCTTAAAGCACAGGAGCCCTCAAAAGTTGGTAACACTATGTAAGAATTTTCATGACTACACTTTTGATAGAATGGGCTGTAAGACAATGCCCAGACTATTAAGGAATGTCCCATGCAGTCCTATAACCAAGGATCTTACATCCCACAAATCCCCAAAGAAATGGGCACAGGATTGCAGTTCTTCCTTCTGAAGATATCTACTGACTCTATGGTGTTTCAGAAAAAGCAACATTTAGATTCCACCAACATAACTTTCAGTCTTTCACAACTTCAGATGCACAGTATAATTTGAAAAGTGGAATTTATCTACAAAAATCTGTACCAACTTACCCTGGGAAGTTCTATATCTCTGCCAAAGTCACCAGATCCAGAGCCTTCTATTTCTACTCTTCTCTGAAATGAATAATATTAATTTTAAAAGCTAGTTAGTGGGAGATGAAACAACTCCTCCCCAAGAACTTAGAACAATGGCCTAACCACTCCCTGCCTTGCTTTACCTTCAGGCAATCCCTTTGCTGTGTATCTGACATCTGGTTACCCAATCATGGGACTTGCTAGTAGCCTTATTTCTTCTTACCTTTGTTGATCTCTTACCCAGCTCTCTCTGTTCAATTTGCTACCTATGTATATGCTCATTTCTGTTTCTTTCATCACTATCACATCTATTTCCCCTCCTCATCTTCTCATGTCCACATCTACTCATGTCTCTCTTGCCCCTTTCTTTCGTACATTCTCTCCCTCAAGTATTTGCTGTTTGTTGCAAAGCTTCAATATAAGATTGAAAAGACAAGCAAATAGAGGAGCTGTTCTTAAGAGACACTGAAACTCACAAATCCTCTTGATGAAGCAGGTGGTCCAGGAGGCCCTGGAAGTCCAGGAGGGCCAGGCAATCCAACACCAGTATCTCCCTAGAAGAAGAGTAAATATGATGACATTTTGAGGTTCTGAATGTGGTTTCTGCAAATACTACCCATTTATTCGTACACTCTGCTTTCTATTCTTTAACCAAGTACTGATCCATAAGAGATTTTTTCATCTTATCTCATGTGATTGCAAAGTTTGCTCAGAAATCTTTAGTGAAGAACTTGGTCAAAAGCCTTTTGAAAAGTTCATGTCACAAAGACCGGGAGATTGCAGCCTTGAACAACAGCCCTGCACTATCTCAGCAAGGGTGGAAGTGCTAGCTTTACCACCTTGCCAGCCCTCTCTCCCACCTGGCATAGCCTGTTCCCAAGCCCGCTTGCCACCTCATAAGCCTTTCTCTCCTGGCTGATCTTGGGGATGGGTAGACTGAGGCGCTGCCGAGACTAGCTCCAGGGCCCCACTCCTGCAAAGAGGCTTGCTTACTGTGGACTCGATGGACAACTTGCCTACACCTGGCCTGAGCTGCAGCAGGACTCTTTCTGCCAGACTGACATAAGGTGGTGATGCTGCTTCAGGGGGAGCACAAGGGTAACCCCCCCCCACCTCAATAGTGTTATTCTCTGTGCCAGTGGGGGCAGAGGAGAGAGTGTTGCCTTGGTCTGTAGGAATTCAATCTCTCTCCAGGGTTCCCTCTCCATCTGACTCCTAATCTGGAGTGTTTGCATCTTGTGATGGGCGGGTCAGACAGGATGATTTTTCCCCTTTGCAGGGTGGGAGCCACATTACAGTGGTCTGTACCCAGAGGCTGATGGATCCAGATGATTTCCAGAGGACTCTGGGGAATTTTCCAGCTGATATGGCTGGTGGACCTGTCAAGTCTCTGGTTGATCTCTGGAATACAGATTACCCAGGTGGTTGACATGATCACTCTGGAGTATCTGGAAGATCACTCTCTGTAGTAGAGCTTGTATGGCTCTGTGGTATACCCCAGCACTAAGAGTGATGGAACGATTGAGTGCAGATGGAGGAAAACTCCTAGTGAATAGTAATGTTTGAGCTTACATTTGAATATATTTGGAGTCAGTGAGAGCATCAAAGAAGCAGTACCTGACTGCTTCCATTCAATCTTCCATTTGCTGCCCAGAGAAGCTCTCCAGGATTGCCCAAGGTCTATTACTTGTTGGTCCTAAGGACAACCCTAAGTGTAACCTCTGTTGGTTACACTGGCTGCCAATTGAAGTCTGGGCCTAATTTAAGATGCTGGTGATGACCTATAAAGCCCTAAACAGCTTGGGTCCTGGATACCTGAAGGAGTGCCGCCTTCCCTATCTGCCCTCCTGCCCCTTGAGATCGGAGGCGGAGGTCCTTCTTTGGGAGCCCTCCTTGAAGGAGATTAGAAGGGGTGACTACCCAGCAGAGGGCCTTCTCTGTGGTGGTGCCCTGACTATGGAATATGCTCCCCAGAGAGGTTTACTTGGTGCCGATGTTATATTCTTTTTGGTGTCAGGAGAAATACGTTATTTTCCCATCATTTGAATGTTTAATTGATTTTAACTGGGATTTTATTATATCAAACTGTAGGATGCTGTGGTGTTTTGTTTTGTTCCATTCATTTTTATTGTAAACCATCCTGATACACTAGTGGTGGACAGGTTCGAAAAGCTTTTAATAAATAACAATACATACATCTAGGAGCCATCTTGAAGCCTGCTCAGCACTTCCAGGACAAAACCTCTTGTATTCACCAGGGCATTCAAGTAGATTCTGGAGCCTGCTAGTTGTTAAACAGGTCTGAATATGTTTCTTCTTTTTTCATTTTCTTTTAAAAAGACCCTGAGGGTATGGAATGGGCTTCCCCAGGAGGTGGTGTCGAGGCCTCTTCGGTGAGGGTGTTCAAGGATAGGCTAGACATGCACATGGTGGGCATGTCATGAGTGGAGCCGGCTGGAGCCGGGGGTCAGACAAGATGGCCCGGGAGGCCCCTTCTGACTCGCTCTATTTCTATGTTTCTATGTTATTGTATTATACATTTTAACTGGTTTAATATGTGGTTTTAAAATTTGTATTTTTAATGATGTTTTAATATGTCTTAATACAATCTATCTTTTTTAATGTGCTTTGCAGACCACCTGGAGTACTTTGGTTGTTGGGCAGTATAGAAATTAAATAAATAAATAATGCCCAAGTTCAATTCAACTTGCTTGTCCTTATTTTCAAAACCCAAAATGGCTTGAGATATAAATACATGCATGCCGGTATCCATGTCACCTGCTTATTCTTTCAGCATTTTTCCCAAGGCCCTTCTCCGGCTATCATCAGAGATATGAAGGATCAACTACAAAGGAAGGGACTTTCTCTGTAGTGATGCATTGGTGAACCTATTTTGGGGATGGAGCTAAGCACGCTAGATTGCTCCTGGGAAGCTTGAAAGAATCCCTGCAATGGATGAGGAGCCACAGTTACATAGGAGTCACCAACTTCCCCTATTACCAGCAATCCATGGGATAATCTCTTTCCCATCCATTTCATTGCACACCCCTTAATTGCCCATTTCCTTCTTATCTGGCTACCTTGTCCTTGCTTGCCTATCTGTCTCCCACACCTACACCTTCTTTCCTATATTTTAAGCTCCTTCCCTGTCCCCTCTCCCTTTTCCTTGAACTCTTTCTGTCACCTGTTTTTCTTGCCCCCCTTTTCCACATTCTTTTTCTCCCTGCACCTTTTTGCATATCTCTATCTTTCATGCTTGTTTGTCTGTCTCCCACTCAAACATTTTATCTCCTTTCTCTCCCCACCTTCCTCCGCATCTCTGTCACATAGACAGTTTGTGGAAAGATTTCAACTCCACAAGTATAATGCTGTTTGTTCGTGGATATGTTTAAAACCACCTTACACCTTTCACTCAGTGTCAAGCACCAGATGCAGCTCACATAAAATTAGGAACAGAAGAAACTGGAGACAACAACATTAAAACAGTGCACTTACTTTGTGTCCTTAAAAAAAAAAAAAAACGTGTAGTGACATCCTAGCTAATTATTCTGAAGGATACTTGTGGGAATGTTAGATAATGTTGATGCTTGGCATTTGTTTTTGCATAAATATTCTGTCTGTCAATAATATTGATATTTCCAGATAGACACACACACAAATACTCTGAGAAAAAAGAAAATGACAGACAATTAGATCTAGGCTTACTGGAATAAGCATGTCTCTGGATGATATTGGAAGGCCTAGATGGAGGGGGTTAGACAAATCTCTTTGAACAGGGTGCTCCACGACCTGAAGGAGGAAGTTCCACAACGCATAGTACTGACAGTGATGCAAGATGCAGAAGGGCCTCTCTTGGCTCTTTTAGAGGATTATACTGGAGAAACAATCCACTAGGTATCCTGATACCAGGCAATTTAAGGCTTTCAGAGTCTTGACCAAGCAGTCAAGTGTCAAGCAATCAGTGCAGCTAGTATACTAGTGGAGTCACATGCTCCAAACAGTGGTTCACTTTGCTGTACTTTAATAGATATAAACACACATTTTGTTAAGATCTCTCTTTACCTATTATGGTTTTGTTTTAAGCATGGTGGAATGTCAATTAGCTAATTAACTAATATTGCTGGAATGAACAATAAGCTATAGTAAGAAGTCCCTAAAGCTTGTTGCTTCTGGCCCTGAAAATGTGCACTGATCAGGAAATGATTCTCAGGAACAGGGCAAAATAAAAAGATAGATCACGTGCCTTCACCCAGATGGACAAAGCATACACAAACATAGTAGCCTACCAGAGGAGGGAGAAATCTTCAGTCACTGTTTTATACTATGTTTTGATCAGGGAGGCTAAGGAGGCTATCAGTTCTCCTCATTAACTTCCCTGAATGCCCAGGTTCTCCACACTAAGGCCTTGATCAAAGACCCATCTGGGTACATGGCAAAAATCTTCTTTCTGTGAAATTTGACTGAGATGTAGGAGCACATTCCCATCCACTGAATTCTGCTTTTGTCATGCCACTACAAGCATGTTCCAGCATGTTCACATCATTGCCATGTAAATGTGGCTTCCCAGCACTTAATATGTAGGATTGGCCTACATGCAAGGAGCATGCCTTGTAGACAGAAGCACTATCCTGTGTGAAGTCACCTTCATTCTCAAAAAGTATTAATTAGTATGGCCATCATTGTAATGACAGCTGATGCATTTATTTCTTGTAGATTAAAACAGCACCCACCTTTTCTCCTTTAGGACCAGGTTCTCCTTTTAATCCGGGTTCTCCTGGTAAGCCTGAAGTTCCTGGTTTACCCTAAAAGGGAAGGCATACTACTGTTCTTCCAACAGTTAAAGACTACTTTATCTAAGCCATGAATAGCTGAAAGGAAGCTAGTTTCCAGTAAGGAAGCAGAACCCCCTATAAAGCAGGAATACAGTGCCTCCAGTCTACAGGCTTGATTAAGGGCCTCCCAGTCCTAGATGCTGAGGTCCATCCATAGCGTGCTATCCGTCAGAGCAAGGCACCCTGATCAGGCAATGGAGAAAGAAAATGGCTTTCTTTCTCTGGAGCTGAATACCTGCTTTCTCCATGCATGAGAAAGTGGCCTCAGGTACAGAGAAAAGGGCAATATCTGACCATTTCTGTATGCACAGAATTGCATGCAAGCCATGGTTGTGGTCAGCTCACTTTCTTTACTCTGTACCTGGAAAAAAATACACAGAGAATTAAAGAGAGCAAGGCAGCTGTGAAGGAAGATGCCCAGAGTCCTTTACCAGATCATTCTCTGTGAGTATCATTTGAAAATGCATAGCTGTGTGCATGAATAAATGTGGTTCACATGTATGAAATGGGATTGTAATGCCCCTGACATGTTTCCAGTGTGCCAATGTGGCCTTTGAGGCAACAAGTTTCCATGTCTAGTATAAAGGATACATCTAGGAAGATAATACTGAGAAATACAAGACAATGGGTTCAACTAGGCCTTGGGGGTGGGGGGGGGCATGCCCACTACTTGCACCTTTTCAGTGCATTTGGGCATGTTGAATGAGTTTTGTAAATGCTTCAATACATGTTGACATCGAGGCTCATCATGTCAAAAAAGTAGTTTGAACTGAGACTTTAAACACTGCCAAACCATACACATTCAGAGGACCTCCTCTTCTATAGACTTACATCCACTGTCAGAAATGCTGCTTTACCTTGACTTCAGCACATACATGTGGCAATGTTAAATAGAGTCAGTGTGGAATAGTGGTTAGAGTGTTGAACTCAGATGGAAGAGATCCAGGTTCTAGTCCCCACTCAGCCACAAAAAACACTAGGTGACTTTAGGCCAGTCACTTATTCTCAGCCTATCCTACCTCACAGGGTTATTGTGAGGATAAAATGGGAAGGAGGAGGATTATGGAAGCCCCCATGGGCTCCTTGCAGGAAACAAGGTAAGATATGCATGTAAAAAAATGAATAAATTCCAGGGCCTTGTTCTAATTCAAACAACTCCCCCACCCCTATGCTGCCGAGCATTTTGATAGCAATATACATGAGAAGGAAACTTACTGGTGACCCATCTTTGCCAGGAGTGCCCTGAAACAAAAAACAACCTTTAGAAAAGCAAATAGCCCCTAGGAAGAGTGCAATAAGAGTGCAACACCAGACAACATCTTATGCTGTGATGGAATAATTAAAAAAATAAGGTGTGTCACAACAGCACTATACATTGTTTTATGTCTTTTTTGTTAGGGTGGTGGAGGCTCTGTTTTGAGCTTAAAATATAATCTTGGGCTACATGAACCAAATTCTAAGGGTTCCTAAAGTTTTGGTGAGGTATCTGTACAAGATGGACCTGCTCCAAATTCCCAAGAATTCTGAAGCAGGTAATAAAATGCCCTTTAAATATTCTAAAGCAGCAACCTAAATTAACACTAGAATTTCTTCCTGAAACAGTTGAAATTGGCCCACCTGTCATTTAAGGTTTTCTCAGAACAAATGAGCACCCAATTCCAAATGACAGCTTTGCATTGTATTAAACCCTGGTCATCCACCAGTGGAATAGTTTCCTGCTGCGTCTCCTCCATGAACTCTCCCATTCTAGTCTAGAGAGTTGAGAAACACCTACCTGAGTAGAAGTAGAGGATGGAGGATCTTGGAGGAAGAAAAGCAAGGGGAAATCCACTCTTAGAGCATTCAGTTTAAGGCTTAGATACTGATGCACAGCAGGGTACATTTTATAGCTTACACATGCCAGGAATACAGGTCTAAAGTGCTGCTTTGATTATAATTTGCTAAACATGCCCAAGACAAGCCCAGTGTTTACTACATGAGAGAAGGCAATCTGTGTTATTTTACAGCAGGTTGAAGGGCTTCAGGAGAGGAAACTGTTGCATAGAAAACTTTAAGAAAATCCCCCATGGGCGTACCTCTAGACTTCCATTTATTTGCTTATATCAGAAGCTAGAAAAGCAATGAAGAAGCAAGCAAGATTTGGCTTACAGAAGAGAACACATCTCTCTTGTGTAGTTTCATAAATAATCTCTCTGCTTTGGTCATCTTCCATATCCTCCTACCACAGTAAATCACTGATGGTTGCTGGTACATCCAATAATTCTTCTTGTCTCTTCCAATATTTCTATCTATTTCATGATCTTATTATACAATGCTATGAAAAAAACTGCTCTGAAAGTTTGTCTTTTCATTTTTAAATACTTTCAACTAGATCTTTTCTTTGGCTAGTACGCCCTTACTCTTGTGTTTATGGGTTGGCATTGCCACTGTAGAATATGTCCAAACTGCTTAGCTGTCTTGTTTCTGCATCTACTGTCAGTGATCTGGGAATTCTCACCATCTTCTACATTTAGCTCCTTAAGAATATTTGTGTCTCCAAGATTTCCACTGGTTGACATTTTGCTAATGATAACCAAAGCCTGTTCATATGATGCTTCACTTAGTCAAGCGTGAGAGCAGACCAGCTTGTGCACATGCATACCCCTTTGCCAAACACAGAGTGATATGTGCAAACTGGATGTTTTATGTTTATCTGTTATGTGTTGTCTCCTTGACCTTATTATGCTGTTCCTGTTTTAAAATTGATGGCTGGAGAGTAGGTTTTGGAGATTTAGTCTGGAAATAAATGCAAGCCTTGCATATCTAGCTCACAAACTTTTTTGCATGACACAGATCTTTCCAAGGTCACCATTTTCAAAATATTTGATGCACATGCAGCAATTTGGGATGAACTGCATTCATATATAATAGCTGTGCCAATGCTGGCAGACTACAATTACAAAGCTTATTAAATGGGCTGAATGATTTAACAATTCCCCATTCTGCCTCTTTTGCCTTTCTCTGTGGGTTATTGCTATTCCAACAAAACAGAATAGAGACTTTTTTCTAACAGCTCTCTGTCTTTGGCTTGTAGAAAGTGGTGGTGATGGGGAAGAAACAGAGCTTTTGTAGCAAGGAGGGAAATAGAACTGAGGCACAGGATGGAAGATGGAGAAGGAACAGAAAGTTAGTCACCTTACATGAGGAAGCAATATTTTGGCACCTGTGAATAAATCTTACAGTATCATACTGTGCTTAGTACCATTTCACTTCTAGTTTTCCCTCAGCCCTGTTTACTCAGTGCCATTTAATCTGATTGTCTGTGGCAACTCACATGATGTTTCCATCACAGCCATTATTTCTGATTAGGTGACCTCACAAAGGCACCAAAACACCACCATATGGGTTGTCAGAGCCAATAGGATTCAGTGACATTGTAAGGAAATGAAAGCAAGGGCAAAGATGGAAGAGGTAGCAAGCAAGGTGAAGAAAGGGATGTCAAATAACACCAGAACAATGCAAATGTACAGAAAGGTACTTTTTTGACAGCATGGCTGTATCTAATGATGCTACTCCTAATGCAAATATCAACATGAGAGAATATTTAGCACAGTCCTACGTAGTAAGCTTGCAAGACTCACAGGTTTTCCATCCAGTCCAGCCTTCCCAGGAAGTCCAGGTGGCCCTATAGTTCCAGGTTGTGCTTCTTCCATCCTAGTTTTTTGTGGTGGCCCTGGTGGTCCTTCCTCTCCCTTTTGACCCTTTTCACCCTTTCGGTCCTTAAGGTAAAATATGCACAGTTAAGGAGATCATTCTAAGCATATCTGCTTAGAATCAGAACTAAATGCCAACAGAATCAAAGCGAGTTATAATTCTGAATAAACATGGTTAGGATAGGGCAGTGAAGGCTTCCTTTGTTTTTCACTTTAAAGCACAATTAAAATTGGAAGACAACACCTTGAAACCTTTCTAAGTTTATTTATGAACCTACACACACAGCTGCATAGGATAATTTATGAGTGCAGACCAGCCCTAATACATCATGTTCTATTGAAAAGATGACTTAAACCCCAGTTCCACTGGCCCTCTGTAAGGATTCTGAGCATAATGGATTTTCAGAGAAATCCTATGCATGCCTATTCATTTAGTGCAGCTTACTTTCAGGCAAACAGGTGCAGAAATTCAACCTGCCTCACACATCAAACTATGTGCTTACTTTTTCTCTGCTTGGACCTTCCAGAATACCATCATAAGGCTCAGGTTCTGTTTTTAATATTCCTTGAGATACAGTGGTAGATTCACTTTCCTGTTGACTGATTTCTGTGGTGGTTGCACCTAATGACGATAGAAATTGAAAACTACATAAAATGTGGAAGGCTACACAGAATTGCATTTACTAGGGTAAAGAACTACACATAAGAACATAGGTAGTAAGACATTAATTGGTCCATAAGAAAAAAGAAAGAAATACAGAAAACAAAGACTATAAGTAGAAATACTAAAAGAGAAAACCAAATCTTCTTAAACTGAAAGCAACTGTTAAAAAATTGGTTAATTAAAATAATGATCAAACCTTGAAAAATTATTTTACAAAAATGATTAGAATTCAGTCATAATAGCACAGAATAAATTTCAGAGCTGAATATAGTGGTGAGAAGTCAAGGAACTGGTGTTTTAATCCCTTATATGTTTTAATCTTTCAGTTTCATTGGTGAGTTCGGTGAACGAAAGAGCTGTGCCCAGGCTTATGCAGTATCCTCAGTCCTGCTACTAGTAGTGAGCAAGAGACAGCTAAATTCCACAGCAATTATGTGGCTTAGTAGTTACAAACTGGGAAGCCTCTCCTAGCCTTATCACACCCCCCACATTTGTAATATGGATTTATATACTGACCTCTTTAATAATGCTGTTATTAAGGACAAGTAAAATAATGTATATGCTTTGAACACACGGAAGGAAGTACTTCTCACAACACACTGTTAAAATATGGATGACTTTAGAAAGGGATTAGATAAATTCATGGATAATAGGGTCATTAATCTTAATAGCTATATAATACCCTCCAGTGTAAGAGGCAAAGCCAAAAGCAAAAGAAGAAGACTGGCTATGAGATGGTTCTGTTCCCATAAAGGAAGCCACAGTTTGAATTTACAAGAGCCGACTCATGTAGCAACATCAGAGGTGACCTGGGCTTTTCTTCCTTAGGTTTCTATTATGCATTCAACATTTCTCACTCACAGTTGTGATGGCCAGTTTTGCAGGTGTTTGCAGAGTAAGGAAAATATAGTATTATTTATGAAAGTGAAACAAAATGCATTTACACATTTATGTAAATATGTGATTCTACCATACCACAACACCACCCAGATGTTATGGAGCAGAACAGCAAGGGGGAAAAGCTCTTTGAGCACAGGTCTAATTTCAGTTCTTTGCTGAAAGCAACAATACATAAATAAGATTAACATTGTGTAGAAAAACTCAATGTCTGTGCATATAGGTTTCTGAGGATACTGATGGGAAGGTGTTCTTGCACTCATGCACTGCATATAGACTTCTCATGTGCATTTGGTTGGCCACTGTGCAAACAGAATGTGGGACTAAATAGACTCAGTATGGCTCCTGTGTTCTTATATAAATAGGAGATATGCACTGCACACACTTGTAGCAATAACGCTATTCGTAGTTATATAGCACTTCAGAGCATTCAGGGCATTTCAAACATTCCTTTTCCAGCTCTGTAAGATAGATAGGTTGGCCATTGCCCCATATTGCAGGTGGAGCAACTGAGGCTGAGCAAGTGGCTTTCTTCCCCCTCCCCCATTCTTTATTTTTTTAAGACAAAAAAAAAACCATAAATACATCACAACAACAAAAACACAATAATAAAACTAAATAATAAAGTGCCCCCACCGCCCCGGAGACCAATGCTACTACCATTCATATACTATAACAAATAATATATACTTCACTTATTTCCATATCCCCTCTAGAAGTTCATATAATCTTGACTGGGTTTACAGGCTTTGCCTTCTGTAAGTACTGTTTTTACAAAATCTTCCTAAATTTCATTATATTTATTTGCTTTCATTAACCCTCTTTTAATTTTTATTTCTGTCATCAGTTTATCATTAATTACCATGTTCCATATTTCATTATACCATTCATGCCTTTACAAAACCCTATTCTGTTTCCAATATTTAACTATCACTAGCCTAACTGCCATTATCGCAAGTGGCTTTTTTGAGGCTACACTCTGAGATCATGGCAGGGGCTTCCTCCACACTAGTCTCTTGGCCTTGATACTAAAACAGCATGGCCATATCAATTGCATTGGACTACACATAGTGGCAAGTGTTCAGTGTGCCAGGCCATGGGGAAAGTTTTTTGATTACACCTATTTCCACTGTTAGATACAGCCAATGTCTTACTTTCAGAAATTTGATCAAATTCTCACTACACACACAGAGGTATAGGTCAACTAACATGTTTATTACCAGAACAAGTTCATTGTGCCAAGAAGCACATCTTCAAAGATGTGCTAAATATTGCCTGCAGATAAAGTTTCTATCCAGAATAACATACAAGCAAATATTAAAATATGCAATGCCTTTTGCTTCAGGTTTTGTTGGGCCCACTGTTTCTTCCAAGAGATGGTGTCCTGAGAAATCCATTTCTTCAGAATGGGGAGACATGGTTGGTGGTGCTCCTACTGGTCCAGCTGTTGCTTCTTCAGATACATTCCCAGGTAATTGCTAGGCAAGAATATAAAGCAAATATTATCTGGACATTGTCTCATGGAAAAGACTTAGGCATGAGAGGTACTGTATAAGACAAAGAGCCTTGTTCTGTCTCAAAAGTTGACATTCATTGTTCAGATCCAAGTAGCTTGCAAATAAATAATCTACACTGTTTCTTATTGATATTACCTAATTCTTTGCAGAGAATTGGCTGTTGCTTCTTGCAGACAGACATTGATAAGCCTAGCCACTGTTACCATGCAGGGACACCTGAAGGTATTTTGGTGCTCCAGCCAAGGTATGGTTTGGGCACACAAACCCTCCCATGCTACTACTATTTGTCTTGAAGAGCATGAAATGTGCTCATGGGGCCTTTAACTGATCCAGTGCCCCTCATTCATTGCACACATTCCCAAAGGTAGCAAACTGACTGGTTCAGTTTTTCAGTGCATAGCAAACTATGGAAAAGACTGTAATTTAAAATGGTACAACACTGTAATCTGGACTATGTACCAAGCTTTTCCCAGGTAGTAGTGCTGCTGCCTGCCTCAGAAATGTTTAATGTCCTGGATTTCTTTGCATCCCTGACAACTATCCATTTTTGCATTTCCCTAAAAATGAGAAATGGCCCTGCTACCATGCAGTATTTTCAGCACTGAAACTACTTCTGCTGACCACCTTCTTTTCTCATTCCAATTTAATTATGGCAATTCCTTGCACTCTTCTCCATCATTACTCTTCCCACTCAACTTCCTTTCTACGGAAAGTGTGGCAGTGCCAGCCTATTAGAAGGGGCTGCTTCCTGTGTATGACCAATATGTGGCAAGGAAGGGAAGCCAGCCTTGAGCTCAAGGACAATTGTCCTACCTGAGTACACTTAATGTGGTTTATATCTGTACCCTTCTGTGCAAGTAGGTCCTACTTACCTGACCAGCCCACTGTGCACAAACATACTGAAGTGTATGTATCCCTTGCACAGGGCCTAACTTGCATGTCCATAAAAGTCTTAGTTCACACTCACCATGTTCCAACACTTATCCCATGCAGGATACATCAGTTTTCCTCCATCTAGTGCCCTAAGATGAGTTGGACTAGAGCTCCCAGAATCTCCCAGCCAGCAAACTAGCCCTCTATTTATCACTTGACAAGAACAGTTAACTGTGGACAGTGATAAAAGCTAGAAGTGATACACACAGAGAGAATTCTGGCATAAATGCTAGAAAGAAAGATGGAGCTGGAACAAATTACCACAAGGTTGAAAGGCTATGGATACTGACTGTGTTGCAGTATCCACTCATTGAACAGAAACAATTTTAACCAGATTTTCATCCTCATTTTATGAATACACATTGGCACTAATGTGTATTCAAATATATATGTTAATCCACATTAGTAAATTCATATTAATTAATAGAAATTATAACATGTGCAAACTCGCAAATTAACAGAATTTCCCCCTAGAAGTGAAAAACTAGTTTGCAAGTTTGCAGAATCCATGTGAATCAGAAAAAAGCAAGTCTACTGTGGAATCTGCTGGTCAGACTCCCAGAAATCCAGACATTTGAAATTTGTTGTAGATTTCTCTGACATTCCCAGACCCCTCACATGTTTGCACCTAGGTTTTAAGTAATAATTATAGATATTCCCCCCACCCACCCCTCAAAAAGAATTGTATACATTGGTCCTAGGTGGACCAGTGCTCATTTCTTGGTAGATGATAATGGCATAAAAACATTCTTCCCATGAAAGAAGGCAGTATTTAATGAAAAATCATAGAAGGTTTATATATAAAACATAGCTAGCATCAAAGATGATGTTTATTATATTTTGAAATGCTTATCACTTTATATGTATTGATCTGACTGTTTATTTGCTTCATATATTCTGAGCTCTATTGAACAAAATCTTTAGGAAAAGGCAGTATATAAAGCCTATTTTAATCTAATTTAATATTCCAGGAATAGAAGCAGATAATTATCAAAGTAAATATTAAGTCATGGGTGAAATGGTGTGGGTCTGACATCCATCTGCAGCATATGCATAGCAACAGCAGAAGACCCATTCAGACCATGAGTGTTCTCAAGCATCTCTCCTGGAAGCATAGGTGATGCTAGAGATCAGCAAGTTGAGGCAAATGCCCATGGAGGGGCCACTGTGCTAGTGTGGCCACCATTTTACTCTCTCAAGTAGTCAGAAGCTCTACACAGAACCACCCTGCCCTTGTATGGTGGCAGAACTAGCTGCCCATGGGTTGCTGTCATAATGTGCAAGCCTAACTAGTACCGCAATGCTGCAAAAGCATTTGTAATATAGGAAGGGAGCAGGGGAAGGTGAAGGGAAATACATCTACCTGGGGATGAAGAAAACAAACCACAGTTTGGCTGATCATCTGTCAGACAAATCCTGAATAGGGCAACAAGCGAGGTGTTAAGCATGGATTAGCCTTATATACATACTGGGTCACTATCAATGGGCCCCACTCCCATCTGTACATAACATTAACTTGAGTGGGAAGAAACCCTAGCAGAATCCATCTCTCCAGAATTCAGACTTCCTCACAAACTTGGCTTGGTCCTGCAAAGCAAGCCAAGCAAAGGAGAAGTCTGCAGAGGCTCACAGACCCCCAGCTGTGCAACTGACAACCTTCCCCAGCCACCATTCTTGGCAGCCAAACTGTTTCCCTGCTTGCTGCTGCTGGTGGTGACACTGACGAGCATGGATGAATGGTGTTGCTTACACAGTGTATGGGGCTTAATTCCTGGTGAGCAATCCACAAACCCTGGGCACACTCACCAGGAACTCAGACTCTGGGCTCCTGCAAAGCAAAGCAGAGTCTGGAGTGCCAAAACCAGGGAATCTGGTGGATTTTCCACACAAACCCTCCAGTTGTGCAAACCGCTCCAGAAGCATTTGCAGACTTCCTCTCAACTTGGCTCATTTTCTAGTATGGAGCCCAGCATGAAAGGAAGTTCACAAATGCTAGAGGGGCAGATTCTACCAGGTGTCATCCCAATCCTAGTTGCACTTGAACCCATAATGACAACCCACAGTCCAACAACCCATACTAGAGATTGCTGTTATATGCAAAGCAGAACAATGAGTCTACCTTCCCAAGAAGCATTGCTGCCTGCTTCCACCTCCTAATTGCTACCACTTAGTTGCTTGTCAGGAAAAGAAACAATGAGCAGGGGTATCTACTGCTTCTCTTCCATAGCACAAATGGGCCAGAGCAAGAAGCAGATGAACAAAGCAGGATACAATGACAGAGGAGGAACAAGTCAGGGAGGCCCTAGCAGAGTGGGCTGCTGCTGGTGTGTGAGCCTCAATGGGTAGCCAACCATGCAAACCCTCAGCACTAGACCTGAAGACTGGGTAAGCATTGGATCAGAATGGCAATACAGCGAAGCACTCCATTGGTTAGCATGTCTTGTCAGCTGCCTCCATCCCTTCCTAGTTCATGTGGGATGTGACTCAACCAAGAACCTCCAAGAGCTGGTCCAGCCTGACAGTCCTGCACTCCCCTCCTTGGTTTCTTCCTCTGCCCTGTTTAATTGCTTCAGCTTCCTTGGTCTCATACAACATGCCTGGCTGAGTGCCAGAGATAACCAGCTGGTTTCAGCTGCCCCAATACAACCTTCTCCTTTGATGGTTCCAGTGCCTCAGAGACCTTCCCCTCTAAGGACCGTGACAATGAATTCATTCCTTTGAGAGGGATAGCTCCCTTGCCTGAAAAAGCAGACACCATTGTTTCCTTTGATGCACTGAGCTGAAAGTGGGCATACATTTCCTGAGATATCAAACTCTGAGTGAAACTTATTTCCAAATATGGGATGAAGTGATGTTTCTCTCTTGTAGGAACACTTTGCAAAGTGTCCTAGGCAAGCTTGGCATTGATAAGCAGCTTGACCTCACTGGCAGCTGGGTTATTAAAAATACAGCCCTTGTCTACCCCCAGGCAAAATTTGTAACACTCCCATGTGAACATCAGCTTTTCAAAACTAATTTGTAAGAGGCTGTGGTGGTTCTCCTATACTATCCTCAGCTTGGTTGTGTGTCCAATTTGGAAATTGGCAAGAAAGGTTACCCTGAAATCCAATGGCCATTCTCCTCAGTCAGCACATAAATATTTGGACTTGTTGGCATTTAGACACTTCACAGCTGGCAAGAGGGTTTTAAGGGTTTTTTAAAGGCAACATCAATCTTGGGAGACTTGAGGCACTGGAGTTCTCTTCCCAACATATGCTTTAAAGTCCCTGGGCATTACTTTAATATATTTGTTTAGGAAAAAAACAAAAACAAAAAAATGAAGCATTCTTGTTTTCAGCCAAGAAAGTATTTCCCATTAAATTCTAACTGCTTTTGGAAAAATGGATTGCTTTACTAGGCTTTCCGGCTTATGGTTGCTTGGCTCAGAAATCCACATAGTGTAAAACATGGGGTGATTATCTCACACAAAGAGCCTTACTGTAGCTGTAACTAGGGTTCACAGACTGCTCTTTGTCTGGAAGCAGATTAAAGCTCAGAAAACAGTTGTCAGACAGTGAGTGCAGAATGGAAACAACTGCATGGGATAGTCCTTGCTCCTAAACTATGAAATCACCTCCCTCTCAGTTCCATTCCATGAATTTTGGTCTGGATCTGATAGGAGGTCATTGAACTATGAGCTAGTTTTAAGGGAGGCCAGGGGTGGGGTCACATGACGTGACAAACCACAGTGGGTTTTTACCATTGTTGGTCTATCATGTCATCAGAACCCTGTTGAGGTATTTCACTGTTTTTTTATATTGTTATTTATTTTATATTGTTGGTTTTATATTGTTATTTTTGTATTTTATTGTATTTTATTCTGTGCTGTGAGCCGCCCCGAGGCTTCGGCAAGGGGCGGCATAGAAATGTTTTAATAAAAATAAATAAATAAATAAATAAACTGTGGCACATGTAGTTTTTAAATACCAGGAACAGAATCAAGGAACCCTCTGCTCCATGGCCCTCTTGTGTGTGAGTGGAGAGGGCAAGGGTCAGCTGGGGGTGGTACCCTGGTGGGGACTGCATGCCTCAGATGATTCCCCTGCGGACCTCCACTTGTGCTCTGGCTTGCTGGAGGGGGTTCCCCAGCCCAGCACTCATCTGGGTACCTTTCTGGAGAATGACAGCAATGAGACCGCTAGGCTGACAAGCCAGACTAAGAAAAGGTGGTCAGTGCTGCCTCCCCTTCATTGCTGCCACTTGCCAAAAAGATGCCCAGATGGGTGCTGGACTGGGGACACCTTGCTTACACATGGGAGCGAGAATGGGGGATATGTGGAGAATCAGCTGAGTGGTGAATCCCCAGCCGGGCACTGCAACTATATTTTAATACCATATTAAATTTTTTAAAAATCAGACACCCTTCCATCTGATTCCCCCTTTTTGCCTGAGCGAGGATTGAGCAGGCCTCCTCCTACTCCAGCAGTCCCCTCTGGAGCAGGAGGAGAGGGTGCCTGATCAGCTCCCTCATCTGCACTTCAGCAGAGACTGCTTGACAGCCCCACCGAGCTAAATGTGACCAGATCAAGGCTCTCAAGGAGAGTCTTCATTCTTCCTACACTGGCTCCTTGGATACTGACTGGAGAACTGAGGGAGGGAAATGGTAGGAGGGAGAAGGATTACCTGGAGCCTGTCTGTCAGGCACATCAAGGTAAAAAGATTGCAACCATGGTAACTACACAGGGTTGCTTGTTGTGACATGCGAACCCAGCCCAAGACTCAGTCTGAGATGACTCTCCAATCCAGTTTTCTGCAATTTGACGTACTATAAAATAGAATTCTGGACATTGGCTATGCTGGCTGGGGCTCATTGGAACTGAAGTGCAAAACAGCTTGGAAGACACCAGTTTAGGAAATGCTGCTGTAGTGTAACCAAAGTACAAAAATTCAATCCTTACCTAAACATGAAATAAGGCCCAGAATGTGCTTTACAGAATTGAGACTACTGCCTCTCCCCACCAGCTCCTTTAAATAACTCTTCTACACATGATACAAGGCAGGTATCTCTAAAATCATAAAGATTAATGAGTGGAGTGCAACATTTTAATTAGGAAAAATAAGCACACCATACTAGATGTATCTCTTTATATAAATGCATAGTGTATCTTTACAGCTGAATTTTTCCTAACATTTTTGAGGCCATTTTGGAGCTTCCTACCAGGGCAAAAATATTTGAAGAATCTGGAAGGAATCAAAAGCAGTTTGAAGGGACTAGTGAAACTTGCCATTCTTTGGAAGGGGGGTAGGGTTTCACATGCTTGGCTCAATTCCATTCTAAAGCCTTTGGGATTGAGTACAGCTATTGTAGATTATGTAGAGAGGACATGATCATCCAACACAATTTATTGACTGCTTTCAGACATTACTCCAAGTAGCAACACTAGTAGTAATATACCCCCCACCCCCTTTCAGTGGGCATGGATGGGGAGATTTCCACATGTTAAGGGCAAGATATCTCTCCAGACCAATCACCTGCTGCTGCTACAATTATGGTATGGATCAGGGCCATTGATATTAGATAACTTTAAAATAGTATTAGCTTCATGGGGCCCAAGTCTGTTAATGGCTAGTAGTGAAGATGCCTATATAGTACCTTTCTAATCAGAGGCAATGTGTCCACCAGTTCCAAGGGAACAGCAGTAGGAGAAGGATGCCATTGCTTACATTCATTTCCTAAGTGAGCTACCCAGAGGCATCTGATTAGAGGAAGCAGGACACTGGACTGGTCTGATCCACCAGATAAATGGACTTTCTAGAAATCTGAAACCACCCTTATGAGACCATGAAAGAGCTTTACAAAAGGAAGTTTTTGCAAATAAAATGAAACTCATGATGAAGACCAGGAGGAGGCAACTTTGGGAGGTCCAGGGGCTACTTTCACCCCCCTCTATCTACCCCTTGGCTGCACATGCATGCATGTACAAGCTTGGACACACACACAGAGTGTGAAGGTTCCAACAAGAGGGGAGGGGAGTAAACCAAACAGAATTTTTAAAAAGTTTTAAACTGTCATGGAGGACCAACAGGGTTGAAGTTTGTTTGCAAAGAAGCTAATTTGATGGCATTCTATAATCCACTCGTGATACCATTTTCTTTGCATACACACTCACTATCTCTGGGTTTGTGTGTGTGGTGTGAGAGAGAGAGCGAGCACACACATGTATATTGTATAAACATACATACACACATACAAACATACATACACACCCCCCCACAAATTTCAGGGGGTGGGAGGGCTTGCACACAAGTGCTACAGGGGCCACATGCAGCCTGCAGGTTGGCCACCCCTGAAGTAAATCTAAGCATAGTGACTTGTCTTTGCTGACTAAGTACATGGAACTAATTAGCATCACTGGATATATAAAACAGCAAAACCTAGTAGACATCATTTTGCTGACTGGGAGGAATCCACAAGTTAAAAGTGAGTAAGGTACTTACTGGAGTTCGTGTGGGCCGAATGACTTCCTGTGTTTCTGGGATACCTTCCTGTTCCTGAATGCTCTCATGACCACTGCTCTCTCCTGATGTCTATGAGAACCAAGTACAATTAAGATTTTAGGTCATGCAATTCAACCGCTACTGGGCATGTATGTTCAGCATATCAAAACTGAGCAAACTGGATAAACACATGTCTGTTCTCCACACTGATTTCTTGCCTGATTACTGAACAGATACAGGAAAACTTTGACTCTATATTTGTGTTATTGTCTACATGTTTGGGTAACAATATTGGTACATACAATTCCCATGTATCAGAGGTAATGGCAAATATTAGGTGACCAATCTTTGAGTCATCAGCTGGAAATTCACATGTATAGGATTTGTGGATATACAGCATTTTCTTTGGGAAAAATTCAGAGCTAAGAAAGATTTGGTAGGAGTTACTGTGCATGCTCAAAAAGCATGTTCTTCCTTTTCCCATTCAGTTTTCAAAGAGCACCAGCATATTCTAGGAAAAAGAATGAGAAAAGGGCTGCTGTATCCATATTGGGTTCATCTTAATCTGTATTCTGTTGATGGGCTCATCTGTTTTAAAACTAAAAATCAAAGCAAAGATATTTTGGGGCACCTCTGGGCTACTCGTGCTAAGGCCTGTAGATCTCAGGCAAACACACCTTCTCAGGGCCATGGCACCAGTAATACAGAAAATCTCTGTATGCAGAGTGCACCAGTAGGCATTGCACTGCCCACTGGGACAACTTGTGCTAAATGAACCTTTTTCCCAACCCAGTTCCATGTAAATCTTCAATAATTTCGGAAGAATAGATATACAGTTAGGATCACAGTGTCCTCTTTTTGTTGCTTTTTATAACTCTCAGTTCCCATGCCATATCATACTTGTTCACCCAGGAACAAGTTCCTACAGAATAGAAAGAGTCTATTTTGCAATCCAAGTTGAATCCTTTCTCAAGTGCTTTTTCATGCATTCCAGAAGGTGAGATTCAAGGTTTGTGGCCTCCGACTGAAGGAAAGTGCACTGGGAGTTTTAAATAACACTGAGCAGGAGGTTGGGGTTCCAGCTTTGTATTGCATTAAAACTCTTGTCGTAATTGCCACAGAGTACTCACATATGGGTCATCATCCTCACATTGGTCCTCGACAGCTCTTGGGTCAGGTTTGATTGTTAGTTGCTGGATGGAGCCCTGAAAGTGTTGAGACAAGTAAGTCAAGGTGACCTTTTAAAAGAATCCCACAATAGCATGTCATAAACATGTGTATCTGCACATACTATTTTTTCTGAAAAGGATCTAAACTATGTGAATACTTGTAAAGGACAGTAGGAGAGGCAGGAAAGAAATAAATAATGTCATCATGTACTCAGTGTGGGACTGGAACTTGGGACCATGGAGCTGACTGGGTGATTTTGGGCCAGTCACATACTCTCAGCCCAACCTATCTCACAGGGATGCTCTTGTGGGGATAAGAGTGAGAGCAGGAGAAGGAGAATTATGAAAGCCACTTCGTAAGAAAAAAGACAGGATATATTTATATAATTATAATAAGTATAATAAAATCTAAGGACTGAGAAGACAGATAACACATGAAAGGGGAGCCAAGCTCTACCACCAAGATTGCAAGTTGGCCAGACTGACCCAAGGCATTCTGCGGCCAGAAGTAAAGAACCATATGGCTCCCATTCTGGTTCTATGTACAAATTTGACTGGACGAGCAGAAATGGTTCTCTTCAACATTGATCATGAGACAGCATGCTCCACTGCATCTGAAAGCAGCAGGCTACCTTAGGAGGCACAGAGCAGGCCTCACAACACACTGATCTTTCCTCCAGCAGCCATCTCCCAGAATCCACTGCTTTACTCTGCCTTATGGCATGGCCAGCCTTGCAACCTGGAGTCCGCATGCTGAGTAAAAGGAAATAAAATTGAACAGAGCTGGACCATTCTTCCTGAGGCTCTAGATTACTACACGCAGTGAAGTGTTTTGTAGAAGAATTATTCAGTATGCATATATATAAACCATATATACCTGTATGCATATATATAAACCAAACCTGCAGTCTGAAGGACTGATAAAGTTTTTCCACTGTGCTCTGTTAAATGGTAAACAGTGGGGTTGGACCCAATGATCTTCTTGAGCAATTTCAGCTGTATTATTGTATTCTATGCAATCAGGTAGAAGGAGAAGGAGCAGCAGCCACTGACGACAACGACAACGACCTATGCTCAATCAGGCCAAAGGTCCATCTAATCCAGGAATGGGAAAGTTGTGGCCCTCCTGATGTTCTGGCCTATAATTCCCATCAGCCCTAGCCAACATAGCTAATGGGATGGATTGCTGGGAGTTGTGGGTCTAAACTTTTGGAAGGCCACATGTGGCCCACTTCAGATAGTCCTGTGATAAAATCTCTCTCTCACACACACATATGACCAGCCAGGTACTGCTAGGAAATAGACAAGCATGTTCTGACAGTAGGGAGACAATTTTCATTTTTCTCCTGAAACTGGTATTGTGAGCTGTTCAGGTTCATGTGAACTACTCAGGAGTTTCAATCTATTAAGTGTTATAAGAATATTTTAACAGAATAATGAATAATTTTTCAGTGATATTCTGCCTCTGAACATGGAAACTCTATTTAGCTACTATAGCTAACACCTGTTAATAGGATGTACAGTGGTACCTTGGCTCACAAACTTAATCCGTTCCAGGACTCTGGTTGTGACCCAAATTGGTCAGGAACCAAGTTAAATTTCCCCATAAGGTTCAATGTAAATAAGGTTACTCCGTTCTATAACTTTTTTAATCAGAAAAATATGAAGCAAAGTGACAAACAACAACAAAGATCACGGCCATCTCCCCCCCCGCCCGCACCCTGAGCATGAGCACAGCCATCTCCCTGCCCCCCACCCCCAGTATGACCACAATCGTGCCCGTCATCCCTGCATGAGCCCGTCATCCCGGCACGCTGTGGGGGAGAGACAGGCACGATCAAGGATGCACGGGGAGGGGGGGGGAGATGGACACAAGCATGGGCGCACTTGGGGGGGGGGGAGATGGGCACAATCATGCTGGAGGGGAGATGACTGATCACAGTTGCGCTCCTGCAGGAAAGATGGGCACAATCACAGGTGCACTCGTGCAGGAAAGACGGGCGCAATCTCAGCCATCTTCCCCCACTGCCCCCAGCATGATCACAGTCATCTCCCCACTCGGGGGGCGGGGGGCGGGGAGATGGCCATGATCGCAGTCGCCACCCAATGCAGAGTTTGCGATCTGAGTCTACATTTTTATGAAATTTTGGTTCACTACCTGATTTTGGTTGTGAACTGAGGCATTTGTGAGGGGAGGTACCACTGTATTTGTGTAAAGCCTTTCTAAAATCATTGACACCAGTGTTCATCTTGTGTCAGCCAATGGTTACAACAGAGAACCTGCCTAAAATACCACACAAGCCAATATTAAGGTTTAAAACTGTCACAGCCAAAATCAATGACTGACCCATATTGTATAGCAAGGAAATCTGCTTAGCTGATAGAGGCAAACTAGGGTAAAAGTGGTTTAGGAAAGCCAGGTTCTCATTTTCTCAAGAAAGGAATATGCTGTGTTTTGCTGTACCTGGATTCCAAAACTTTATGAAAATTTGTTCAAGCAATAGGATGCTGGGAACCAGCATCATTACTGATCTAAGTCATTTGACTTCCTAGGGAACTTTCTGGTATTGCTGCTCACAAGACCTCTGTGGTGTGCCATTTGGTCATGATCTATCTTTTCAGAGTCATGACACTAAAATTCTTTCACAACCATTGAAATTACTGTTTAATTTAATAAGAGAAAACAAAACTCATGTTCTTTGTTTTCATTTGGCTCCAGCTTTTCTGTTTGGCCAAGTTCCCTATTTCTGTTGGAATCAAGGAGGTTTTCAACTCCAAACAAAACTTGGCAGAAGGATAATTTAATAAACCTGATCATGCTTAGGAAACATATGTAAAGAGTTTAGTTTTGTTTCATTTTAATGGCATAAATTAGAGGTTACTGGACTTTCCATGGGTCTGTGAGTGTTTTCCATGTACAGGGGGTGATCATCCAATTTACACTGTGCCTTATCCTGCTACACCAGGTTGAGACAACATGATAATCCATTCACAAGAGTGGAGCATGGGTTGAACCATGGGTTGTTCATCATAGTTTGTTATCTCAGCTGGGTTCAGACAACAAGATAACCTATGTTTCAAGAACAACCCATGCTCAACTCATACTCAACCCTTGGGTATGGGTTATTATGACTTGAAAATATACATTATCCTGATTAGGAAAGACTGAAAGAGATCAGCTACCAGCCCTGGGGTTGGTAACAAACCATTAACATTGCAGTTTGAAATAACATGAACCAGCATCTTAAAAACCAATAAATGTCAAACTCTGCCCAATAAAACAAGGCTTGCTATTGACCCACTGAGTTCTGCCATATTTTGCTCATGATGATTTGCCTGGCTCCTCTATCACTTGCTAAGCTGTGGTGCAGCAGGGCTCACAGGGTCAGCATTTTTCAGCTATTTGATTAGTAGGGATGATGATCTCATTTGCCATCCCATTCAGACCTCCCTGTTCCTCCCTTTGAGCTTAGTTGCAATTCTTACAATAGCTACAGGGAAATGCATTTTTCTAGCAGCATGTAACAGAAAGTATTCTGTGATGGCTGGGCTTTGAAAGGGTATTTAATGCCCATTGGCTCAGCCACTTTGGGTACTTCCAGATGGTGGGTGCCTGGCATGACCAGTAAAAACTGGTTTTTTTAATGATTCTATTTTTAAATTGTATTTTTTATTTTCTAATGTTTTATTATTGATATGCCATCCATGATCCACCAAACCCTGCCAACATTTACTTACCATCAACCAAGGTTCAGATTTGTTTTTAAAACATTAAAAGATGGACTATCTTCATGAGCCCTCCCCATGTTCAGAGGAATGAATGGTCTTACAAATATGCATCTTGGTTGATACTGTTTTAAAATTCTGTATTCTTTCCTGCTGCACCATCCTGGTGCCCTTTCTTTGCTCCCTGGGTTCAAGTATCTGTTTTGCTTCTTCCTTTTTTAATTCCTGCCAAAACAACAATCGAGCTTAGTGGCTACAGACCAGGGATTCTACCTATTTCTTTCTGAACTGCTGTGATGTACTAGTTGCAAAATAATCCACTGACCTGTCATATGATACTTACAGTGAATCGTTCCAATCCAGTAGCTCCAGCATTCCCAATAAATATGCCTGACCCATATTCAAAAGACAATGCCTGAGCTGATCGCTGAAATTGTACTCGGTGATACTCCTCACAGTCCATGAACAATACAATGTCGTTGCCATCTATGGCAATCGTAAAATGATTCCATTTGTTCGTCATCACCGGGACTTTAAAAGAAGCAGCCTCTCGGGATATATGAGAACGTGGCTCAGTGTAGTACATGATTATTCTCTGAGTGTTATCATCTACAGGTGATAGCCTGAGTCCCAAGTAAATTGTCTTCTGAAAGCTATCAGTTATGGCAAACAATACACCTCCATGGTCACTGTTTGGCTTGACAGTAACAGTGATGGCAAAATCTCTGTAGAATGGCTGAGGGATCAGAGTCCTTGTAAGACGGCCGATGTTAGCATCTGGTCCAAAGCTATATGCTGGAAATCCTCCATAGCCAGTGATAAAAGAGACAGAAGGTGGAAGTGGGACCCCTATTAGTTCCGTGAGATCATGATGCCCCTTTGATCCTCTTTCTGTAACACAAGACAGAGACCACCAAGTATTTATTCTAAGACCTGGCTACAGTTTATGTTCAAATCTAAGCAAAATTACTAAATAATTGCTCTGTTTTGCGTAATTTTGCACACAGTTAGTGGGACAGAAATGGCTAAAAGAGACCTAATCTGCCTAACTACATCCATTTATTTCCACATGTGGGAATGTTCTTTAGAGGAAGTTTTCCTTTCTCTCTTCCCAGACCTTCCATGAGGCCACATGTGCCTGGCTACCTTCCAGTCATGTTTATTTCAATGTGTTCATTGAATCCGAACTCTAACCCTAACCTTAACTTGCATGAATAGACAGCTACAGCTAACTTACCTGTTTTGTGAGTTAAATGCAACCTTTTTTGTCCTAACTAATTTGAGTTACTTTTAATACCAAAGAACCTTCCTGAGTCTTAATAGGCAACATGGTGAACAGTCCCACTGTTGCATAAGTTAGTCTGTGTACCTCTCTATGGCATGGCAGTCCTTTTTTCCAACAGGTTATGGGCCCAGACACAGCCAAAAATTATGCAGAGGTTGCAACTCCTTGCAGGGTCAAACAAGAATGTGTGTTTAGAGAGAGAGTGCAAAGGCTGAATTTTGGCTGGCTTGTTTTATAGCTTTGTTTTTGTGACAGAATGATGCAGAAACCTTTTCTCAACACAAAAGGCTAAAGCATCGAGTTCCTCTTTTTTAGGTTTTAAATTTAAGCAAGGAAGATGCTCCCAGTTGTGGTATGGTGGTGGTGGGGTCTTCCTGCTTTCTTACATCCAGGTAATTTGTCACCATACTTACCATTCATGTAAACTAAAGGAATTTCCCTGTGTGCTTGCTGAAAAGAGAAGATTTTTCTTTTTGCTCTATGTACCAGTTGTTTGAATGATAAAAATAGAACAAAATGGCTATGAGCTATATGAAGTCACGGATTTTGTCTAAAAATCGATTTTGTTCCAGCAAAACAGGCAAAATATTTACTGTCCATTTCAAGCCCTGATGATGAGATGGAAGCTGAAAATTGGATAAACACGATGGGACTGCAAAGTCTCTGATATAAACCAGTTTATTTACCTAGAGAATGCCAAGGGAAAAAATAGATAAGACTGAAAATATATACTGATTCAATAGCAAGAAATTTCCACTTCTCTTAGCCCAAGACATTGGCACATTGAAATTAGAAAAACCTTCTGCGTGTAATTTGCATGTTAGTAAAATGACCCACATTTTTGAAGAATTAGGAAAGACTGGTTTTAAACTAAAAGAGCAAAAATCAGGCTTCTTAGTCACAAGCCTTGGAGAAAACTTGCTGTTTTTATAACAGTTTTATCCTAGAAAGTTGAGCAATTTGAATATCATTGGATGGTTAATTGTCCTGTGCTTAAGTGGCCAGAGAACAAAAGGATCCAATTACCTTTCAGGGAGCTTTGCCCCAAAGCAGGAGTAAAGCCTATCACACTGTTGGTTCAAATGTGACAGAAAAGGGCACTTTGCTTAGAACTGCCCCACCCCAAACAATTATGCCCCTCATTCTTCTACAGAGAGAACTCATCCATTTTAAAACAGAAGAATCATGAAGTCTATGAAACACAAAGGTAAATGACAAGCATGGTCTTTCCAAGGCCAAACAAAGCAGTTTTTTGTTAACAGTGTAGAGGAGCCACCTGGCTGGATTAGAATCAAGGGGGAATATCTGGCTTTTGGATAGTGGAGGCAGTTCACATTCCACATGTGATCATAATTTCTTTGATAACCATTTTAGCAATGCTCCAGGAGAGACAGAAATTGCAAATGACCAAGTCATGAAGTTCCAAGCTAAAGGATCTGGGTGTTTGGATTATACTTTGCCTAATGAAAATATCACTAATGTCCTGTATGTACCTGGTCTAAGTTGCAATGTCCAAATTACTTGTATTGGATATGAATGGTTTTGAAGTATGACTTAAAGGAAGACAATATACTGCTACTAGAGTCAATGGCTGAGATCATAAGGCATGACAACTCACCCTAGCAGTAAGCCATGGTGTGTGGGTTGTTCTACAAAGTACCCATGATGAGCCCAAAACACTCCCTCCCCTTGTTCCTTTAGGTCAGGAGTCCTCAAACTATTTCAACAGGGGGCCAGTTGAAAGGTGCCGGTGGTGGGCATGAGTCAGCAAGGAAGCGGGGGTGGGGCACGGTGAGGGGAGGGGAGGCTAGGCGAGGTGGAGGCGGGAGTGCACGGTGAGGGCAGGAGAGGTGAGATGGGGGCAGGGGCACATGGCAAGGGGAGGTGAGGCGGGGCGGGAGTGCACGGCGAGGGGAGACGAGGTGAGGTGGGGCCGGGGCACACAGCGAGGCAGTGGCGGGTGCGCGATGCAGCTGCTTGCTCGCTCAGAGATCGTTTTCTCCGAGTCCAAAAAAATCTCCACATGAGCAAGTCACCGCCTCCCTGTGTGCAGGGCAAGGTGGGCGGTGGCAGCGGGCATGGGCACATGCGCAGCAAGTCCAAAACCTGAGGCAGGCTGGATAAATGGGCATGGTGGGCCGGATCCGGCCCGCAGGCCGTAGTTTGAAGACCCATACTTTAGGTGGTATCCGCTGGGACACCATGATACGGAACAAGTCTCTTTTTGACAGTCACAAGTACTGATTTCAGCTCACTGTGGATATCAAAGAGTCCTCACTGCACATGCAGCTTGTGCCCTTAAGTGAAGGAAGGTCAAACATCCAGCCTCATTGGAAATAAACCTGATGGCCTTTTTGGCCCCTTCTAACTGCACTATTCTGTGATTCTATCAACATGCAGGAGACTGCCCGTTGCCCCCCTACAGCGGGTGACCCCTACATGTTGCCTCAGGGGAGGCTGGAAGTTGACCCCATTGTCAGGTCGTGAGCTATTTATTATGTGAGCAGGACACGCAATGGGGAGGATGTGAGAGCTGACTGGCCACTCCCACTTCCTGCTCCAGAGGGGGCAGCAGGTGTGGTGTCTGATCTGTTCCACACTGGTGCAGCAACGCTGCTGCGAGGATCCCACTGGTGGCTTGAGAGGTGTTTCTTGAGCCACCAGCAAGGATGCTTACTTCTCCTTGCTGAGGTGATCTGTACCCCCTTGGCAAGGAGAAATGGATCATGGACATCCCTGTCAGTGGTTTGAGGGGTCTACTCTCAAGCTGCCAGCAAGGATGTCGGGGGGGCAATGCTGCCATGGTGAGTGAAGGCTTCTGACAGCAACCCCTAATGAGTTACTTCTGAGTAGACATGACTAGAATTGTGCTATAAATATCCTACCTGCTATCAGTAACTAGACTGAAATCAGATACCATCTTTTCTTTCTTTTTGGAAAATTAATTATAAAATTGAGGAAGGGCAGAGAGCAGAGGCAGCCATACAATTTCTGGCTCCAAATTCCCTCAGGCTGCCTTTTAAATCAGAAAACGTAAGTGCATTGAGCATTCAAGATACTATCTGACACTGAGGAATCCAGCCACTAAATGTGGGTGGCAGGAACATTTAGGGTACATCTGGAATGGCTCAAAGAGTTGACATGAAATAGAAGTTCTATGGTGAGGTAGGGGACATAGCCTAATGTAGTTGATACAGTGTTTGAATGTATGGTTGGCAGTGTAATTATCAGAAGATTTGCTTTTGTTTAAACTACGGAGAACGCAGTACAGGAAAGTACTGCCTAATCCTCTTCATTATAGAAGGGCTTTATATTAATCCTTTCAAACATGTGATCTAACCTGTCTAAATAATTTGAGATGAAGCAAGAAACATAGAAGTATAGATTGTGGTGTGGAGAGGGGAACAGAAAACTTTCATATATGGAGATTGCATTAAGTATCTAGACTTCCCCTAACAAATGCATATCACATGATTGTCTGAACACCCACACACAATGTGCAAACACCCAGCACAATGCGGCAGGGTGAAGTACATTGTGGTTTGTGTTGACCTTCATATTCTACTCCAGTAGGAACTGAAATTTACTAACTATTTACTTTTTATGTAGACTTTAAAGGACTATGAGAATTTTTCCCTCTTGCTATATCAAAGCTGGGAAGTCTTTGTTAGCACTCCTTACAACAGTTGAAAATGGTCACTGGTTTTATCTTCCATACTCCTGAGATTTGTATAACAACATCACAGACCTTCAGCTGCACCTTGCATTTCATAGCCTTTTGGTCCCACTTCTTACATTTTCCGTGTTCTGCATTATGCAGATATTATATACAGACATATATGTTTAATATACATCTATGTCTGTATATTAAACATTTGCCAACTTAGAATAACACTACTTGCATCTGATGGACTCTGGTCCATGGACATTTATGCTACAATAAATCTGTCCCGTACTACAAGACACTCCCTATTTTTGTTGTTGTGTTGTGTCGTCGTGAGCCGAGCCGACTGGTGCCGAAAGACAGACTAGATGGCCCGGGAGACCCCTTCTGACTCACTCTGTTTCTATGTTTCTATGTTTTATTTTGTTACCAACAAAGTTAAGACAAAGTTAAATGTTATTTGCCTACATATAAGCTGCAAGCACTACAGCTGCATGGCTTCCCCAGTCCAGGACTACAGCATGGGTGGACAGTGGTTAAACCTTTCCTATTATACCACAGTCCCTATTTTTTCTGTAGGAGTGGAAATTGCATAAAAGCCAGGAAACCACCAAATCAAATTGGTCAGGAGGAAGGGTCTGTGCCTTCTGAGAAAACCTAGAGGGTCAGACAGAACTGCAGGCATGCCAAATCTAGCTGGTGGTCTTGAGGTTCAACATCCCTGCTCTTTTGAAATTAATATAGGACAAAACACCTATGGAGATAAAAGCAGCAAAGGGTGGGGAGTTTCAGAGGAAAGTGATTAGAAAAGGCAGCTTATTTCCTTTCTTTTTTAAAAGACAAAAGAGCCAAGAAGGTTGTAGCTATACTATTTATGTGCAGCTTGGTGCTCCTGCCTATACTTCTCATTTAGTCATGAAACCTCTTTCTCTCACAGTATCTGCTGTAATACAAGGGAGAAAAAACAGTCAAGATACCCAGGACTTCAAACAGAAAGGCCTTCAAGAGTTACTTTCAAACACATCTCCAAGAACAAAACATTGCAGAAGACTTTGTACCTAAGAAAGAAATGGCACATCTTCTGAGATCAGAAATCCTTCTGCTTCAATCTGTTAAAAAAAAACTTTAATCACTGACTAGCAAATTCAAAAGCTAAACTGCACAAAGTGTCCTTTCAGTATTCTTTTTTCCCCCTACGCAAGCCTCTCCTCCATTTTTCTGTCTACACATCTTCATATAACTAAGGATTGCTGTGTCATGTGGCCTTAGTTTTTGTATGTATTAGAAAGATATACCATTGAATGTATATGGAAAAGGAGGCTACATCAAATCTCTCTCCAGTACTGCACACATTTGGAACATGCGCTTGTTGTGCACATGCCTACATTTGAAAATGTATCCATAAAGATAAAAAATACATACCCTGAAGGCCTTCCTGCCATATAATTGAGAAAGCCACCTCCTCATGGCTACCTTAACTTCTTGGCTCTTGTGGGGACGGTGGGAAGAGGGTTGTTTCTTTAATATTCTGGAATCAGAGATTCCTCTTCTAACAGAATTCCAGAAATTCGGGAAAAAGTACTTAAAAAGTACTGTATTCGGAGAAAAGTACTTAAAAAAAAAAATTCTGAGACCAGTTATGAGGTAGCAGATACTGCAGACTTCATGGAACTCTTTTTATAGGAATGCAACGCATGTGACAAAACTTGCTAAAATGTTTTCACATCTTGGAGTAAATATGAACTATATTGAGGACCCCTATTAACTGCCAGTTTTTCATTGTGTCCATGACCACTTCCAAACATACTTCCCACTTACCTGCCCCACATTTTTTTTCATTAAAAAAATAAAATAAAATTAGAGAGTTAGTGGAGCCTATATAGCATTTAAAAGTTTGGGACAGGGACTCAGCCATGGAGCTCACTGGGTGACCTGGGCCAGACACAGCATCTCAGTCCAACCTACCTCACAGTATTGTTGTTATAAGAAGAAGATGGCAAACAGAAGAATTATGTAAACTGCCTTCAACTCCTTGAGAGGAAAAAAAATCTATATACAAATATTAACAAACCCAATCAATATCATTAATAGAATTCAATATAATATGGCTAGTACTTATATTGTAGTAAAATATACAGCCATAATAAAAGATAAAAATATATACAGAGGGACTTCCCTATATCCTGGTGCAAGGGAAAGGACCCTCAGGCCCACTGGCCAAATCCAGCTCCCTGCAGTCCCAATTTAGCCCTTTGGGGTTCTCCAGTTAGGCAACAATTCCCACCATTTGTAGCTTGTCAATCTAGCTGGGAATCAGAGGAGCTGTAGCTCTACACAATCAGAAAGAATTGGCTTGGGGAAATATTAATAGAAACAGAAGCCACTGTTGACACTTTCATTTTCTCAGTTCCCAGTTTTGGTTGAGTTACTGTTTTAAATCCTATGCAGAGTCCACAGTGCAAGCATTGTTTCCATGGGCTTCTCTACCAAAGCAGTCATTGTTCTTTTATGCAGATTGTTTTCTGCAGGAGCTCTCCGGTGCTTTTCAAACATTTCTGCAGCTTTTTCAGGAGTAAGGTAAAAGTATTTTCCAAAAAGGGTGTAATGAACTGCAATGGGAAGTTCATAGAGTTTCACAGTTCCACTGAACTGCAGCGCCACCTTGTGGTTGTGTAGTTGAAAATAAAGAAAGACAAAACTACTGGAAAAATACACATTTAGAAGATCCAATCTCAATCTCGCATAGAACCTGGAGGCAGAAGTCTTGATAAAATGGTAGGTTAAAAAATCTCATGTGAGAAGCCCTAAATATTGGGATATCAGAGGGGAGGGCTTGTAGTTGTGAATTCAAAACTACTTATGCTACAACCGAAACCATAATGAATAAAACTGTAATCTTAAAATATAAAATATATTACACTCTAAAATACAGTGGCATCAGATTAACATTTTGGAAGTCTTTGTTCCAAGATCCACAGGCACAGCAGCGTCAACCAACTAAGATGTGGGAAGTTCTTTTCTATACATAGGACCAGCTCACACAGGTAGCAAGGCCAAATAGTTGCTGGGGCTCCACACAAGCAACATGCCCTACTGTGGTCAAACAGTTCTGCTATTCCTGCTTTACAGAAAGCACCTACAGAAGGCTAGCAGGAGCATGAAAGACTTATCAGTGAAGGGGCGGCTGATAGTGCCTTTGTACCCAGAGGGCCCCAAAGGCGCATTTGTAGATATAGATTTGCAGCTAAATGTGTGAACTTTCTCCAAAGAAAAGCATGATGTCTTCGGTGTCTAATTTACAATGGCAAATTCATACATACTAGTGTGATGCACATAGGAATGTGTATCTCCCAGAAAAAAGGGTGAATTGGAGAAGATTCCTATGAAAATTAGTCTAATCTGTGTGGGGTACTCTCTGTCAGAAAAAATTCAGTTCATATTGGAACAGTTTCAGAGTCCCCTAGAGAGTGTTCAAATTTAGCATGTTTATTTTATTAATATTTAGTAGCAAACATTTACAAAGTACTCTATGCTATTACAAGTATTTGACCTGAAATATTTGAGAAAAAAAAAATCAAAGCACATTTAATGTGATTGGCTATATTATGTAAATATTTTGATTGGAATACTTGCAAAATAGTGAAGACTGTTGTATATCCTTTCCTTATGTTGCTTATAATGAAAAAGAAAGAAGTGGGGAGCATTCCTATGGCTCCAACACAGTGTCTGAGGGGCTTTAGGATATTTTGGATTCCCAGATCTGAGGTCTGAGAATTACTTCGACTGTGGCATTGGGAATCTGAGTTCTAACCCACCTCCCACTCGCAGGCAGTGTAGAAAGAATGGTGCTGGCTCCTTCTGTAAGGGCAGGAACAAAAGGAAGTGTTTCAATAAGCAGGGAGGGGAGAATGAGGCTTAACATGAGGTATCCTGCAGTCACTGCAGTCTCCATCCCTCCAGCTCTGTGATGCTCCTGTTAGATGGGCAAATGAGCCTGTCTAGTGAACAGTGCTAGTGGGGGGAGGATGAGGAGACAAAGTTCCCCTCCGTTGCTCCTGCTCTGCCCACAATGCCTGTTGGACCTCTGAGTTAAGGAGGTCAAGCATTATGAATGGATTGTGCCCTAAAAGTACAGAAACCTGGTGACACAGTAATACATTTTCCCAACAAAAGAAACTATGCATAATATGCTGATAAGAACTCACAAAATCAGCTCTTCAACTATGACTGTTGGCGCACTTTCAGTTGTTGCTGTTGGAGACAAATATGTATTCTCTCACAGATTTACTACTAGGAATAATCACTCAGGAAAATATTAAATATAACTGTGAAACTGCCAGCTTGGCTAATTTTGTATTTCAAGTTGGCATCCATTCAATGAATGCAATGGATTTTTTCAGTGGAAAAATAAAGCAATGAAAATGTTTCCATTTGGAAAATGTTGCACCCCACTGCACTGTATGCAATCACTAAATCATGAATATAAATCTATGAACCAGGTCCTTGTTAAATAATTATAATTTGTTTTATTATAATGCCATTGTTTTATTCATGTATCTAATTAGTTAGTAAACTAATTAATATAGTAAAATTTCCAGGTGGTTTCTGTTTCTAGGTTGGCCATGTGTCCTCTTTTACAGGGGACAGTCCTCTATTTGAAGTGCTGCCAGCAGCTAGCTTCTTTTTTGAAGTCATCATCTGTTGGGAGAACCTCTGTCCATGCCCAGCATTCAGGCAAAGGAAGAGCTGGGCCATTGCAAGGAAGAGCTGTGCTGTTGCCCGTCAATAGTGCTTGGACTGGAGACCGAGCAAGGCACCTCACTCACCTGGCCACTTTCTTTCAGACTGGGATGAGATGTACTGTATTTCTATTTTAATACTACAGATTCTTTCTAAATTTGCCTGAATGTATGTAAGTTAATATATGCAGATATTATGTAAAACAGTATTCCCCATTTGATGATGCATATCCATTTTTTGGGGGTGGTGATAGATGTGCCCATTCTATTTCAGACCTAGTGTTATTTCTCAGGAAGCAGCAGAATGGTATAGCCAAATTGTGCACTGAACTGGGAAAACCATGATTGATTGCCCACATTGGGGTGCTTGACTCTTATTGTTTGTTAAAGCAGCAACAGGGATCAATTTTGACTACAGAAAAAGCACAAGGGGTTTAATCTGTCCCCCATGCCATTTGCCTGATCAAAATCACTCCCTCAAACTGTTTTTTGCTCTATGAGGGCAAAATGAAGGCACAGCCAAAGGTGCAGGGACAGTTATCCAAAAGGACACCCCTGATCCTCACTTTTTATATTTATTTTTAGCCATGACAGGAATTGTGCCACTGTTCTTCTCTGCTGTTGATAACCCCTGTTGCCATTTACATACTTCTTCTATATGGAATAGTCCTAGCTTAGCTTCATCCACACTTATGCACATGCTTCTATGAACACACACACACAAATCCCATCATGCACCAATAGCGCTGCTCAGTTTCCATGACTGTGACAGGACATATTTTCAGCACTGTCTTCTACCTTGCCAGCACAATCCCTGCTGGTGCAACACAGGCGAGGAATGGAACCATGTGGCCATGATCTGTGGTTTCTGACAGCCAGGAATACAGACAGGATAGATGCTGCAGTGGTACTTACATAATTCAAGTAACAATGGCTTAGGAATCCTACAGCATGAATGCTGAGCCTCAGACTCATGGGCCAAATGCAACCTGCCTGCAGTCTTAATCCAGCCCTCCAAGGTTCCCCAAGTGGATATGGACCCTTCCGCAGGCCCCACTTCCCCTCCTCGACCACCATAATGTTGTGGTTCCCTGGTTTTCACTTAATTACTGGCAGTAAAAGCTTTCATTTAATATATACTGGTGCTTTTTAACATTTGGCCCTACCCCTCAGACTTTGCCCCCATGCCTGCCCATCACTGGTACTAAGCTGTACAGATGATCTCCAAAATGGATTTGGGTCCTCAAGCTGAAAGAAGTTCAAAACTCCTGAACAACAGTTATCAGTACAGTGCATCATATCTCCCAGGCTTAAGGTGGATAGTAGCATTAATTCAGAAAAGAACTCGGTAAACAGAGAAGCAACTTAATATTCCCATCTTATAAAAGAGCAACTAAGATGGTGAGAGAGTGGCATAAATACCCACCCACCCCATGACAGATCTGGCTTGGTCTCTGTTTACCATGAAAATAGCATGAGCCAGAACCAGAAACTCTTAGTTTGCAGCTAAGATTACTTGTTTTCTTTTGCTTCCACAGTTTTAGTTTCTCTTCTGCTCTAAGCTGTAGTTCTAATTCCTTAGGTGCCTTCCTGGGGAAGGGCATAACTGTTTCTCCCTTGTTTAAGGTAGATTTGTGAGGGACTTCAGTGACATTGGAAAAAGTCAGTTCGGCGGAAACAGTGGATTGAAACCCTAAATCTCTCAGTGAATAGCCCCTGGTTGAGTCTTTCTTTGACAATGTTGAAGCAACCATATTGACAGTGGTTGATAAAGGTGAAATGGTTGTTCCCAGGGACGCCCACAGTCGTTGCCACCACCACTGTCCTTCAACCAGCCCAGACTGCATTAGGAAAATTAGCCAGGCAACTTTAGTGATCATCTGCTTTTTTCCAAGGGCAACAGCCAAAGGGGGCACAGTTCTTCCAGGTATGAAATGTACAGCTGCTCCATATAAGGAAAAGTCATTTCATTCCTCTGGCTACTCCAGCTTGATCTCAAGGGTCAGCCTTTGGACAGGAGGCCAGCAGGGTGGGTTTCTCCTCTCAAGAAACCAACCTACACTTTTCAGCAGCTCTAGCAAATTAACATCCTTTGCTCTTCTGAAGCCTGCTAGTTACCAATTTCTTTTCTTATGGAAATAAAGGGTATGCCTGCCAGCTTGGAGCTCCTTATGTGTACCAATCACAGCAGCAGGTCCCAGCCTCCTCCACCCTCTCCCCAAATCTTTGCATTCTAAGCAGCTCCAATAAAGAAACCATGTGCTAAATCTCCCAGTGGAAGTTCAGTGCTTCACACATCATAAATCATGTTATGAAACTTAGGAGAGCTGGGGAGGCAAGACAAACACAGAAGTACTTATCAGAGATAATTGCATGCTTGCTTTTCCTGAATACCATCATAGCAGTGGTAAAAGATGGGAAGTACATGTTTCTAAATATTCCACTTTGATCCCCGCCGTGTGTGTGTTTCTTCCCCTTTATAATATTTCATAGTTATCAAGGAATGCTTCCAATTCCTTTTACAGTTGCTGACCACAACTCTCCCAAAGAACACACATACGTTCCCCTTGCGGGGACCTTACGAGCAATCAGTTTGGGCTCTATGTGGCAGAAGAATTAGGAACCCCTGACAACAGCAGATCTGGGTGTTTAAATTTAGAGTCGCCCAATCAGGCAACACAGACATTAAAGAGTTGATGGATAAGCAAACATCCATGCCTTACCTTCCCCCAATCTATTCTACTATACTCTTACCCAGGAAAGGGATGTCAAAAGTGAGTCCTCAGCCCAATGCAGCAGGTCTGGAGATGGTTCTGCACTTCTCGCTTGAATATCCACTGTGCTGTGGTAAGTTGTATTTGAGACCCCTGTTATAAATCCTTCTCTGGAAGCTTTTATTGTACTATTAGATTAGATGGAGTTTAGGCAAAAGCACAGCAGGATAAAGGGCTAATAGAGTGAGCTGCAATTTTAATTTCAATCTCTAAGAGAGCTGCAGAATGTCCAACAGACAAGGTGGAAGATTTTCCTACTGAAACGCTCATTTCAAGGGCAAAATTGAGGCCATTGGATGTTATAACATTATCACCCTTTTAAAATGAATGTAAGCAGTGGAAAAAACATGGCCAGGGAATATAAGCAAACTGCACAGAAGGGATATTTCAAATCCCTTTCCCAAAATTACTCCCCTGGCTGCTAAGAACTTGCTCCACAGACAACAAACATCTATGCATTGATTTCATAGCTATGCTCGGAGAATGACTTCTCATCACTTTCTGCAGATGTGACCTAATTTTGTAAAAGTAAGTTTTTCCCATATTATGCAGAAGCAATTCAATGCCAAATGTCTGCAAAGATTCCCAGTAGTGAGATGGCTGATATCCAGATCTTTTTGCATGTCCCAGCATTGACCTCCAGTGAACTGTACAAAGCACTTTGGAGGAAAGTAGGGACATTGGGTTACGATCATAAAAACGAGTTCTCGGCCAGATTGTCAGGGCTTCAGCAAAGCAAGATGAGAGTAACTGTACCACAATCTCACCTTTGGCATAACTCAGTAAAAGCTTTAAGCCAGGGACGCACAACTTGTGGCCCTCCACAGACTTTGGCCCATTAATTCCATCTTGCTTTACCTCAGCTACGCTGGCTAGGGGTGATGGGAACTGTAGGCCAAAATCTCTGAAGAGCTACAAGTAGCCCACTGCTGCCTTAGGCTTGAGGTGTCAAACCACTTCCAGCTAAGGGACATGGGCCTCTAGGAAATCCAGACTGGGAATCCCAGAGGGCTGGATAGGTAAAAATGGCCTATATTAAAGCACTGTTATTACAGCATCCAGGGTTCGGAAACACTGCCCTGTGAGGAAAGACTGAGAGAACTGGGCATGCTCAGCCTTGAGTAAGAGAAGGCTGAGGAGGGATATGATATCACTCTGTAAGTACCTCAAAGGCTGTCACAAAGAGGCAGGCCAAGAACTCTTCTGGCTGATACCAGAGTGTAAGACATGGAATAATCAACTCAAGTTGCAACAACCCAGGTTCAGGCTAGATATCAGGAAAGGTTTCCTCACTGTCAGAGCAATTCAACAGTGAAACCAGTTGCCTAGAGAGGTGGTGGGCTCTCCCACACTAGAGACATTCAAAAAGAAACCAGACAGCCATCTGAGTGGGATGGTGTAAATTGGTGACTTGCAAGAGGAGGTGGTTGGACCCAATGGCCTTCTTGGCCCCTTCCAACTCTACCCTTCTATGATTGTTATGATTATTACCAAGATAATATATATGAAGCATGCACTGTGCAAATGCAAATACTGTTTGGGCATGCCTTTGTCATGGACAGCTGCCTTCAGCTTTATTGCATCCTTATTCTGCCCTACTCCTCTTCTCTGCACTCTACTTTGCTTCAGTCATGGAATGCCTGGCTCCAGGTTTACACAGAGCCTGTTTTAAATGCCAAAGATTAGGCTTAAGACACATGCTGGAACAATAAAGGGCAGAGTGTTCCTGGTTGGGAAAGCAAAAAATCTGATACCTGAAACTAGGGGGCAGAGGCTTAGGAGTAGGGAACAGGTGTGAAGGCAGAACAACTATTCATCTAAGGCCACTTTCCTTGTCTGGATGCTCTCCAGATGCTCTGGACTTATACTCCAAAACATCTAAAGGGCACCAGGATGGGGCAGACTGACCAAAGGTATACAATAATTATAACAGGTCTCAATCCCTGCAACTACTCACCTCCCCAGCAAAGCTAGCCCTCCTTTTTTCTTTCAGTCAACTAACTTAAGAGTGCCTCAGTATAAGACATTAGCAGAAGGGCTCCCAAAAGGACTGGAAATGGCCAATGTACAGCAAAATTTTAAACTACAATTACTATCTGGCTGGTTTTAAAATTAGCTTGGCCTTTTCTGAACACCCACACAAGTTTATCTTTTATTTCGGCCTCAGAGCTAGGCAAGGAATATTTCAATATGCATGTAGCATATGCAAATATTCCCTTTCAGGGCAATGACAACTAAAGTTTTAATCCATGTGGACCAACCTGTAAATAAGCACTTCCAAAATATTATTCAATATATTTCAGCATTACACACATGAAAAAGGGGCACTGTCCCTTGTGTGAGTCTCTCTCCCAGTCCATATTTCTTACTAAATTGTAATTTTTATTTCATTCAATAGAAATTACTGTCTCCTAAGTCAGAACAGAACTGTAACCTCCATTTGCAACCCACACCTTTCATTATAAACTATAGGAAGATGGTTCCAATATTTACTGTAATTCAGCACAAAGAATTCTTCTGCATAAGCCAAAGGCTGGATCTCCTGTTTGTGAAGTTTGAATAGAATAATAAATAAAAGTAATACCCTATTATTGTGCTTTTGATTTTTTAAAATTTGTCCTAATTAGCACACACAGTCAATTACAGATATCGCATGTTTGAGGCACATACCCCCAACCAACAAACAAGCAAGCCTGTTAAGAGTGTAACAGCTTGATTACCATTAGTTAAGTATGTATAATCCCAACAATCACATTGGTAAACTTGGAAAAAAGCAGTTTCAAATACAGTGGGGAGTGATTGGGACTGCCTCCAGTATAATTTTTTTTCAAGAACCAGAGCAATTAAATGATCAAAAACCCATCTAATTTAAGACCAGAGCTAAATTCATGTTGGCTCAAGTTCTACAAAGCCAGGAAAATGTAAGCAGGGGCTAATACTTTAACAGGAATGCCATGAGCTAATAATGATGTTTTGCATTGTCATAAATTACACTTGCTTACAACACAACATTGATGCACCCACAGTTCGGGGGAGAGCATTCGGGCCCTCCAGATGGGAGAATGGGGGTGTCTGGGACCAGCAAGTATGCCCCTTGTTGTCTTGGTCTTGTATTCAGTTGACCCACACCTGTTTGCTTCTTACACCAGTAGATGCAAGGATGCATTGAACAATGAGAGGGACTTCCGGTTGCATTGTGGTGAGATCGATAGCGAAAACTGTAGTTCCGGGCTTCGCACCAAAAATCCTTTCATCGGGGGCTCGAGGAAGCCCGAATCACGGCACGAAGAGTCGTGAGAGGTACGGGGATTATCTCCAGCTAGATTTCGGAGGCGGTGCCCCCCCCCTTTATCTGCCGGGGAAGCCCGTGTTTCCATGGCGAACGAAAGGAGTGGGGGTTTACTCCTTCTACTCCCTTGCTAGCTGTTGGCACCGGCTAAAACATTGAAGAGAAAGAAAAGCTTTTAACTGGACTTCAGACCTACTGGGTGAGATTCTTTCTATTTTCAGAAACTCAGAAACAGAGCCCCACAGAGGGGGAGGATTATCCCCCCCCCCCACGCAAACTTTGAGCAGCGACAAATCTGGGGCAATTAACTGAGAAAGCACAATACTATAAATCTTGGAGATTTAAAACTATGTTAACCTCCCCAAGGGCAAAGATGTAAAGCTTGAAACCTACTGTAAATAATTTGAAGAGAAAGTCCACAGTTTCCGTTTGCTTCTATTTTCTCTTTTGGCATCATGGCAGCCTGAACATTTCTGGATACCTCTGCTGCCATCTTTTGATGAATTTGTTTTATAAAAGACTCTACAATAAAATTTCCAACATTAACCCTGTAATTACTGGACAATATACTTAGAGGTGCCTTTGAAGTACCAACTTCTCTTTCAATAATGAGAAAAACACATCCTGCACCTGCCCCACCAGGGGCAGCTGCATCTATAGCTAGTCCACATCAAGCAAGAACATTGGAAACAACACCTTCAACAATTTATGACAAACTAGAAAAGCTGACTTCAGACTGAAAGATGGGCTAAGCTGGATATCCACTTCGAAAGTATAAATGTTAAACTTGCTGTAATACAACAGAAAGCTGAACAGAATGAGCAAAACATAAAAGAGGTGGAAAACAAGACTGACAATATAGACAAGAAGACTGAAGAGATGACTAACAAAATACAACAACTATCTCAAGTAAACAAGACATTATGGGGTTCAGTGGCTATAGTGGAGATGGACAAGGTATCCAACTACCTGAGATTCCAGAATGTACCAGAGGCAAAAAAATGAAGTCTTAAATGATGTAATAACTACATTGTTAGCTGATGCCTTGGCATTGAAAAGGAAGAGATGGATAAAGAAATTGATTTGATCTATAAATTCAAGCTACATGAGGAGACATAAACTCCCAAGAGAAGTCCACATAAAATTCATCAAAAGGTCTACCAGAGATGAGATTCTCAAAACTCTTCACAATCAACCAGCTTTGATTGATAAGAACCAAATAGTGGCTTTGAAACAAATACCTTGGAGAAAAAGACAAGGACAGAAGAAATATCAATTCCTCACCTCAAAGCTAAGTGCAAAAGGAATCATATTTAGATGGCTGACACCAGAAGGCATATTTCTTACTTGGGACACCAGAAGATACAGATTGGACTCAATCTCTAAGGCTTAAGAATTTTATGAAAATTTTAGAAGTCTACTAGAACAGGAGAATCAGACTGAAGGAAGTGAGAAAAAGAAAAATGGAGAGGCGGCTGCTGTAACAACCCACCTTACAGTCGAAGAAACAGTGCCCTCAGCACAACTGGGAAATGAACAACCATTAGAACAAAGAGAAAAGAGAAAGGTCAGGGTGCGAAACTCAAAAACAAATAGACATATATATATGATATACATATAAATATGGATCCCAAAATGCAAAGAAAAATTCAATTATTCTCTGTAAACATAAATGGACTACACTCTCCCCTCAAGCAAGGGAGAATTTTTTCACAACTTGAAAAACTGAAACTAGATGTAATTTGCTTACAAGAAACCCACATTAAAAAAACAACACCAAAAATTTCTGGAACGTAAAAAATTGGGTAAGGTATTTATATCTTCAGTATGTCAAAAGAAGAGAGGTTTAGCTTTATATATTAAAGATGACTTGGATCCCAAACGTATTTTCTCAGATGAAGATGGTCAGAGTTTAATGGCTGAAGTGATGATAAAAGAAGATGTTATTGGTGGCAATCTATGCACCCAATGATCAACAGGAAACTTTTTATCAAAAATTACATATCTTATTGTCAAAAACTGGATAGCAAACCCTCTTTAATGGGATACTTTAATGCAATATTAGACAAAAAACTGGACTACAAGAGCGATAATAAAGGGAAAGGAGGAAGGAAAATACTTCCAAAATCATTCTTCAATGTACTAGAGGAATTTAGACTAATACATGCTTGGAGACCTAAAAACACAAGCACAGCAACATATACTTTTTATTCGAATAGACATAGGTCATGATCTAGAATTGATATGATTTGGGTGACACCAGATCGGATTCCAGACTTGTTAGAAGTTGAAATAGACACAAATGTCTGGGCCGATCACAATCCCTTAACCATGACTTTGAAAGGAATACCCACACTGCCCAGATGGAGATTTAATAAACATCTGAAAGACAAAGGCTTCAAAGAAGAAATAACAAGGGAATTAAGCTTTTTTTTTTTTTTCAAGAAAACAAAATAGAAGAAATATCCCTGCAAAATGTTTGGGATACTGCAAAAGCTTATGTTAGGGTTCTGATCATAAGATATACAGTGAAACAGAACAAAAAGAGAAAACAAGAAAGAGATAAAGTAACAGATAATTTGGCAGAACTAGAATTGGAATTACAGAGAGACCCGTCTAAAATATATCTTAAGATTCAGAAGAACTTTGTAAAACATAAACTGAACCTTCTGGAACAAATGAATTAGCTAACCAAACCAAAATGGCTAAACAGAACTTTTTTGAAAATGCTAATAAAGCAGGAAGATGGCTAACCTACAAGTTAAAGAAAGAGAAAAAAAGATTAATTCTTAAGTTGAAAGATGATGAAGGACATCTACATATACAAAATGTAACAATAAAGAAAATAGCGGAAAAGTTCTTCACAGAATTATATCAAGCTAAAGAGGTACCAATCGAGAAGATTTAAGAATGTATACAAAAGGAGAACCTACTAAAACTTCCAGAGAACTGGAATGTTAAATGAGGAAATAACAATGACAGAGATAAGCGAAGCGATTAAAAGACAGAAAAATGATAAAATTCCTGGCCCTGATGGATTACCAGCGGAATACTATAAATGTTTTGAAGAAATGTTAAATAATTCATTGAAGGATACATGTAATGCAGTTCTATTTGAAGCTAAAATCCCAAATACATGGATGGAGGTGAATATTACTTTGATACCAAAAGAAGACACGGACTCTACACAAATTCAAAATTATAGACCAGTATCACTTTTAAATGTGGATTATAATTTTTTTGCTTCAGTAATGGCAGAAAGATTGAAAAAAGAATTAATAGAATTTATACTTACAGATCAAAATGGCTTTTTGCCTAAGAGGCAAATTAGAGATAATAGGACCATACTGGACATTTTAGAGTGCTATGAAGCTCACTCTGAAAAACAAATGGCATTACTGTTTTTAGATGCACAAAAAGCATTTGACAATATTAATTGGCAGTTTATGAAAGAACAATTAAAACAAATGGATTTTGGTGAAAAATTCATAGATGCAATAACATCTATTTATCAAAAACAGACTGCCAGAATAATAATTAATGGACAACCTACAGAGACTATAAATATCCAAAAAGGCACAAGACAAGGATGCCCCTTGTCACCATTGTTATTCATGTTGATTTTAGAGGTTCTTAATAGAAATGTTAGGAAAGATAGGAAAATTATAGGAACTAGAGTTAAAGATAAAACGTATAAGCTCCAAGCATTTAGTTTTTATCTTAGAAGAAGCTGCAGTAACAGCACCTAAACTGTTGAAAAAAATAGAAGACTATGGAGAAGTTACAGGGATGAAAATAAATAGAGAAAAGACTAAATTTTTAGTAAAAAATTGTATGCTGAATCAAAGAACAGCCTTGATGGAACAGCTAGATCTTCAAATAGTGAAAAAGGTTAAATATCTGGGAATCCACTTAACAGCTAGATGCGCTACATTGAAACAAGACAATTACATTAAATTGTTTAAAGAGATCAGGGCAGACTTCGAAAAATGGTCTAATTTACAAGAATCATTGTTGAGAAGAATAGCTATAGTTAAGATGAATATATTACCTAAGATTTTGTTTTTGTTTCAAACAATTCCCAAAAAAATTGAGAAAAAGTTCTTTAATGATTTAAATACACAAATTTCGAGGTTTATATGGCAAAAGAAGAAACCAAGAATTAAAATAAAAATGCTCCAGGAGGCCAAAAGGAATGGGAGTTTTGGCCTCCCAGATTGGTTGTTGTATTATCAAGCATGTGCTCTAGTGTGGCTAAAAGAATGGATAACATTAAGGAACAAAAGGATTTTACATCTTGAAGGTCATGACTTACAAATGGGTTGGCATGCTTTTATGTGGTATGAGAAGTGTAAAACTCATGGGTATGACTACATTAGGAAGGCAGTGATTTCAGTATGGGAAAAATTAAAGATAAAAATTTATAATAAACTACCGAGATGGCTTTCTCCTATGGAAGCTTTTGTATACCCAAATGCATTACATTTCAATAAGATTGTGACTTATAATGACATCTTGGATAATGAAGGAAAATTGAAATCAAATCAAGAACTTCAAGACTAGGGCACTGATCTTTCTTGGCGGCATCAAATGCAAATACAATTGAGACATGCCAAAGATTTTAAAATGTATGGTTCCTATAAGAATCAAAATACTTTTGATCAATTAATTTTAAAATCAGATGAAAAAATGATTAAAAGATTGTATAATTTTCTTTTAGAAATGAAAATGGAAGATTACCAAAGAAACAATGATAACATGGGCACAAAAATTTGGGCATAACATTGAATTGCAGAGGTGGCAAAAGTTGTGGGAAAGAGATTTTAAGATAACTTTGGAAACTTCCTATAAAGAAAACTTGTATAAAATGTTTTACATATGGTATCTATCACCCAACAGGTTAGCTAAAATGTTTCCGAATATGTCAAATAAGTGTTGGAAATGTAAACAGAAACCTGGTACCTTTTATCATATGTGGTGGACCTGTGATAAAGCCAAAAAATATTGGGTTAAAATACATAGATGGCTTGGGCAAATGTTGCAAAGATCTGTAAAGTTTAAACCAGAATTATTTTTGTTAGGCATTCTCCCCAATGATCTTGATAAACAAATTATATATTTGACTTTGCATGTAATAACAGCGGCAAGGATCGCATATGCGCAGTGTTGGAGGAATGAAGAGCTACTGACTGAAGATTTGATCTTGAATAAGATATTGGACTGTGCAGAAATGGATAGTCTGACTTTATCTCTTAAGGAAAAAGAAGATACAGTTTACTACCAAACATGGGACTTTTTCTATCAATGGCTACAGAATCGGAACTCTAATATGGGCTAAAATACATAGGATTTTGAAGAGAGAAATGACTTTGTACACAGTATGTCTGAAGTCTTTAGAATAATTATTTGTTTAGTGAGTAGAAAAGAATAACACTTCTGAATTTAACAATGAGAGGATGACCTCTTCTATCATCTTTCACCATCTTTTTGCTGGCTCAGTAGAGCAGGGTTTTACATAGCAGTACTAAATGACATAAAAGCAACAGTTTCTTATTCTGGATCTGGAACTGCAATATAATGAATGGGAGAAAAAATCCATGCATTGACATGGATACAGGTAGACATCTCTTTTTAACCCTCTCCAGCTCCAGCACAACGAATGTCTTAACTCTGCCAGGCCAAAGTCCCCCTGTAACTGCAGCTGTTGTAAGATGCTTTATGATGTCATAATATAGCCCAAGGACTTGTTGCTCTAGATAAGTTCCTGTGTGTGATGTCAAACTGCACTTGCTCTTGCTGCAGCTACTTAGGCTACTCCAGCTTTTTCTGCGATTCATGACCAGTCCAAGCAGCACCTACATTTCTCATTGGACCAGGAGTCACAAAATCAGCAACAGGTAAGTCTAAGATCTGAAACTAATGCTAAAGGTAACATTACAGAGGCAAAGAAATTTTTCTACATTTTGAGCCCAAGGAGGTGGAGGGACTAAAGGAACCTGTATTCAGTAGTGCAAAATCCTCAATTTAAACAATTCAGTATCAGATTGCCAGATGAGTTCATTGTTCGGATGCCAGGGTCAACCTCTCCCTCTACATCTTCTTACATCAGCTGCTGCTCAGTCAAGATCAATATAAAGCTCATTCTGCCTTCTGCTGGCAACAAAAATTTACACAGCAAGAATACTGTGCTCTTAACTTACAGAGTTACCTTACCCAAACCCTATTCTTCCTGATCTGAGGGTAATTCCAGATGAACCTTTATTTGCAGCTATACTGCCTCATTAACAAAATTTTACCCATACATCATCTCCAGTTTGTAATCTTCCTGTGTTTCCCACCACTTCTTAACAGAAAAAAACTGTTAAGAAAGAAAATAGCTCTATGATGCTTTTCAGATTGTTAGTGCTAAGCACCCTCCACCAGGAAACATCCTGAACATAAACAGAAAAGTGGATTGATCAATAGACTGTAGACCCCAAAAGCAATAGCAGTGCATAAAACTATACAGTGTCTGCAGATAAAACTATGGCTGGAAGTCATCTTGTCCTCCATGTTTCAGATTGGTTAACGCACTGTCACTGCATATTGGGTGACTAAGGGTATAAATAAGAAACTGTTGAATCCCATATATATTTACTCAGGAGTAAATCTCACTGCGTTCACTGAGGAAAGGCAGGCATGGGAATGTGAGGTCTGAATTCCATTGTAGGGAAGATTTGTGGGGGGCGGGGGTGAATGTGCAAGCCAAAATAGATGTAGCAAAATATAGAGTGGATGGGTTGAAAATGGGATTTTTACTGATTTTAAGCCTACTCAGAAATGAGCAGGTCAAGCCTTGGTATATCTACTTAGAAATAAGTGGACCTGAATCCCTCAGCAGTAATTTCTAATAGCATCATAATACCAAGCCTGTCTAGTCAGAAGTAAACAGGATAAAACTGCATATTGGTAGCATTTGCTATGGTATCTTTTATGCCTCATTGCTTTTGAATACAACGCAGACCAAGTCTTTAAACCATGTTTTGACTCTTGCCCCATCTTATTCACATCTCTTTGCTCTCTATGAAAACCAGAGAAGGCTCTTCTTAATAAAGGTTATACATCTCACCAGTGTTTCCTGGTTGCACAAAGGCCATCTTCTCAATCCTCTTTGCTTCCTCCCTCACCAATACACGCACACAGCACAGCTATTATTGACACACTCTAACACTTCCTTGAACCCCAACTCTCACTAGCATTGGCAGTTTCCACCCAGAGGACTTTCTGCTTTTTAAAACTGTCCCACAACTGTGAATGAGATTATCGGGACCTTTTTCTAAGAAAAGCTGCACAAACTCAACACTGCTGGGTTTGAGAGGAAAATTGTTTATGGCTCCTGCCCAGAGGAAGTTGTAAGTCTGATGAAAATAATGGGCAACTTAGTCACAATGACTAACTTAAAATGAGGCTCTCATCTTTTATCCAGTGACTTCTGGAAAAGGAAAACAAACCCTAACATTGCAAACATGTTTATACTTGTTTTGTTTAGAAACCATGTCATAAAAAATGTTTTATTAGAGTTTAATCATCGAAGGAGCATACACTGACATCCTATGATGTCTTTGAATTTAACTTTCCCAGCATCCTAAATCACAGTTCAGCAAGCCATGAATGAACATCAGGCATTCCTTTCCTCTGCCTCTGTGCACTGGCTTTGGCACACTGATCCAGGTCATTTTCAACCACGATATTTTTAATGTGGGTCTACTAACCAGGATTTTAAACTATTATTTAATATTGTTTAAGATCCTAGTTTAAGACCTTAGCTTAAGATCTCAGTTCAATTGAAATTAAACCACATTCTCCCCACCTTGGTGGCAATAGGCTAGAGTCCCCAGGATGGGTGCTCTGAAGCCAGCCCACAAAGAAGAAAAGGGAGAGAAGAAGCATGCTAGCCTAATACTTACGTGGCCACTAATGGACCATCAAAAATAAGAAATGCATCATTAAAAAGAGGACAAATTATGAGAATGTGCACATACTTATTTATATGGATAGATGGAAATACAGAAGACAAAAGGTCCCGAATGGTTTGCTTCTTATTGGTTCCATGGGTTCCCAACTGGGGAAAGGCGAGAGAAGAATAAGCCATGAACTCAAGAACTGGGGAAAGACAAGAGGGGAATGAGCTGTGATCTCAAAGAGCACTCAGAACTGCCTGAAGCAATGGAGCACAGGGAGGAAAGGTGAAGGAAATATTCCCTCCCCTCCCCTCCCCTGTCTTCTCTGCAGGCTCCTTCTAATGCAGAATTTAGCCTTCCACCTCTGGCTTTACATGTGAACAAACCAGTCATAGCACACACAAGAAATATATTTGCAGTAATCACATGTTGTTTGACCCTAAGTGTAGTAAAAAACTTGTTAACATCCTATCCACTCAATGTGAAATTTAGACAACGTGATTCTTTGGAAAATTGTCCCATTCTCCCTGACAGATTCTACAAAGCAGGGCCTCCAAGCGGTCCCTGAAAAGGGCAGCTGCACACTGACTCTAGTTCACAGAGCATCTAAGTGACAACCACAAGCAACAGGAGCCTGAAGAATCCAGAAGGTGGGGGTGCCCTCCCTGGGCAAGGGGAATGCAAATTAACAAAGTTATAAAAGCTACTTAGAACCCCCAGGAGGAGGAGACAGCATGCCAATACACACCAGTTGCTAGAAAAGGGCAGTCAGGGCAGTCAAGTGTCCTACTGCAGAAGACAGCCTTTTCCAGGGGCCAGGAGGGTAGAAGACAGTCTTCTACTTGAAGACCCCCTGTATTTGATGGGCTATCCAATCCAAGTCTGGTTTAAAATCGAAGAACTATAAGGGAAGGAACAGCAAGGGACTTTGGGATGGCTCATCAACAGCTAGACCCTGGACTGAGCAAATACTGCAGTTAACTGGCCTACCAGACATATCCCTATGGTGAGATGCCTTGTATTTCTAATCAAATAGCTACTGTTTTTAAACCTGCACTGGTAAGTATAGATTTGAATATGCAAATATTATTCAAAGTGGTGATCTCTTTTGTTCTGCAAGTCCAACTTGACTGTTTCCCCAAGGCTTCTGTTTAGCCCCTACAGCAGGATGCTGAGCTAGCCAACCCTTTGACCTGATCCAGCAGGAATCTCCTTACATTGCCTGTAGCACACACCTCACTTTAGCCCTGTTCTGGTATTTAGCTGACTGTATGTGGACGTGCAACCTGAGAACAGAGCCCTGCTGCAGAAATTACATGTGTGATGTGACCCCTGCTGTAAGTGTCTGTGCGTAGAGCACAAACATCTGTAGATGTGATCACAGGCAAGAGAGGCTGTATGATGCATACTTTGGGGGCAGGGATATATGGCACAGCTCCACTTCTGGCTCGCATGTTCACATGCACAGTAAGTTAAAGAGCAGAAACTGACTTATCTGACACACAGATTTACAGGCTCCTAGTTCAAGAATGCAAAGCCAGATTAAAACGGATGTGCACTGGCTCATGGCCCACATGGAACAATTCCAGAATCCGAGCTGATACTTACACAAAGCATCCTCCCATCCTGCGCTGTGACAGAGTGGACTGTACTGCAATGCACCCTGATGAGTACAGAGCGCACGCCATATGAGGGAATGACTGGGTAGAGATGTGGCCTACTTTGAGGATGGAAAATTTAGGAGGCATATTTCACTGCTTAAGAGATCACAGAGAGGAAGCTGAGGTGGGGGTGGGGGAAATGAGATTGAATTGAAAGCTAGCCTGTATAAAAAGCAAGCAAGCAAGTTGCCTAGAAATTTTGTGGAAATGGATTTCTTGGATGCTTTCAAGAAAAGGCTAAGGGGTAGGATGCTTCTTGTCAAGTTTTATCTCCATTCTTCAGGGGAATGAAAGCGGGGGAGCCAGCTGCAGGTTTGGCCCACAGCAACCTATCTTCTGCTTAAATCAGTCATGTGAAATCTCAGGGTGTCCCAATCTGTTTCTCTGGGGTTTCCCAGCTAGCCACCCACTTTCCCTGACGAGCAAACATTTGGTAATGTCCCAAAATCATTTGGTAGTTTTCTCATTGTAAAAACTTGAAATGCTGAGTGCTGATAAGAACTTCACATGAAAACACACTGGTTCTTGTATACATACCCTGAACAATGCCAGAAATAATTGGTTATCTTTGTGGGAAAAGGGTGAAAACAAGTGGAGAAGCAGAAGTGCATAGCCCTCCCCACTTACTATTTCTCTGCTCCAAGTTGTGCCCCCAATGCTTTCCCTCCCCACTGCAAATCCATGAAAAAGCCAAGCCTGGGAGGGGGGAGATTTAGGGGCAGAAATGCACTCTTCCCAAGCAGAAGTGGCAATTCAGGCATACAAAGGGGGCATCAAGCTAAGAACAACATGCTTCTGTGTGTAATACAAAGTTTGGCCCTTACAAATGTCATATTTCAACTCTCTTCTTGGCAGCAACAGGTATCTTATAGAAGTGGTCTGTTTTCAGATCGAATCCATGGTGGGAAATTCAGCAGCAAGACCAGAACGGAATTCTAACATGAAACAGGAGGTGGCTGCAATTGTTACTATGACGACAGCCATAGCATCAGTGTAACACTGTGACTGTCAAAATGCTGGCAAAGATAATGCAATGCAACTGGACAACATCTGCTGAAAAATCAAGTTGTTTATATATGGCTTTCCACAAGCATTGCCCAGCAGATGTGGGAAAATGCTGTAAGATTTTCTTGGCAAGTTGGAAAATTTTGCCAGCAATTTTCTTTGCTGATTTTAGCTATACCATGCTTAGTTAAAATATTATAAAACTGGGTTAATGTATTATATAAAATGTGTGGCATGTGGTATAAAATTCATAGTGTGTTACCATGTATTTAGCCAATTCAGCGGGTTTGAAACTACTCATCACAGGGGACTTGGAAGAGGAGATCCACTCACATATTTCCACCCACGTTGTTCCCAACAGATGGCTGCCCCAGTTTACAGCTGGGAAGGAGAGAACGCTTAAGCACAACAAGGACATTACTTAGGCTGGCTTCCAGCACAATTCAACAACCCAGATATTTTTCTCCACTGTCAACTGTAAGCCAGTGCAGAAGAGGAAACATAGGTAAGAAAGAAATTATATGAGCGGATATAAAGTAGCAAGATATTGGTATAACTATTTTTAAAGAAAAAATTACAGGGATGGAAATGTCGTATATCCATGCAAGGAAGTGTGATTTATAATGCAACCCTGTCCTTGTCTATTCTGAATCAACACCATTGATTTCTATGGGACTTAGTCTCAGGTATTGGAACACAGCTTCAGCCAGTCAGGTCAGTCAGACTTTTCAGAGCTAGCCCTGGTGTAGCAGCCAAGATCTCTAAGGTCTCTCTTTTAGTGCACTAAGAAGCCAACATTCATGGTGTGGAATGCTCTCCAACCATTGGAGCACTATGAAGGTGAAAATAATGTGCATCATGAGTGCAGCAACTCAGAACATCTGGCCCTCAGGAGTTTCACAGAGGGCCATGCACCCAGGCACACCTCCTCTCGTCCAGCCACTCACTTTTTGGTTGTTTTCCTGGTTTTTATGTGTATTATTCTCCTTTCTACAAGTCTGAAATGCATCTTCTAAGGTTCAGTTAGTGGCCCCAAGAGCTGTAAGCTATAAACTAGTATTGGAGTTAATTTGGCCCTGTCCCATTGCCTTTGCCCTTCTCACCACTGGAAGGCAGCCCCCAAGAGTTTCACCAGAACTGAATTCATTCCTTGGGTCCAATGCCCCTGATTTTTCCTCAGCACCAGGGCAGGTGTCCAAGCTAGACACAGTTGGCTTTTATCAAGAGCTGAGACCACAACAGAAGTCTACCAACCAGAGGGCCCAGCTGTTGGGCTACCTCTTCACAGGTGCAACCTGCTTGTTCCTGCCTAGCCCAGGCGATGGTGGCAGTGGTAAGAAACAGGAGCAGCAGGTGTCACTGCTAGCTTGTTCATGAGCTCCCTGACTGTCAAGCAAGCAAGCAAGCAAGCAAGCAAGCAAGCAAGCAAGCAAGCAAGCAAGGAAGGAAGCCCTAATGATGATGATAAGGAGAAGGAGTGATAGCAGCAACAGCTGATGCCAGGTGTGGTAAGCAGCTCACTTAGAGGGGAGGGTGACTTGCCTGAAGGCCCTCAGAAAGCTAGAGTTGGCACTGCTCCTGCCAAAACCTCCCCAGCCCTTGCCTCTTCAACACTAGCACTCAGAGATTAGGATGGGGGTAAGCATGCCAGATACAGGCCAGTAGGCCCACCAGGAAAGGTGGTGGATCTCCAAGATACAACGCTGTTATGGACCCCAGATCTGCCATGAAATCAGTTTCTGGTCTATACCAGACCTCAAGCTAGCATTACTCCTCTCCTGGGTTGCAATGGGAGGGAATTTGTCAGAATAAAATGAAAAATGGTCAGGGAAGGAAGAAAGCAGTTGAAAGACTGCTGCTCCTGCTTTATGGCATAAAGCTCTCAGCAGGCCTTTGGAGGCTGGAGGATCAGAACTTTTTACAGCTCAAGCTAGAATCCCTCTGTCTAGGTTCTCTGCACTTGCTCAGAAATCATCAGCAGGGAACTCAGGTGACTTAGAAATACTGACAATCAGCTACTGCTCAGCTTAAAGGCTAACAGGACTTTAAACAATGAGATGCCTGGCATTTTTAAACAACTAGCATTATTCATCTACAATTTAATTATTTCCTTGACAGTTTGCTGCATTTGTTTGATGGCAAACACTGATTTTCTAAAATGTTGTGCAGCCACCACAACACAGCAGCTCTCTGACTCAGATACCTGTTAAATTTTTTTCAACCAAAGTTACAATTGTTGATCAAGTCCACATGCAGCAATTTTCCTCACAAGTGATTCAAGCTGACAAAAAATAATGACAAAACTCTTCTTACAATCTACATATTTGAACATATGCACAACTGCTGACTGCTTGGGCAATCAAAGCCTCTTTCAGTACTTTATAATGTACAATGAATCTTTGGAAGTTGGTACACTGCAGTCAAAAGCAAGCACTTAAGTTTTATCTCATTGATTCCAATGGGTGTATTGAGTATGTGAATAAGTCTGGATCAAGCTCTGTGACAAAAATATATTTCCCCTGGATGCATACGATGAGGACATGCAGTAACAGAGGATTCCACTGTAGTGTGCAGACTTCCATAGGAATTTGTGTCCTTCAGTCAATGGGCTTACTGTGTGCAGCTGCCTAGATCGTGGGCTTGTAAAAAGAGTTGTTTTCCCTAAGTGTATGCTTGAAAAAAGAATGTCAGTAACTTACATTTCAATTCTTCTTGTCTTTGGCCCTCATTTTGTCCTGGTTCACTCTGCCACAGACTATAAAATTACTTTTGTAGTGGTGGTTTTTACAGGAAACCAGCCAAGTTTATTCATATCTAAGTATGACATTCTATAAAGTGGCACTGACCACTGAAAAAGCAAATCTGCAAATGTGAAGTGAAGCACCATGTACAGAGTTTGTATGGGTTTCTCCAGGCTAGGAGCAGGCAACTCAGCAACAAGATTCAACAGGGTATCCACTGGACTCCAGGCAGGCTGTGATAGGTGAGGACCCTGTTCCTGTTCTTGTGGCAAGGTCTGTTCACATGCCCGCAATCCATCATCCCAAAGAGCAATGAACTCTCCTTGGGGGACAATGCAGCAAGTGGTGAAGGCTCACCAGAAGATGGGAGAAGGGCAAAACCTTTGAAAACTGGAGACAATGACAGCCTCTTTCTCCACTAGGGGACTTGGAGGATAAACTGCAAACTTCATGATCTTGGCAGAAATAATGCTGGTATTGTTTCAAAAAAAGACCCCAAGCAGCATAGCTAGGTTCTCACCATATGTTCTGGAGAATCTCTACAAAATAGTCTCCTTGGCAGAAAAGCATGGCAGGCATATTATTAGACCATTTGATTGGGGCACTAGCATTCTGTGAGCTTCTTCAAAGGTAGAGAAAACAATGTTCAGGCTGAACAGGATGGAAACCATTCCACCAAGAATCATGCCATGCCTCCCCCCCCCGCCCCGCCCCTGGTTACTCCTGGCATACTGTAGACTCCTAAATCCAAACATCAGGTGCAGTTCTCAGCATCCTTCACCCTGCCTCATCTCTAAGTGCAACTTATAGATTTTGAACCTTGCTTTGCTTTGCAATGCTAATCTCCAAGCCTTCATTAGCTATGCCAGAGAAGTCAAACAATGCTCCTTCTCCTCCTCCTCCTTCCCCACCTCTTCATCATGTTTTGGTCTGAGGAGGAACCCAGAAGGCTCTGGGCAGCATCTAAAAGATCTCCTTCTACACAGTGTACTCTGAAGCCAGATTTTTAAGCTTTCTCCCAGAAGACCCATCTCAAATTCCATTCCTTCCTACAAAGTGACAGCCTTAAAGAGACAGGCCTCTGAGCCTAGCTTTCCTCAGATTCTCCAAGCTGGATGTACTGCTGGGGTTGATGTATCAGTTCTAGAGACTGCAGAGCTCTTGGAGAGGGAGTGCTGGTCCAGCACTGGAGCTAGGCTTGGGGACCCACAGTACAGGCTCCAGGGTCTCAGGTTTAGGGGTCTTCCGCATCACAGGCTCACATTTTTCAGATTTTGCTTGGGCCCAGTGCCTTCTCTGTTGGCACCACTGGTTCCTCAGCTTCTGACTCCTTGTCCAGGCCACTGCTATACAGCTGCTGAGATCTTAGTGTCTACAGGCTATTACACAGAGAGAGAAAAAGAGCTATTACAATGACCACTGCAAAGAAAAAGATGAGGACAACAAAAGAAGAAAAACAAGAGATCACTTCCAGATGAACCAAGAAATCAAGGGGAAATTCAAACCTAGATTAGGAATGCTGAAAGGCCAACAGGGGGACATACTGTCTGACCACAATAAAATTAAAAGGTGGCAACAATATACAGAAGAACTGTACAAAAGAGATGACAGACTCCTATGAGGAAGAGCCTGCAATTTTAAAAAAGTGAAGTGAAAACTGCTGTGAAAGCACTTGGAAGGAATAAAGTACCTGGAGTAGATAGGATACCAACAGAACTATTCCAAGCTGCAGAGACTGAATTAGTCCAAGTCATAAAAAGGAATATGCCAGTAAATATGGAAATCAAAACAGTGGCCCACCGACTGGAAATGTTCAATATATATTGCAGTCCCCAAGAAAGGAGAGCCAAAGAGTGCATTAATATCTCACACATGCAAAGAGATGCTCTGCTCAGGCCATGCCATATAGGATAATATTCTTTGTTGGGAAAAATTCTGGATTCTGAAAAGGAAGAGGCATTCAAGATCATGTTACAAATATATTTTGTCTGCTGGAGGGCACCAAAGAATTTCAGAAGATCAGTCTATGCATTATAGACTACAGCAAAGCCTTTGTGTGGATTGTGAGAAGCTATGGGTGGTCCTGAAAGAAACGTGTGTTCCTCAGCACTTGATTGTCCTGATATGGAGCCTGTCCATGGACAAGAAGCTACTGGTAGTATAGAATATGGAGAAACACACTGGTTTCCTATAGGCAAAGGTGTCAGACAAGGGTGTATTATATGTCCCTATCTGTTTAATCTGTATGCAGAACATATCATAAGGAAAAACGACTTAGGATCAAAGGAAGGAGTGAAAATTGGAGGACAAAACATCATTAATTTAAGATAAGCAAACAGCAACAATGAATTGAAGCAACTCCTGATGAAAGGGAAAGAAGAAAGTGCAAAAACAGGACTTTGGCAGAATTGAAAACAAGTTATGATGACAGAAAAATTACAGAGCTTTACTGTAATTCAAAAGAAGACTGCAGCCAAGAAATCTGAAGACTGAAACTTGAAAGGGTAGCAGTGAAGGAACTAGAAAAGATCATAAAGTATAAGGAAGTTCCAGTGGAGACAAAGGCAAGATCATGCAAATTGTTGTATACCTGATCACTATGTATGGGTGTGAACACTGAACAATGGATAAATCAGATAGGAAGAAAAATGATGTGTTCATTTCAAAAACATGGTACTGGAGGTAAGCTTTGAGAATACCCTGCACCAGGGCTTTTTTTGTCATAGAACGCACCAGAACGGTGTTCTGGCACCTTTTTTTCCAATGGATTTTATGAAGTGATTTTGAACTGCGTACTATCATTAACATAGTGCCTGCGGGCTGCTTTTGTGTCTGCTATCTGATAGTGAGATTGTGAGGGCACTGCTCGGCTTGGGACGCTGCTTCTCTGCTAGGCTTGAGATTGGTGCTTACTGCCGGCAATGACGTGAGTTCCGGCACCTTTTATAAAAGAAAAGAAAATAATATCATATGACACTGTCACAGTGTTATGCTAACAAAAGCTTTCCTCAAAGATTCCCAAACAAAAGCCTTGAGAGCCTGCAAAAGAAGCCACCATTATCAGCCTCCTAAAAGGTTATTTGTTAAGCAGGCACACAAAGAAACCTTGTGCAAAGAGTTACTGGGTTGAAGATGTCTAGTCCTATATTATGGTAATGATCAGAATATCTAATGATATTCTACAGACATCTTTTCTCTGGAGTCATTGTGCGTAAACATAGACCTCACTATATTAGTTCTAAATCTGCATGTTGTTACTGCTGCTCATACATGACAGAATGTTATATTGTCATCACCAATATATTAATCTTCTGTCTTACCATTAAATACCCATTAGTATGATGGGTACAGTAAGGTTGCTTGCTTGTAACTGACATTCTACAAGTGGTCACCTGTGCATTCAAACGTAAGGGCTCTGCACCTGCGTGGGGCCTGTTGCTGGGTGGATTTTCCAAGATAGACTCCTTCTGGTGGGAGCCCTGCCCTTCCTCACCCCTGGTATATCTAGGAGTTCTCCTGCCATTTTCCCCAGTTCTCTCCAGACCAATGTTGTGGTCTCGGAACCAGGGTGAAAGGCTGGTGAATGGCCAATTCATGCCATCTTGGTATGGGTCTGAAGGAAAACTAGGGTACCAAAGCTGTTGATGCTGACATGGAGTCGGTGGGCAGGTTGTGTGAATGCACAGATGACCACTCAAAGAATTGCAGTAACATGTAAGCAACCTTTTTTCATCATGGTTTCTGTATCACATATGGGCAACTAGCAAGCTTACCAGAATCAAAGGCAGCCAGGTATCATCAGTGGAGGACTACTGAGAAGACCATTTGTCCAAAGGAGCAATCTTGCCTGGCACAGACACAAAGTCAATTGTGCCAGATGAAAGTCAACAAGGTGGGTCACATCACCTCTCTGCAGAGATCATGCAGTAGGATGTCAGCAGGCAGCACTGTAGATGTTGCCACCACCTTTGAAGAGTGCTTCCTCAGTTTCTCAGGAAGCTGCAGTCTGGACAGCTGGTAGGCCAGCATGATGGTCTTAACAACCTAGTATGCAAGCCACTGAGGGCTGATCAGTTTGCCCCTGGACTATTTGCCAAAGACGACAGAGTCTATGGGACCAGTGGAAAGATTCAATATGGGACAGATAGAATGTCAATGTCATGTGCATGTCCAGGGTGTGCAGGGCCAACTCCACCAGGTTGGACAGCACTGGGAAGAATGCTAGCAGAACAATGCCCTTGTCCAAATGAAACTGTAACATGACTTTTAGGACAAACATCTGGTTGCCTTGTCCTTATGGAAAGTGAGGAATGGGGATCAATGTGCAAAGCACCAAGTTTACTCACTCACCTAGCCAATGTGATCACCACTAGGAAAGCAACCTTCCATGAGAGGAGGCACAAGTCCATGGTGGCTAAAAGCTTGAAGAGGGGCTTTGGAAGAGCCTGTGTAATTACCAGCAGGTTTTATCTCTCCAAGGATGAATGAAGTTGCAGGACAAGTTTATGCAGACCTCACATGAAGCGATGGGACAATGGATGTGAGAACACAGAGAAGCTGCTGAACATCCCATGGAACCATATTGCTGCCAGGAGGATGGTTTCAGGTATCTGAAGGGAGAAGCTGAGGATTGACAAATGGACGCCTGATGCAGATTGGAGGCTCCCTCCCCCAGGCAAAGGCTGCAAAAGCATTTTCAGGGCCAATCTCCTGGTCTACCAGCTGATCCTCCATTGCCATGAGGTGGATGGTACCAATAGCTGGGTGCAGGATCATCCTCATTTCCAACAAATGATGTCTGTTCTCAATGGGAACTGTATGAAGTTGCACTTGGACAGGTGAAGGAGGTGGGCAAACCATGCCTGTCAGGGCCACCATAGTGTGATGAGGATGCAGGAACTAACTTCCCTCCAAATCTTTGCCAGCACCCTGGTGATCAGTGGAAAAGGTGGGAACAGACAGAACCTTCCCCTGACCTTCCCAATGGAGAAGGAATGCATTGTCCATTGAGCCCTGGCCAGCCCCAGCTTGGGAACTGAATGCATCGCACACCATATTGGTCAGCTGGAAAAAGGTCCACTGATGGGGTACCCCAGGTTTGGAAAAGCTGCATAAGGACTTCCAGGTGCAGCTCCCCTGTGTGGGTCCCCTCGGTTCTCCTGCTTAGAGTGTTTGCCTTGATGATGGTGGTCCTGGTTAGTAATGCCTCTCTCAGGGCACCAGTCCCAGATCTGCAAAGTGAGGCAAGTCAAGGACACGGATCACATGCTGCCTTGTTTGTTCAGGTAGAATACCACCATAATGTTGTCTGAAGTTATGCTTGTTCCTGAGGCAGGGCTGGAATGCAGTCAGCACCTTCTACACTACAAAAAGGTGAAGGTAGATAATGTGTTCCTTCTGGTCCTGATCCATCCACACCCCATGGGTCTGCCGCTGGCACAGTGTGCTCCCAATCCAGGCACAATACATTTGTAGTCAGGATCATGTTTGGTTCCCTCAAAACAATGGCAACTCCCTCTCCAAGTTGCATTGCCAAGTCCACCAACCAAGGCTCGCCTTTTCTGAATGTTGGAGCACTTTCCATATCAAGTTGTACTGATGTCATGTCCTACCAGGAGGAAGATTCCTCAGATAAGGAAAGCCAGTGCAGTGGGCCCCAGTGGGGTTGTGGCTACAGATGACTGCCCTCCATTAGAGAAGGAGTGAAGGCCCTCTTTTGCAGTCCCTGCAGCCAGAAGCAGAGGGAATTCACCCCTTAGAAAGAGTACATGGTTTCCACAGAAGTCCAAGCAGCCTGAAAGGAGAGTTTTCCATGAAAGAGCAGGCTGACTTAATTAGTTCAGACAGAGCTGTTCTTTGTTGCAAACAACAAGCAACATTATCTGTGTTCTTGGACTTTGTTGAAAAGAACTGGTACCTAGATTGCTGGCCTGTTTTCAGACACCCCTACCTGACTTAAAACTTCAGATGTACGCAAACTATACAGCCTTAGCCTTCTTAAGAATTGTACTCCATCCATACGACTGAATCCCCCAGTGGTTCAATGAGCTGCTATGTCACCAGTACAAGCAACGCTACCATCTGGAGGATCTGCTCAGAGAAACATCCCAGGCTCCCAGAGGGGGATCCCAGCCCCTGCACCACAGTGATGTCATAGGGTGATGAGGTGAGCAGGTCCTCATTCAGTGGACAATCCGAGTTGTTTGGGCCTGAAGACTGATTTCTAGCATGGGGGTGAGGCAGACATGCAAGGCAGGGCAGGAAGCTGAGGCACTAGAACCAACATTCTGGGCTCTTCTGGGTGGCAGACCAGTTCCCCCACTCCCCCCACTGCAGGAACTGAGGATCAGTAGAGTCTCTCTCCTCTGGATAGCCGCAGTACTAGTGTAGTGGTGGCAGCTCTCATTGGGGAAATCACTGACTGTGGGCAGGCCAGAATACAGGATGGTGAGTGCTGGATCTCGCCTTCAGAAACAGACTCAGTCCCCACTGGTTCCATCAACAGGATGGGTGGAGGCATCAAAGAAACCAGTCTTGGCACAGGTGGCACCAGCGGAGAATGGAACCTAGGCCACTTCTAGTGTTTGGCCTTCTGTACCTTCCCCATCTTTTTGGCCTTCTGAGATGGCTTCCTTGCCCAGCATTCTTCTTCTGCATGCCCAGGCAATGGTGGCATGGAGGGGGTGACTGATGGAGCCTCCACAGCTGCCAGTGGACAATGAGAAGGAGGAACTGCCTGCAAGGTGGACAGGTGTTCAGGCAGCACCACCATGGGCAAGTTTATGGCCAAAAGGGGGCATCTCCAAGCTCAGCCCAAAGTCAGCCCATTTAGAAACATAGAAACAGAGTGAGTCAGAGGGGTCTCCCGGGCCATATAGTCTGACCCCTGGCTCCAGCTGGCTCTGCTCACGACATGCCCACCATGTGCATGTCCAGCCTATCTTTCAACACACTCACTGATGGAGCCTCAATGACCTCCCATGGAAGCCCATTCCACACTCTCGAGGTCCTAACTGTCAGGAAGTGCTTCCTGGCATCTAAATGGAACCTTGGTTTCCTGAACTTTGCTCCACTGGAGAAGCATTCTGCCAGGGGAGAACAGATCTCTACCCATCTCCATGTGACATCCCCTCACATACCTGTATGTCGCCAACATATCCTCTCTGAGTCTCCTCTTCTCCAGGCTGAAGAGACCCAGTTCCCTCAGTCTCACCTCATAGCCTATCCCCTGCAAACTGGCCACCAGCCTTGTGGCCCTACGCTGCACTGACTCTAACCTGGCTATATCCTTTCTGTAATGAGGGGCCCAAAACTGAGCACAATACTC
>NW_025335269.1:2929885-2943993 GCF_004798865.1 Varanus komodoensis | reverse complement strand
GCTCTCCAGCCACTTGTCCCCTAACCTGTACTTATGACAGCTATTCCTACGCCCCAAGTGCAAGACCTTGCACTTATCCACATTGAACGCCATCCTGTTGTCTCCTGCCCACTTCCATAGTCTGTCCAGATCCTTTTGGATCTGGAGTACCTGCTCCTCAGTTGTGGCCACTGCTCCAGTTTTAGTATCGTCTGTGAATTTAATCAGCAGACTGTTCACCCCTTCTTCCATGTCATTTATGAAAAGATTAAACAGGATCAGCCCCAGGCCAGAGCCCTGGGGGACCCCACTTGTCACTGGCAGCCATCCCAACAATTCCCCACTAACGGTTACCTTCTGCTTTCGGTCAGTCAACCATGCCCTAATCCACCAGACAGTGCTTTGGTGTATCCCAAAACTCCTCAGTTTCTCCACCAGGATATCATGGGGCACTTTGTCAAAGGCCTTGCTGAAATCCAGGTATACCACATCCACTGCATCCCCTCCATCTAGCCATCACAAAACCTTGTTATAGAATTCCACAAGGTTTGTCTGGCAGGACCTGTTTTTGCGGAAGCCGTGTTGTGTGGCTGTCAGCCTCCCTTCCCTATCTAGCATCACTAGATCTCTCTCTATTATGAGCCTTTCCATTGTTTTTCCTACAATGGACATAAGGCTAACCGGTCTATAATTCCCCATGTCCTTTCTACTACCCTTTTTGAAAATTGGGACTGCTGATGCCACCATCCAGTCCTCTGGAACTTCACCCGTTCTCCACAAGGTCTCAAAAATGGAGGCCAGCGGGCAGGGGAGAACCCCTGCCAACTTTCTAAGTACTCTCGGGTGTAACCCATCAGGGCCTGGCGCCTTTGTAATGTCCAATGCCCTGAGGAGCCCCTCGACTTCAAGGGGGGTGACTCTAATCAGTGCCCCTAAGTCCCCGGCCTCATCTAATCTCCTATGCGGCTCTCCCCTGTCCAGCTTTGGGGAGAACACAGAGGCAAAATAGTCATTTAGCATCTGTGCCTGTTCCCTCATATCAGTCACTGGATCTCCTTTCTCCTTATTTAGTGGTCCCACCACTTGTCTCCCCTTCCTTTTGCTATTTACATGCTGATAGAAGCCCTTTTTGTTGCTCTTGATATTCTTGCCAAGGCTCAGCTCGTAATCAGCCTTAGCCTTGCGAAGAATCCTTCTGCAACGGGCCTTCTCCTCCCAGTATACCCTTTTCTCTATTTCCCCCAGTACCCATTTCCTACTGAGGTTCCTCTTTCGTCTAATCCCTCTAACCACCTCCTTTCGCATCCATGGCAGCACTCTCCCCTGCCTCCCCACCTTACTGACTAGAGGTATCACCAAGGCTTGCCCCTCCAAAACCTCCCTTTTGAGTGCTATCCACCCCTCCTCAACTCGCTTACCTTCCAGTAACCTATCGCAGGAGACTTTCCCCAGTCTGGCCTTCAGTTGGCCAAAGTTGGCTCTCTTGAAGTCCCAGCTTCTAGTGCTTGACCTGCTGCCTGTCCGCAGTCCCCTGATCTCAAAGCAAAGGATGGAGTGATCACTCACATCCAGAGCTCCCCTAATCTGTACTTCATCTATCAGCTCCTCCCTATTGGTCAGATTGGTGCCAGGAGAAGGAGGAGGCCATGCTGGCCTTCTCCTCCTGTGGGTGACCTGACTCCATGTCTCCCCAGCTGTTCCTTCTGTGGCCCCTCCCTCAACCCTCTGTCCAGAGGGGGGCTGCTCCCGGGTGGCCTGGAGAGCTCTCTCAGCCCTCAGGCACCTCACTTCCTCCTCTAGCAGGGTCATCATCTTGCACCGAAGGCAAGTGTAACCCTGCCTCTCCTGGGGGAGAAGGGCGAACATGTCACAGCTGTCGCAGTGGACAGCAACACCCGTGACTCCCGCCAAGGCCATCTCCTGGTCTGCCATTGGGATCCCTTCCAAGATCTTACCTTGGTCCCCCGCCTGGAATTTGGTTGTTCCAGGTCTGTCATGTGAACACCTGGCAGTGCACACAGACATCCACATGGTGCTGCTCTCCCAAACAGAAGACGCACAATGAATGCCTGTTCATGGGAGGCACACAACCCCCACACAGCAGACCCACTTCCAAAATGGTGCCTTAAGTGCCACTAAGAGAAGAAAGCACTAATGAAATAAGAAGATCCAACAAGAGACAACGATAGAAGGGATGTTGTCATTGTTTTTAATAAGGGGGGGGGGTTTGTGGGGGAAGTGTCCAATGAGGGATAAAATGGGATTTTCTAAGAATGAGAACAGAGCAAGTGAGGGAACAAATTATAGAAAGAAATAGAAAAATTGAAGAAAAGGCTGATACTAATGCTGAGAGTTCCCAAGAGGAAAGACCTGAAGCACCCACAGAGGTGGTTGAAAGAGAACTGGGGAAAATGGTGGGAGCTCCTCCTTGATATACTAGTGGGAGAATCATGTCTAGGAATGATTCTAGCTCAGAAAATCTTCCAGACAACCAGCCCCACGCAGGTACAGAGCTCATATGAATGGTGTACAAAGACCATGAAGAAGAACTAAAGGTGGAGGGAAGCCTCCATGTTTCAGGGAATTGAAGTCATGGAGGCCCAAGGAAGGACATGGGGCATCCCTTGGCAGGGACAGCAGGTCAACTTTGCTCCTGCTCCAAGTATTTTATTCTCATAAAATAGTGTGTAGCCATAGGGGAAAATGAAGTTGAGGGTGGGAAGAAAGAACAAATGACAGGGACTATGGTGAGAAACTAGAGAAAATTTAATCCTTTGCTGGCCATTAGGGTCAGAATCGAGATATCCCCCCCCCACCCCACCCCCACACACACACTATTTGATTGGGAAGAAAAGCGCTACTGGCACTAATGAAAGCTTTTCTTCCAGTACAGGTTCAGGACCCCCAATCTGGATCAGAAGTGCAGTATATATGGGGAAGGATAACCCCCACCCCAGGTCCTACTCAAGATCCCTCTGCCTGCTACTTATTTTAAAGCCATTGGTATGATTTAATTGCATGAATGGTGTCTTCTCAAATTTGACATTTGCTGATGGAGCAAAATTGCTTTCCATAGTGGCCAACTGAATATACACCTCTGAGAAGCTTACCAGCAGCATATGAATGCAATGGCATCCTCCTGTTCCTGCTCCTCAGGAACAGGGTTGACTTTTCATTGAGCTGTCCACCACAACTCCAAGACCTTTTTCTTGGTCAATCACTGTCATCTCAGAACCCATCAATATATTCTTGAAGTTAGAATATTTTGCTCCAGTATGCATCATTTTATGTTACAACATGAATCACTTTACACTTGCCTTTGGATAGGTGGATAGGTGTTTCTATTCCAACATTACTTATTGCTACTGACAAGGAAACAGAGCCCACCATTTGTGGATTGGAACAAGCAGCTTCATTCTGTTCTGTTCTGTTTTTTTAAAAGAAAATCAGCTTATTCCAAGCCAATTCAAATTCAACTGGTTCCCTTTGGACCTCCAGTTGGGATGTAATATGATCAGATCCTTCACCAGCCCCCCAGCCTTTCATCTCCTAGTCACTTTGCCGCTTCTCTTGCTCTTTCAGGTCTGATGGGAGAGCAAGAGAAGCAGCCGCACCCTGACTGCTTATATGTTTGGCACTGTTCAAATACCAAGTCAGGCACTGGGGCTTGGGAAAATGCAACGTTCTTAGTGCTGATGATATTCAGAGAATAATGCTGTCTGGCCCTTTGTTTGCTCTCGCACCAGTGCCAGGCCCCAGGTCTGGTGTGCAAAAGAGGGGAGAGACCTTCCTTCCATTTGGCACAAGAGCAGGAAAGTAAGCAGGCAGAGAAGGGGAATGGAGTTAACTTTGTGGGAAAGAAGAATTGAGTAGCACCAAGTGGCACCCACTAGGCAGCACCATCCCAAGGCATTTTCCTGCTCAAGGTGAAGAACAAGGAACATTCCACCTACAGATGTTGACCAGAATGGCAGCTGAATCTTAACATGAATGATGGGATAGCACATTTCACCTCATCTGAGGGCACCAGGTGGCCTGGAACATGCAGCTGTGTCCTCCAACATAGGAATGACTGCGGGAGTTGCTTTTTGGGTGGAAAGACACATAGTGAGACCTACATGGAGGAAAAACTCAATATCTCCCAGTAGAGTGTAAAGCTCTGCAATTCTACTTGTGGCTTACAGCAAAAGAACAGTGATTTATTACCAGTAGGAGCCAATTGTCCATCTGGAAGCACTTTAGAAAGGAAGCTATTTATGCAGTTTTTCCTCCAACAAGTTTGCCATCCATTGTGTAAGCTGCTACTTTGGGAGAGGGAATCTTCAGAATAATGACCATTCACTTTGTCTCTAAAAATATAGGAGCATAGGAAGCAGCTCAATAGTGAGTCAGAGCCTTGCCCCAACTATCCCAGTATTATCTACATTGTCTGGCAGCTAATTTCCAATGATTCAGGCAAGAGCCTCTATCAGCCCTACCTGGTGAAACCAGGGGTCATCTGCATGCAAAGCATGTGCTCCCCCAGTGAACTGCAGCCCTCCATTAAAGCTATGGAGAGAAAGGGTTACTGCAGTCTACTTTGGGCATATCACTGCAGCAAACACAAACTACTCTGGGATGAAGTGTTACCGAAGGAACATAGGAAGCTGACTGGTACCAAATCAGACTGTCAATCCAGCTAGCTTAGTAGCTGGACAGCCATCGGTTAGGGCTGCCTTAGCTTGGGAGTCCTGCACTGAGCAGGGGGTTGAACCTGATGGCCTTATGGATCACTTCCAACTCTGTTATGATTCTGAATTTTGCCTACATGGATGGAAAGCAGCATTAAAGAATTTTAGGTAGAGGCTTTTCCCAGACCTCTAAGATGTCAGTAGTTGAAACTGGGACATGTACAAATCATGTGATCTGCCACCTTAGCATCCCCTGAATATCATCTCATAATACACCTTGAAATCAAAGCTTCTTGAAATCAAGCTTTTTATCCAAGCTTTTTCTTGAATGCATCCCCTTTAGTCTAGGTTTGCTTGTCCCAACCTGGTACCCTTCCAGATGTGTTAAACTGCAGCTCCCATAATCCTGGCTGGGAATGACAGTGTTTCTAGTCCAACATACTTGGGACAGGGGATAAGGTTGGCAAAAGCTGGCTTAGATAGATAGCCCTCAAGGCTCTAGAAAACAATCACTTTTGCTGCTTTCTTTGTTTTTAATTTCATATGATGCTTCAAAAGGTCACAGGTGAGGGAAGAGAAACAAAGAGGAATTAAAAAAGAAAGAAATTGAACAAGAGGAAGAAAATAAATATACCATCCATTCTGTAAAAAAATCAGCTGTTCAGGGGAGCAAAACTATCAGGTGAAGTGAACATACCTTAATACACACTTACTAAAATGTCTGTGCTTAATCAAATGCAGCACTTCATCTCTTAGAGTCTGCTGCACTTTATCCTACTGTTCTGATGTATGCTGGGTAGGTGGGAGGGATGCCTCTAGCCTGTTCCCTTTCACAGATCTTCTGCAGAATCCATATTGCTATGTTATGCAGATGCTCCTTACAGCTCCTACAAGGTGTTCCATTCCATTGCTTTTTAATAAACATTTGAAGTATCTTTGCTGCTGTTGCCTTAAATTGGATGGGCAGAAAAGGACTTTTCTCTAAGCAGTATTGCTGAACCTCACACCTGTGAGCCAAGTCTGGACCACCCAAGGCCCCAATCAAGCCCTTTAGATTTGCCCAAATGGTTGTACCTCTTTTCCAATGAATGCTGATTTTTTGGCAGTTTCCCTGCTTTTCCTTGTCCCCACCACAAATCCTAAAAGTAGAAAATGCCTCTCCCAAAACTTAGTTACTTGCAGTAAGAGATTTAAGCTAAAGTATGATTGCTTTTTAAAATTCTTCTTTGTATTTCTACTCTGTCCCTTTTTTTCCTTTGGCCTCACCAATTCCTGGCAAGTGGCTAATAAGAATTTTTCTAAAATTGTACCTCAAGATGAATGAAGTTTGGTGTTATTTCTCTAAAATTACCAGATATGTTAAAGTACCACAGACAGACAGATGAAGTTGCTCCTTGATAGAAAGGTTCGAGCGCTACAGCTGTTGTGTACATAGAATCATAGAATGGTAGAGTTGGAATTGGCCCTGAAGCCATCGGATCCAATCCCCTGCTGTTGCAGGACACCAGGTTACACCATCCCATTCAGGTGACTCTCCAGTTTCTTTTTGAATGTCTCTAGTGTGGGAGAACCCACCAAAAGGAATGTTTGGTCTTTTCCTCCTTCAAGAATTATTTTCCTGTAAGAAAAGAAACAGCAATACAAAAAGCCAAAAAAAGTCTTCAGTTTCAAATTATTCCAAAACATTGGAAGAGCCTTATGTCATACCCTATCTGTAGGAGGTCTCATCTGATGAAGAGTGGGGAGAACCAGCTCTGCAGGAGGAACTGGAGGTTTTGGCTGACACCCTTCTTCCGGAAGAGCAACCTGGGCTCTCCTGTGCCATTCCTAGATTTCCCCAAGTGCAAGAATAAGAACCAAAGACATATTGCCCCTTGGAACAGCATGGGATTAAATATGAGCTGCAGGAGTTCAAACAGAAGGCACACCATGGGACCTTCCTTAAAAGTAACACACTGACCTGATTAACCAACTGTACTGATTTAGGAACAGCTATAAATCAGCCCAGGCAGAAGCAGTTTTCTGCTACAGAGGATTGTATTTCAAGTTTGGGTCTTGTGCCAGATGTTAACCACCAATCCACTTGATCTACCATCTTTGGTGCCTCTGACTGGTATAGGTGCTTGGAATGGTGGGTCCTGTGAACTGACCTCTGCTTTGGACTGTTTTTTAAAATCATTTTTGAAAATCTCTCAGCAGTTTAATCAAGATTAGAAGTAAGATGCTAATGCAACAATTTGTAGGTTTCTATTCCATCTATTTTCTCCATTTTTTCTTATAAGAAATAAATGTCAAAAATAGTGGCACAGAAACATGGAAGGGCTATGAAGTGAAGGTGATGTCCTTTGGTTTTCCTGTAACACTTCCTGAATGAGGCATAGTGATGGTATGGTAAAAGCTGCATCCAGAAATTTGCTAAGGACTAAATTAACTCATATGTTCTTTCACAACTGGGCTGGAAGAAGCTAGCAGGAATAAGGCAGGAAAGGAATGCCTCCTCTGTGGTATCTGAGCTCCAAGCAAACACCTGCTGTGTCCTTTTCATTGTTACATGTTTGTGCTTGATGATATTCGCACTAAATCTAAGGGCATTCTCATTTTGTTTCCTTATTGCATTCTCAGTTTATTTTGTTGCTGTGGGGAGTGTGGAGAGAGATAATCCTACAAGTTCCTCCCATGTTTATAACAGACATAAATCAGAAGTGCCAACTCTCCCAATAGATGAGTGAGGGCAACTTTTTCTAAGGTCTTTCCCTGTCCTCCCTCTTACTGTTTTAGCCTGCCGTTCCAGAGACAGAGCCCATTGCCCTCGTCCTTATCCTGCTGCTCAAATATTAGAAACATGGTAGTTGGCTTTAAGAAGTCAGTAAAAGATTGACTTGAGCATTCGCAGCCCAACTGGTAAATGGGTTGTTTATTAAGTAAATGAAACACCTGTATCCTGTCTTTTAATGAAAGCCCCCAAAGTGGGTCACAGTTCATTAAGCAAAATCCTATTACAAATTTACAGCAAGGGCACATGACCTCCTCCCTTGAAATGGGGTTACATTCTCCCTCCCACCATTAAAATTGCCACTGCTGAATTCATCTGCAGCAAAAGAAATCTCTCAAGGTTTTGCATGAAAGCAAGACAAACAAGGAGTGTTGAAAAGCAGAATTATGTTCCCAGGAGACTTCTGGGAGAATTAATAGCTTTTTAAACAAGGTGCACGTTCCCTACATGCCTTGTGTTGTTGAAAAAAATGAAATTGGGGGCTGCTGCCTTGGCTATTCAGCAAACAGAGTCAACAAATTCAGTATGCAAAATCAGCAAGGAGGGCTACATGTGGTCCAGAGGCTACATATTGCTTAACCTTCTTTTATAGTCTGTCCATGAAGTAGACATATATGTTATGGGATGGACTTGCCAGCTTTCTTAAGACCCAGACTCTAAATTTCAAGGGCAGAACCAGGAAACTGCAAAGTTAGAATGCGGTGGAGCAAGAAAATAGCCTAGTACAGAAAGCACTAATTATAGATGACACCTAGCAAGGTAAAGGTGATTCCTGGTCCATGAGGGAACAGAATGGATGTGCTTGGTTTATCAGGGCTGCATCTGATAGATATCAGTGCCAGGATCTGGGTAGTGCCAGGGCTTCATCCGTTGGCCAAGAACAATCACCATGTGGCTGAAGTCCCTGACTATGCTGGAGTTCTCAGGCCCTTGATGAACTGGGAGCCCCAGGGGAAGAGCTATATAAGAGCAAGCACTTCCCTCCAGAAGCTTTCCCAGAAACACAGGTCTCCTGATGGCTGTTGTGTATTCCACTGCTTGAATTTGTTGATTGTTGTCTGATCCAGTTCCTTGCCTTACTGCTTTGCCCTAGTGAGTCTATTTTTTTCACCAGCTGCTCTTGCTTTTCTTCCTCTCTTGCATCATTGCTACCACTTGCTTGCTTGACAGTTAGTGAGCCAGTGAGCAAGCCAGGAATGGTATCTCCTGCTCTTCCCTGTTCACCAGCATCACTGCCTGAGCCAGAGTAAGGGACAGGTGAACAAGCAGGTTGCAATGATGAAAAAGGAAAACAGTGATAGCGAGCACAATGGGCCCCTGCTGGGATGTAGGCTTTCAGCAGGTGCCCAACCGTACCTACCTTTCATATTTACATAGAAACATAGAAACAGAGCGAGTCAGAAGGGGCCTCTCGGGCCATCTAGTCTGACCTCCGGCACCAGCTGGCTCCGCTCACGACATGTCCACCATGTGGACGTCCAGCCTATCCTTGAACACCCGCACCGGGGGGGCCTCAACGACCTCTCGTGGAAGCCCATTCCACACCCTCAGGGTCCTGACTGTCAGGAAGTGCTTCCCGGCATCCAAATGGAACCTTGGCTCCCTGAGCTTTGCTCCATTGGCGCGTGTCCTGCCTTCCTCTGCAGGGGAGAACAGGTCTCTACCCATCTCCATGTGACATCCCCTCACATACCTGTATGTTGCCAACATAATTACCAGTTACCAGTCAGTGATGGCAGCTAGAACCACAGTTCAAAATCCTGCACAGGCCATAACTGCCTCATGGCTTTGGTATTGCATTTTAAATTTTGATCATAACCCCTGAGCAGGGCTGGTTTTATCATTATGCAGAGTGAGGCAGCCATCTCAGGTAGAAGATTCAGTGTTCCCTGAGAGGGCAGCAAATTGTTAGTTATTTCATGGATTGCTCAGAGTGGAATCTTCGGCTTCAAGCATCAAAATAACTTGCCCAGCCTTGAGTGCTCTGTACCTTCACTTGGGAGCAGGTCAGCCTGGGTTGACTTGCCTCAGGCAGCAGAATGTCTTTGACTGGCCTTGAATCTGAGCTTCCTTGCAACATAATTATTGGCAGTCTCTATGCCTGTGAGCACTCTGTGTTCAAAGAAAATGCTTCAACACTTCAAGCTAACACTAATTCTGAGTTAAGGAAGGCTGGATTCTTCCCTCTTTGTGGATCATGCAAACCAAGCATGACTGTGATTTCCTCCCTTTATTTTGCATAATTTCTTCTGCCATTATTTACTGGCTTGCATTATTATTTCTGCTTTTCCAAGTCTTAAAATGAATGGGAGTTGCCTGGGGCATTGCAGTTCCATTCACCCACCAGCCCTTACTGGCAATTTTATCCAGCCACACCTCTTGGAGCTGAAATTCACCAGGCACCGCTCTCAAATTGTCAAGTCCATTTTCCCACCCATAGGGACTAGTGGAAATGTGGTCTTTCAAAATGAAAGAGGAGATTCTCGGGAAGATGAATTCTCTGCTTTTGCTGTGCTTTTGTAGAATTGTGGTATGTGCATGGTCCTCAGTATATTTGCCGGGATATGACTAGCTTCTAGTCACAGCAGTACTATGTGTTTACCAAGATATTATTCATATACTGACACTGGGGAAGGATGTGGTATCTTTTGAGTTAAGCCAACTTCTAACCCTGCCTTAAGTTGTTAAGTGTTCAGCAGCTTTTGCATAGAAGTGTGCTAAATATTTGAACAGCTGGCCTTTAGGTTTGTTAGAAACATGATGGTGGAGGACAGGCTGGAAGAAAAGTGTACATAAGACATTTTAACTGATGTAGAAATGAAAAAAGAACTTTGAAGCAAATGTGAAATAAGCATCGCAATTTTGTTACCTCCCAGCTCAATTCCTTATCTCAAAGAAACACTTCAAGGTTTAGAGTCAAAACTTTGGCTTCAAACTGTATGTAACATACAGCTGGTACAACAGGACAATCTGAATACCTCATTAGATGCTAAAGAAATCCCCAACCACCATGGTAGCTAGGGGATTCTGGGAGTTGTAATAAAACACATGTACTAATCCCATGGTCCTTGTCTAACTAAGGCAACTAACTTTCAGATTTGAGGCTATTCAAGATGAAACAAAACAACCCATGTCAAAGATTTTATACAGTTTATTAAATACAGTGATGGATGCAGAGTATAATCAAGCAAAAGAAAGCTTTTACTTTCCTCATCTGTGGCCATATTGGTCAGGGGATGCTATATGGACCTCCAAAGTTGTCTGAGTAAGTGACATGTCAATTACTCTCCCCAGTTCCAGGGGCTGTTAGTACACTCTTCTTCCTGGGAGATTGGGATGCAATGAAGCTGGTTCAGTAGAGGAAATAGTTTCAATTTTTACTGTAAAATCTGCTCTTATCTAAAGAATATACTTGAGGAAAGCAAATTCAAGGCAATTCTGGTTCTCTTCCTAACAAGCTGCAGGTTGTAAGATCCTGGCATGGCTCAAAACAACTAGCCTGGCTTTTGAATACTGGGAAAGTTTACTATACTACTTGTTAAATGTTAAACTTCTTACCATTCTCCCAGTAGAGTCCATGCAATACTCTATTTTAGTAGAGTATTCAGTACAGTCCATACAATACACTTTTAAGGCATCAGATTGAGCATTTACAATATATAAAAGTTCTGATATACAGATGATCTCTGTGACTTTCATGACAAATGTGATGGACTCCTTCCCAATTAGCCCTGCTTTTATTTAAAATAAATAGATGCTGGGCATGTAAGACAGCTAATGATGGAGAAAGGCTTGGGCTGGCACAAGATTCCAAAACAAGTGAAGTGGGACTCATCTATATGTGGTGACTGTAACAAGTGCATCTATTATAAGTTGTTGTTGTTAGTCGCAAAGTCATGTCCAACCATCGCAACCCCATGGACAACATTCCTCCAGGCCTTCCTGTCCTCCACCATCCCCTGGAGTCCACTTAAGCTCACACCAACTGCTTCAGTGACTCCATCTAGCCACCTCATCCTCTGCCTTCCCCTTCTTCTTTTGCCATTTATTGTTCCCAGCATTAGGCTGGGAGTCCTTCCTTCTCATTAGGTGGCCAAAGTATTTGAGGTTCATCTTCAGTATCTGACCTTCTAAAGAGCAGTCTATTATAAGATGAGATCCTAAAACAGCCATCCTGCAGATTGTTCTGTGAGGTGTCCTATTTGAACATTATCCCGGTACACATAAGGTTGATGTAATACAGTCACTTAAAGCAGAATCAGTGGTATGTATTTTTAACCACTGCAAGGAGTTCTAACCAACCCTGAAAGTCTTGTTTTATAAACTGTGATTGACTGGATCCCCAGTCATTCACCCACCATATGGTGCTTTTTCAGGTGAAGGGTTTTTCCCTAGTATGAAAGATGGAAATGCCTCTCCTAAACTTTGCTACTGGCAAATAAGAGCTTTAAACTATAACATGCTGGTTTATTTTGGTACTTTTGCCTCATTCCCATCACTAGAATGTTGTCCCCAAGTGCTTCTCCAAAATTTAATTCAGTGCTTGGGCTGAAACAGGTCCTTCAGCCTTGACCTATGGTATTGAGTCAGTCTAGACTGGTTAATTTCTGGTACACTTTGCAAAGAATAAAAAATGCATGTATTTCTAAAATAAGCTTAGCATGTAACTGCCACTGTCTCTTAGAAAGTTTTGGAAAATAGCTTGAGGATACAGACAAAATGTTGCAGTTTTTTTTCTTCTCAAGCTATTTTTTAAGGAATCTTGAAATGGGATGGGGGAGGGGGCATTAAAAAGGCAAAGACTTTGGGTTGAATTCAGATTTAGTCATACTTAAAATAGACTCATTAAAATCAATGGGGCTTAAGCTATCCTCACAAACTTAAGTTTCCACTGGTTTCAGTGGGTCTACTGTAAGTATTGCTAAGTTTGGATCCAACCTAGACCTTTGGCTTTCTAATCCGTAGTCAAAGTGATGGTGGGTATTGTAGTCCAACACATCAGAGGTGCAGGCTGACCTAAGGAATGACCCATTTGAATGAGTAGGTATAGAACCAGAAACCTTCCCATTACCCTTTGTGTGGTGGGATTACTCTGTGTATTTACTGCTATGCTACTCATGTGTTTTAAAATGTAGTATTTGATTTGAGTGCTATTGTTTTATATGTGTGTGGCCTTGGGGGTGTCAGCAGTGATTGTATACAGACACTCAGATGTACCTGGAAAAAACATTGCCAGTGTTGCATAAACTATAATATGGATGATGTACTCACAAGTTTGAATTCTGTAGTACAGAATTTGGAAGGAAGTGTTCTGGAACATGATCAAGAATTGCTCAACCACAAGGATTTATCCTATGCCCTTCTACCAAATACTATGTGTGCACTCGCTGTCTTAGAAGATAAATAGGGAGTCCTCTATGACTTAGGGGGCAAGGAATGTTTGGAACAGAAGCTTTCTCCCTTGCTGATATGTTCCTGAAGCCTTGAGAGTGGGCTGTTGTGCATGCAGTTAAAGACACAGCCAGGGTGAAGCTGGAAAGAGAGAGCTGTGAGGTAGGTCTATTGCTAGCATAGAGGTGGTGACATAGGTAAATTTGATGGAGCACTTCCTGCTTGGCACACAGTATTGACTGTATGAAACCTCCAAGGACTTTCCCACAAGGCAAAAAGATTGCAGGCAGCTGGCCTGCTGGTTGAAGGAAGTAGGATGGTTATTTTCAATGCACAAAAGAGACCATTGTGATTACCCAACCTGACCTTCCAAGCACAGAAGTTGAAGAATTTCTACCATGTCAGATTTATTTATTCTTAAAATGGTTGAGTTTCAAGCAAGAAGGAATCTTTCCCCCAGAAGAGTTTCAGCATTGAATCATGTTCCTTGGGAGGGAAACATGTCTTCAAAATAAGATTACCATATTTTTCGCTCTATATGATGCACGTTTTTCCCCCTCAAAAGTAAGGGGAAATGTCTGTGCGTCTTATAGAGTGAATGTGTGTGTGCCTGACGCCTGGGATGCTGCCAGCCGCCTGCACCACGTGGCACCACCTGGCCAGCACGCGCTCGGCGCGCCCTGCTCTGCCCACCCCCCTCTGGCGCAGGTGAGAGCTGTGCTGCTCGGGGAGGCGTACGGAGGAGGAGGAGCCATGGCCTTTAACCCGCTGGCCGCACAGAGAGCACAGAGAGACAGACTGCTCACCCCCACCACCCAGGAAGACCTGCTGCTGCCGCGCCACCCGGAAGACCATCGCCAGCACGCTGCCGGCCGCCTGCACCATGTGGCACCACCTGGCCAGCACGCGCTTGGCGCGCCCTGCTCCGCCGCCACCTCCGGCGCAGGTGAGAGCTGTGCCTCTCGGGGAGAGGTGTGGAGGAGGAGGAGCCGCGGCCTTTAACCCACCGGCCGCACGGAGAGATGGACTGCTCACCCCTACCACCCGGGATTCTCACCCCCACCACCTGGGAAGACCTGCCGCCACTGCCGCCGCATTGCCCAGAAGACCACCACCGGCACGCTGCCAGCCCCACGTGGCACCACCTGGCCGGCACACGCTCGGCGCGCCCTGCTCCACCCCACTCCTCCGGCGCAGGTGAGAGCTGTTAATCACAGGTCGGTGTATGTTTTCAAATGGCAACCTGTCTTTTAATGAAGCCCATGGGGAAGTGATGGGGAATGTGCCTGTGATTA
>NW_025335269.1:2923273-2929785 GCF_004798865.1 Varanus komodoensis | reverse complement strand
AAGGCTGAACTAGAAGAATGTTCCTGAAGAAGCTCCATCTTAGTATTCAGCTTCCCACACAACAGTCGGCACATTCATGACAGGTTGCCCAGCTTGTATGCTACCAGTTCAAACTAGGTCACTGGGCCAGCATGGGCAGTGAAAATAGGAGGCTGGCAAGCTGTATTGGGTGTGGTAAGTCACTAGCTGGGTAGGGTGGCATTCAGGCTTACAACAAGGGTGCTGAACCTTGGAACCAGGAGCCAAATGCAGCCTGCTGGGATTCTCTAGATGGTCACATACCTTTCCCAGGCTACAGCCTTTCCCCCAAGTGCCAATTGCTTGTTGGTTTCTTGCCTTTTGTGTGTTTTTCCCCATTCTGAAAGTCTGAAATAACTCCTATTCCTTAATTATGGTCAGCAGGGACTTTAAGCATCTTTAAATTGGAATTGGGCTCTTGGGCTGAAAAAAGTTCAGTGCCCTTGCCTGGATTATAGGGTCTCTTGGTTCAGTCCAAAGTCTAATCTGTACATATATGGCCCTTAATGAGTTGGGCCAGATTATTTGAAGGGTGGCCTTCATCCACAGGAGCCTGCCCATACACTTTGTTCCACATTGGAGCATTTCCTCTCCTTGGAAGTTTGTTTCACTGGCAGAGAGCCTTTTTAGTTGCAGATTACAGACTGTGGAATTTCTTTCCCTGGGAAGTTCAATGAGTCCCATCCTTGATAGCTTTTTGACAAATTGTAAAAAAGGGTATATGCTTGGTGCTTTTGGACCCTGTCTATGCCTCAATTTGAGCCTTAAATTCTCCTACAACAGAGGTGTGGAACTGCCAGCCAAACTAGAGTCTTCATATGGCCTTCTGGGTTTCTGAAGCTTTTGCACTTTTCCCCATTCTAAAAGGGAAAAGTGCAACAGTCCTACAGATTAGTTACTGGGAACAAATTTTATGATAAAATATGCTAGCATTTTTGGTACTTTGGCTGCATCCCTTCTGTCTTTGGCCTGCCCCTTGTGCCTTTGAGTCCACCTACCACTGGAATGCATCCCCTCAGAGCTTGGAGATTCTGATAAATCTGTACCATCTCTGTTCTGTGAATTTTCAGGCACCCTTTGTTCTGACATCCATTCATAGATTTTGTATTTCTAGATTTGTATGCATTTCTGCAAATTTGTACCTGTGAAAATGCTCAAATTCCCCAAAAGATACAAATTGCCCTCCAAAGCACATTTCTATGCTTTAGTCAATATGGGGAAACAAACATTTTCAATCTGTTCTTAATTTTTCATATTTTTTGTGTAAAATCACACAAAATATAAAAATTTGCAAATGTCTTGACATCTGTGTGGCTCAGGAAAGGCCAGTCCACTGCAAAATCCATGGGTTAGATACATAGAAATCTGAACTCAAAGTCCACTGTGAATTTCTCTAATATTCCTATTAAGAGGATCTACAAAGCTGAATTTGGTCCTCAGGCTGAAACAAGTTTGAAACCTTTTACAATGAGAGTTTCAGCCAGTTCTGTTGTGAACTCCCTTGTCCTTATTTATAATGTTTTTATTTTTATGTTTTAGCTATTGCAAGAAGCCCTATCTGGACTTAAAAGTGCAATAAATATGCATTTTTAAAGAAACAAACAAACAGCTGTCTTTCCACAACATTGGGATTTCTCTGACTGCCATAGTGGTGGGGATGGGGAATCACAACTCAAAATGTAGAAGATGAGCTTGCAGAAAGAAATAACAATTTTAATTATTTGTAAAAATCTCACTCACTTCAAGTGTGCTCTGAAATATGGAAGCAAATCCGAAACCTTTGAAATTAGTCTGCATGATTGTTGTACTGAGGTGGGAGGAAGAGCAAAAGTGAGAAACCAATATATAGCCTGCATAGCTATACATCAAGTTAGCATGTTGAGTCACCTTTGCTAAGCTGGATAGGCATGGGCCTGCAGTTGGATGGGTGGCCACATACAGAAGCAGGGCAGGGGGTGGATCTGATGGCTTTATAAATACCTTCCAAATCACTAGGACTCTCTTCCTTCTTGAGCTTATGCAAATGAGAGTATTTGACTAGTTGCCCATCAGTCCCTTCACATTAGTGGGCAGGGGTCCTGAGGAAGGGGTTGCTTGGCTTGCTGCAAAGAAGTCCATGGCTGAAAATTTCATGATAGATTTTCATGGACGCCACGGCTGGACTGTGGAGTGTGGGCCCGACATTGCCCGCCGCCGCCGAGGACACCATCTTGCCAGCGGCCGGCGAGTTCTCTGCAGCTCCCCTCACCCCCCTCCCCTGCCAGCGTTGGGTGAGAGGTACGCTGGATTGGGGGCGGGGCACGGGGACGAGCACCGGCATAACTCGCCGGACGTGGCCAGGCCGGGGCCGGAACTGGGCCCCCACTCCATCGACTCCCTGACGCCACCGCTGCTGCCGAAGACCGCGAGGCACTCCGCTGGACCGGAGGACAGCTGACGCCACAGCCGGACTGCGGAGTGCGGGTCCAACATCGCCTGCCGCCACCGAGGATGCCACCTTGCCGGCAGCCGGCAAGGTCTCCACAGCTGCCCTCGCCCCCCCTCCCCCGCCGGCGTTGGGTGAGAGCTATGCCGGATTGGGGGTGGGATGCGGGGACGAGCGCTGACATAACTCACCGGACATGGCCGGGGCCGGCGGCCGAAGGGCGATGGCCGAAGGGCAGTTGCCGCCATTTGGGACCGTTCAGGGCCATGCGGGGCCTGGGCTGGCCAGGGACTTCGTTAGTTGGCCAGCTGGTGGGAATTGTAATTTGGGTTCGTGGGTTGAGGGGATGTTTTTAAGGGTTTTTAATGTGTTTTTAGTCTAATTTTAATGGCTTCATTTCCGGCTTTGGTTATGGGGTTGCCTGGGGAGCACGTGGGCGCCACCATTGGGGTGGTTGTGGGCAATGGACGTTATGGCGTTGGGGGTCTAACTAGTCCGCATAGAAGAAGGAGGGACAGATAGTTGACACCTGTTCCCTCTTCTGGTTATTCCCCCAGCTGGAGGGTTCCAGCTAGGCTTGTCAACCACCCCCTGGGCCTGTCGGTGCTGTTGCTTAATGCCAGGTTGGTCCATAATAAATCATCACTCATCCATGATTTGATCATGGTTGAGGGGGTCGACCTGGCTTGCATCACAGAGACCTGGGCAGGAGAGGAGGGAATGTCTCCCTCTCTCAACTGTGCCTGCCTGGGTATCTGGTCCAGCACCAACCACGCCTGGAGGGAAGGGGAGGGGGGGTCGCTTTGGTTTACCGAGCCTCTATTTCCATCACGCGGCTTCCTGTTCTCTCGAGGCCGGGTCTAGAGTGCCTCTACTTGGTGTTGGGTGACCGAGACAGACTGGGGATTCTGTTGGTGTACCGTGCACCCTTCTGCCCAACAGACTCCCTGCCTGAGCTGACGGAGATCATCTCGGATTTGGTATTGAAGACTCCAAGGATGCTGGTTCTGGGGGACTTCAGTCTCCACACCGAGGCAGTTCTGACCGGGGCGGCTCAGGACTTCATGGCCTCCATGACGGCCATGGGGCTGTCTCAAAATGTCATTGGCCTGACCCATGAATGTGGACACACTCTGGACCTCGTTTTCTCGACGAGGCAGGAAGAGGGGGATCTGAGGGTGAGGAATTTATCTCTGACACCCCTGTCATGGTCAGATCACTTCCTCATGAGGTTTGAGCTTGAGAGCAGCTGGATGAGGGCCAATAAACTGAAGCTCAGTCCAGACAAGACGGAGGTCCTGTTGGTAGGCGGTTCGGGCTATGAGGTAGGGGACCTGGACCTTGTCCTGAATATGTTTGCACTCCCTCTTAGGGACAAGGTTCGCAGCTTAGGAGTGCTCCTCAACCCAGAGCTGTCCTTAGAAGCTCAGATGACAGCAGTGGCGAGGAGTGCTTTCCTCCAGCTTCAGCTGATCCATCAGCTGTGTTCTCCTCCGGGAACCTTCTTTGAAAAAGGTTAGGAGACAGAGTACCAATGCATGTGTCCCTGTCCCCAGGCAGTCATTCTCCAGTTATCACCTATAAAGCCCTTAACGGCTTGGGACCTGGTTATCTAAAGGAGCACTTGTGTCCATATCTGCCCTCCCACCCCTTGAGATCGGTGGCAGAGGGTAGTAGAAAGGACATGGGGAATTATAGACTGGTTAGCCTTACGTCCATTGTAGGAAAAACAATGGAAAGGCTCATAATAGAGATCTAGTGATGCTAGATAGGGAAGGGAGGCTGACAGCCACACAAGGCTTCCACAAAAACAGGTCCTGCCAGACAAACCTTGTGGAATTCTATGACAAGGTTTCGAGATGGCTAGATGGAGGGGATGCAGTGGATGTGGTTTACCTGGATTTCAGCAAGGCCTTTGACAAAGTGCCCCATGATATCCTGGTGGAGAAACTGAGGCATTTTGGGATACACCCAAGCACTGTCCGATGGATTAGGGCATGGTTGACTGACCGAAAGCAGAGGGTAACCATTAGCAGGGAATCATCGGGATGGCGGCCAGTGACAAGCAGGGTCCCCCAGGGCTCTGTCCTGGGGCCGATCCTGTTTAATCTTTTCATTAATGACATGGAAGAAGGGGTGAACAGTCTGCTGATCAAATTTGCAGACGACACTAAAACTGGAGCAGTGGCCACAACTGAGGAGCAGGTACTCCGGATCCAAAAGGATCTGGACAGACTATGGAAGTGGGCAGGAGACAACAGGATGGCATTCAATGTGGATAAGTGCAAGGTCTTGCACTTGGGGCATAGGAATAGCTGTCATAAGTACAGGTTAGGTGACAAGTGGCTGGAGAGCAGCACTTGTGAAAGGGACCTCGGGGTACTGGTTGACTGCAGGCTAAACATGAGTCAGGATAGGATAGGCTGGACGTCCACATGGTGGACATGTCGTGAGTGGAGCCAGCTGGTGCCGGAGGTCAGACTAGATGGCCCGGGAGGCCCCTTCTGACTCGCTATGTTTCTATGTTTCTCCGGGAACCCTCCATGAAAGCAATTAGGAGGGTGAGTACCCAGAGGAGGGCCTTCTCTGCGGTGATGCCCCACTTACGGAATGTGCTCCCCAGAGAGGTCTGCCTGGCGCCGTCGTTATTTGTTTTTCGGTGTCAGGCAAAGACCTTTTTATTTAAACGTTATTTTAATTGTTGAACTTACTTATTGATTTTATATCTATGCCGGATGCCTCCAGATTTTTAATGTAATTGTATAGTTACTTATTTGTATTGGAAGCCGCCCAGAGGCTTTTGTGAATGGGGCGGCATATAAGTGTTCCAAATAAATAAATTTTTCAGTCAATACAGCTATTCTACCCCACACCCCCACTCCCACCCCAACAATCTGTTATGCAGAAAAAACCAAAATGAAAGCCATTTCATTTGTTTAACTATATTTATACATCAAGAAAGCTATAAGGCACACAGTGCAAGCCAACTCTAGACTTCACTTGAAGTTGCCAATGTCTGTCGTATAAAAAAACACAAAATCCCTCTTTTTTTCTGTAGTTGTGTGGTTTTGAAATTATAGCTTCCAGCTGTGAGCAGAGAGACTTCAATACAGTGATGCAAAGGAATTGCTGGCCCTAATTAGATTTAAACTCTCTGCTAAAAATTTCAGAAGAAAACCCTCTATTTTCATCCGCTCTCACTCTCTCCGCTCAACATTGTGACACAGAAAGCATGGTTAGCTTGGAAAGCTCTGGAGCGAAATTGGTTCCATATTTCTTGGGATATATTCATAAGTGAAAGGGAGAATGAATCCTCCGAGGGGCAAAACACTCACAAGGACAAATTCCAAGTTCAGCATTGCACCCACACAAGCACACACACAACATATTTGATGCTTAGGGGTTATGTTTGGATGTCTCTGAGTTGTGCAGAATTCCCAGGCCTGTAGAAGAGCCCTATACATCCTTGTGCCACATGCTTGTGCTAAGACAGAGGATAGAACTTAATAGTGTTCTTTAAGAGACTTGAAAATGCTTGGAAAAAAGCAAACTCTCCTACTCTGTGCACAGCTTTTACCCCACTATCACGCCTCATCAGAGATGTTGTAACCATTAACAGGGAATCATCGGGATGGTGGCCAGTGACAAGCGGCGTCCCCCAGGGCTCTGTCCTGGGGCCAAACCTGTTTAATCTTTTCATTAACGACATGGAAGAAGGGGTGAACAGTCTGCTGAGCAAATTCGCAGATGACACTAAAACTGGAGCACTGGCCACAACTGAGGAGCAGGTAGTCCAAATCCAAAAGGATCTGGACAGACTATGGAAGTGGGCAGGAGACAACAGGATGGCGTTCAATATGGATAAGTGCAAGGCCTTGCACTTGGGGCATAGGAATAGCTGTCATAAGTACAGGTTAGGTGATAAGTGGCTGGAGAGCAGCACTTGTGAAAGGGACCTCGGGGTGCTGGTTGACTGCAGCTGGACATGAGCCAGTCGTGAGACACGGCAGTCCAGAAGACGTACGCCACCCTTGGATGCATAGCCAGAAGTGTGGCTTCTAGATCAAGA
>NW_025335269.1:2911883-2923173 GCF_004798865.1 Varanus komodoensis | reverse complement strand
ATAGACAGGTTGGAGTCAGTGCAGCGTAGGGCCACAAGGTTGGTGGCCGGTTTGCAGGGGATGCCGTATGAGGCGAGACTGAGGGAACTGGGTCTCTTCAGCCTGGAGAAGAGGAGACTCAGAGGGGGTATGTTGGCAACATACAGGTATGTGAGGGGATGTCACATGGATATGGGTAGAGACCTGTTGTCCCCTGCAGAGGAAGGCAGGACACGCTCCAGTGGAGCAAAGCTCAGGGAGCCAAGGTTCCTTTTGGATGCTGGGAAGCACTTCCTGACAGTCAGGACCCCGAGGGTGTGGAATGGGCTTCCACAAGAGGTCGTTGAGACCCCATCGGTGCGGGTGTTCAAGGATAGGCTGGACATCCACATGGTGGGCATGTCGTGAGCGGAGCCGGCTGGTGCCGGAGGTCAGACTAGATGGCCCGGGAGGTCCCTTCTGACTCGCTCTGTTTTCTGTGTTTCTATGTTGTTTTTTCAAAGTGTATAAAATTTGTTTACCAGAAGCAAATGTAGGAGGAGCACATGCATCAGGGATGAAGAATCTGTTTTTGACCCAAGGGCCAAACTGACTCTGGGTAAGTATGTTGGGGGCCTCATGGCTACAACAATGGCCAACCCAGCAATTCACACTGTGGCATATGGACACTGTGATGTGATTGCAACCTCACATGCATGCATTGCCCCTTCCCTCAGTGCAAATACGCTTTCTGAAAGCCTGCATTGATACCAGTGGAGACTTTTTACAAGGCTAAGTGCCACAGGGCAGGGGTGATTTTTGAAATGGGTTGAAGAAGAGGAGTAGCTTTTCTTCTGTACTCCCCCTCCTCAATGCTTCCCTGCACTGCAGCTGGGCTTTCAACTTGTGAAGGGGGAGGTGTCACAGCATTGGGGACAGTTTCATGTATTCCCACCCATGAAAATGCTTCCCTCACTGCAATAAGTGTAGTGTAGTGTAGTGTAGTGGGTAAAAGCATGCATCTGGGACTCAGTCCCTGCTTGGCCATGGAGTCCACTGGTGACTTTGGACCAGTCACAGACTCTCAGTCCAACCTACCTCATAGGGCTGTTGATAAGATTGAGAGGCTTGGGATTAGATTGAGATCTAATTGAATAAGATTGAAACAAATAAATACGTTTTTAAAGCCTCAATAGGCACCAATGGAGGCTGTTCAACATTCTTAAGGCCATATGGGCAGGGGAACAGGGAAACATGGTCCTCACTCTGATCAATGATCAGATGGGAGGGGGAGAAGCTGGGAGACTGGTTGTGGACCTCCTGTTGGCCATGCTAAAACTGCAGGCTAGAAGTTCCCATGTCAGGTGTACATCATGTCCTCCCTCAAATTATTTTTCCATTGAAAGGAGTATTGTTGGGTTTCCAGCCAAACATAATGTTGTCTTTATTTAAAATAGGCAGAGCAATGCTGTAGCATATACAGTCCTGAAAAAAGCCAACCAAGCAAAAATGGCTCTTCAACCATTTCTTTCAGATGGGTATGGTTAGATCACACCTAGGAGCCTTGAAATGTTGTGGAGTCCAAAGATGTGCAAAAGAAGACTTGTACCTAAACACCCCAGTTTATTTAAATCAAAGGTCTGTTTATAGGCATCAACAGAAGCAGCTAGTAAAGGTTTGCTGGACTATACAACTTTGGGCTGCATATGGTGGTAGAAACTGTCTCAATCATCATGTGCCATTTTTGATGGAGATAATACATAAATGAGGGTGCTTTAAAACAAGTACAGCCTGTCTGTGCACTTGCTTATTTTGTTCTTTCTCACTGCTTTATTTGTATATTTATTACACACAACAAAATGCTGGGGGGCTTAACAGACAGAACTTTTAACGTACCATATGCTATTACTATATTGAATACAGTAGATATTACGAAAACACCACAAGCCTACAGTTCTCTCACTCTTTTTCTCTCCATACGGAAATGGAACTGTAGAGTTATACTAGAATGTCCTACTATTTGGGAAATAAGAAGTCTAAAATACAGGTGGGAGGAATCAACTGATTATACTGTGATTAGAATCCAAAAAGTTGATCTTCCTGACTTACATGGGTGTTTGATACTGAGAATTTTCCTCCAGATATGAGACAGTTGTCTCCCAGAATGCTCTTCCTCTCATCCCAAATTTACAGTACTGGCATCGAAGGCCAGTGAAGTCAAAAGGAGTCACTCTGCCCTGTGACAATTGCAGTTGTCTTCTGCTTTGGCCTGAACAAAAGCAGCAGTGCAATGGAACCACAGCAAATGCCACTGACTTCTTCCTCATTGGCTGTGGGGCAAGGAGTAAATATGAAAGGAAAAGGAGCAGCTGGTGAATAGTTAGACTCTCTAAAAGGGAAGCCCCTGCATGGATCACTGCCTTGTCATGGCAAAGGGGCTTGCGTAGCTCAATGAAGCTATGAGCTATGCCGTGCAAGGCACCCAAAACGGACAGGTCATAACAGAGAGCTCTGATAAAAGGTGATCCACTGGAGAAGGAAATGGCAACCCACTTCAGTACCCTTGCCATGAAAACCCTATAGACAGTACCAAAAGGCAAAAAGATAAGACGCCAGAAGATGAGCCCCTCAGTTTTGGAAGGTGTCCAATGTGCTACTGGGGAAGAGCAGAGGGCTAGTACTAGTAGCGCCAGAAAGAATGGGTCAAAGCTGAAAGGACACTTAGTTGTGGATGTATCTGGTGATGAAAGGAAAGTCCAACACTATAAAGATCTATGTATACTCCATAGGAACCTGGAATGTAAGATCTATGAATCAAGGTAAGATAGACATGGTCAAACATGAGATGACAAGGCTGAACATCAACATCTTAGGAATCAGTGAACTAAATGGACAGGAATGGGTGAATTTAATTCAGATGACCATCAGGTATACTACTGCGGGCAAGAATCCCTCAGAAGAATGGAGTGGCCTTCATAGTCAATAAAAGAGTAGGAAAAGCAGTACTGGGATACAATCTCCAAAATGACAGAATGATCTCAGTTCGAATCCAAGGCAAACCATTCAACATCACAGTAGTCCAAATCTATGCCCCAACCAAAAGAAGGGGACGGCAGAGAATGAGGTGGCTAGATGGAGTCACTGAAGCAGTTGGTGTGAGCTTGAGTGGACTCCGGGGGATAGTGGAAGACAAGAAGGCCTGGAGGAATGTTGTCCATGGGGTCACGATGGGTCGGACACGACTTCACGACTAACAACAACATGCCCCAACCACTGATGCTGAAGAGGCTGAAGTTGACCAGTTCTATGAAGGCCTACAACACCTTCTAGAATTAACACCAAAAATGATGTCCTTATCATCATGGGGGATTGGAATTCTAAAGCAGGAAGCCAAAAGATAACTGGAATAACAGGCAAGTTTGGCCTTGGAGTACAAAATGAAGCAGGGCAAAGGCTGGTAGAATTTTGTCAAGAGAATACTCTGGTCATAGCAAACACACTTTTCCAACAACCCAAGAGACAACTCTACACATGGACCTCACCAGATGGTCAACACAGAAATCAGATTGACTATGTGCTCTGTAGCCAAAGATGCAGAAGCTCAAACTTTTTCAACAGGGGGCCAGTTGAAAGGTGCCGGTAGTAGGCACAGACCGGCGAGGGGATGGGGCGGGAGCAGGGGGTGCAGCAAGGTGAGGCAGGGACAGGTGCACACAGTAAGGGGAAGTGAGGCAAGGCAGGTGTGGGTGTGCATAGCGAGGGGAGGGGAGGGGAGGGGAGGCAGGTGCGCGTGGCGAGGCAGGGGCGGGCACACAAGGCAGCAGCTTGCTCACTTGGAAATTGTTTTCTCCGAGTGAGTCCAAAACGATCTCCGCGTGAGCAAACTGCCACCTTCCCACGTGCAGGGCGAGGCAGGCGGCGGCAGGTGCACATGCAGGCACGTGTACGGTGAGTTCAAAACCTCTGAGGTAGGCTGGATAAATGGGCATGGTGGGCCTGATCCGGCCCGTGGGCCGTAGTTTGAGGACCCATGCTCTATACAGTCAGTAAAAACAAACATAGAAACAGAGCGAGTCAGAAGGGGTCTCCCGGGCCATCTAGTCTGACCTCCGGCACCAGCCGGCTCTGCTCATGACATACCTACCATGTGCACGTCCAGCCTATCTGACTGTCGCTCAGATCATGAGGTTCTTGCAAAATTTAGGCTTAAACTGAAGAAAGTAGGGAAAAGCACTAGGCCACTCAGGTATGACCTAAATCATATTCCTGATGAATATACAGTAGAGATGACAAATAGATTTAAGGAATTAGATCTGATAGACAGGGTGCCTGAAGAACTATGGACGGAGGATTGCAACATTCTACAAGAGGTAGCAACTAAAACTATCCCAAAGAAAAAGAAATGCAAGATAGCAAAATGGCTGTCTTAGGAAACTTTACAAATAGCTGAGGAAAGAAGCGAAGCGAAAGGGAGAAAGGGAAAGGTACACCCAACTGAATGCAGAATTCCAGAGAATAGCTAGAAGTTGCAATGTTGCGGGTGTTCAAGGATAGGCTGGACGTCCACATGGTGGGCATGTCGTGAGCGGAGCCGGCTGGTGCTGGAGGTCAGACTAGATGGCCCGGGAGACCCCTTCTGACTCTCTCTGTTTTCTATGTTTCTATGTATGACTGTGAATGCTGGACCATAAGGAAGGCTGAGTGCTGAAGAATTGAGGCCTTTGAATTGTGGTGCTGGAGAAGACTCCTGAGAGTCCCTTGGACTGCAAGATCAAACCAGTCGGTCTTAGGGGAGATCAACCCTGACTGCTCCTAGCAAAATTTTTGAGTAAATCTGGGGTGGTTACATCTACTGGTAGAGTTGTACCACTTCAGGTCAAAAAACAGAGTAAATTAAATCCTTGCATTGGGTAATTAGATAGGCATATCTAGAACAGTTTACATGTTTATGTTGACATCAATGAATTGAATTGGGTATGAAACAAATGGGACCAGTCAACAAAGCTGGCACTACAAAGTCAGTAAGCAAAATCATTAATTCAACTACCAACATAGCTGGCTAAATGAAATGGCTTCCTCTTGACACGCTTCTGAGCTTTGCCTGCATTTTAAGAGTTGGACTAAATCATCCTACAGGTGCAATCCAGTGTGGGTGCACAGAACCTTCTCAGCATGGAGAATTAGCGGAACCATTGGTGCTTCAGAGGGGAAGGAATGCTCTATATCCTTGGCTCCCTGACCACCTCCATCCCTTGCTTTCCTGAAACACTCCTGTAATGATTTAAAGTGTCATGAGACTGTGTTCCTTTAAATGTTGGTAAGTTTCAAAGTTGGTAAGTTTCAAAAGAGCAAGGCGGGGAAAAGGGGAATGAGTGAGGGAGGGGATTGGTTGGGGACTGGGGGTGTGTGGGCGGAGCTTGGTAGTGTGTGAGGAGAGAGAAATGGATACTAGCAGTCTGTCAGCAGTAAACAGAGTTGTGGCTGGTCGGTGGTCTGTAGAATCAGAAAGAGCGGCCTTCCTGTTAGACTCCCAGACTCCCAAATGTAAAAAACATTTGAGATTCAGGAGGACAGGGAAGGAAGTGGAATACTTAGAGGTCATATTAGCAACTAAAGAGAGTGAAAAACTAATATTGTCAAGTATTGCAAGAGAAGTTAACAGAAACCTGAGTGCAGAAGGAAAAGATTAATCTGAGATAAATAAAATAAAGACTGGTCAAAGTACATTCAGAAGAGAAAGGAGGATTTGAGAGTGAGGAGTGGTTGTGAAGGGAGAGAGGCAATCGGTCAGTCAGAAGTTATTAATATACATTGTTTTATTTACTAAGGAAATAAGTTACTGATCATCTTGAAACCAATATGCTTATTGTACAAATACAGTTATATTTTGTTTATTGTTAACTCAGAGTCAAAGTCAGCAGTTTGAATACCAGTATCTTATCCTCAGGATCACATAGTCCAACAAAGGAGCTTTACAGTTTGGGCACAATATTGAAGGAGAGGTTAATTAATAAGACTGAAATTAAATTCCTGCTGGCAGCATTACACACAGAGAGAAAGAGGCGGGAATATCAAAGAAACCTAAAGACACACCATATCCAAACATATAATAGGGTAGTACTTGTGACAATCCTTTTAGTCCTTGTCTGAGGCTGGTTTTATGAATTGAGACAAACCACTGGTATGATCTGTCTCATACAGAATGTGGGGTAAATAGGTGGATCCAAGCATGTGTGCTCCACTCCAAGTCAGAGCAATTTTTAAACTTAGGGTTAGGTATGTGGCCTGGCGGGGAGGGGCCATAGGATTGATCTGTAAATAAAATTCTATTGAATTTTCTCTTGACACTTTGTATAGAGCAGGGATCTTAGACGTTCCAAGTTTGGATAAACTCTGCAGAGCCACATTCCTTTAACATACAAAAATTTGGAACAAACAGTTAAAAACATTAACAATAAAATATCAGGACCTGGTTAAAAAAACTGTCATTAAAAGCCATCAATACTTGGTCATAGTCTTAATCTGGAGCCAAAAAGATAACTATGCTGGCATCAGGATGCTCTCTGCATGGAGAACATTCCAGCACCAATGGGCTTGCACTGCAAAGCTAAGCCATCATGAGAACCTCTCTCAGGAGAGGCACTCAGAGAAGGCCCTTACCCTCTACCCATCAGCATGTGGTCCTTTAGAAGGGTAAAATACAGCTTTGCAAAGAGTGTAATCCAATGTCTGTTTAGGCAGAGGACAGGCCTACAACTTCCAACTTGTCCTTGCTTTCTCTGAACATTTAAAGGAGCTAAATATGGTTTAAATACGGTTAAATTGTTTAGTTAAGTGTATATTTTTACTGCTGTTATTTCTGAAGTTGGGTTTTTAACCTTGTTAATACTTTTGATACTTTGCTTGATACTTTTAAAATTAATCCTTTAAGGACATTAGCCTATGGCCTCCCAAATTCATTTTCACTGTGCCCCAATCCAGGCACAGGATGCATATAAACCTCTGTTGAAGGAACAATAGGACTGCTTCCAAAATTTCAGTAATTCCTATGTCTTAAACTTCATATTTAATTGTATTCAATATATTGAAGAAAGGTTTGAGAGAAAATCATCACAAAATCATAGAATAGTAGAGTTGGAAGGGGCCATGAAGGCCATCAGTTCCAGCCACCTGCTCTTGCGGGAAACCAGGACATCACACTCAAATGGTGGTCCAGTTACTTTTTTAATGTCTCTAGTGTGGGAGAGCCAACCACCTCTCTAGGCAGCTGGTTCCATTGTCATATGGCTCTGGCAGTGAGGAAACTTTTCCAGATATCCAGCCTGAATCTGGGTTGTCACAGCTTGAATTGATTATTCTGTGTCCTACACTCTAGTATCAACAAGAAGAGATCTTGACCTTCTTCTTTGTGAAGTTTCATCTTTTTACCTCCTTTTGAAGATAGGGACAACTTTATCTCTTCTCCAGTCATCTGGCACTTCTCCTGGTTTCCAAGATTTATCAAAAATAAGAGCCGGTGGTTCTGAGTGTATCTCTGCTATCTCTTTCATGACTATGGAATAGAATTCATCAGGCCCCAGAGATTTGAACACATTTATTCCATCTAGGTATTTCTTGACCATTTGTCTGTCAATCACTTTCAGCTTGTACTTCCTCTTTGTTGTACATTTTCTTGTGGGAAAAGACTGAGGCGAATTAGGGATTAAGCATCTCTTCCTTTTCCTTGTGATCTGTTATCACTCTGCCACACTAACTAGTTGGATCTTTCTTTTTCACATGCCTTTTGCTTTGGATGTATCTGAAAAAGGCTTTCCTGTTGTTCTTAGTATCCCTTGCTATTCTCAGTTCATTTCCTGCTTTAGCCTTCCTGGTGCTGTCCTGCAGTTCTTTGTTATTTGAGGAAGAGGAAGGGGAGACAAGGAATGGGACCACTAAATAAGGAGGAAGGAGATCCAGTGACTGATACGAGGGAACAGGCACAGATGCTAAATGACTATTTTGTCTCTGTGTTCTCCCCAAAGCAGGACGGGGGAGATCCACATAGGGGATTAGATGAGGCCGGGGATCTAGGGGCACAGATTAGAGTCACCCGCCTTGAAGTCGAGGGGCTCCTCAGGGCATTGGACATTACAAAGGTGCCAGACCCTGATGGGTTACACCCAAGAGTACTACAAGAGTTGGCAGGGGTTCTCTCCCGCCCGCTGGCTTCCATTTTTGAGGCCTTGTGGAGAACGGGTGAAGTTCCAGAGGACTGGAGGGTGGCATCAGTGGTCCCAATTTTCAAAAATGGTAGTAGAAGGGACATTGGGAATTACAGACCAGTTAGCCTTACATCCATTGTAGGAAAAACTATGGAAAGGCTCATAACAGTGAGAGATCTAGTGATGCTAGATAGGGAAGGGAGGCTGGTAGCCACACAACACGGTTTCCACAAAAACAGGTCCTGCCAGACAAACCTTGTGGAATTCTACAACAAGGTTTCGAGATGGCTAGATGGAGGATATGCAGTAGATATGGTTCACCTGGATTTCAGCAAGGCCTTTGACAAAATGCCCCATGATATCCTGGTGGAGAAACTGAGGAGTTTTGGGATAAACCAATGCACTGTCTGATGGATTGGGGTGTGGTTGACTGACTGAAAGCAGAGGGCAATCATTAGTGGGGAATCATCAGGATGGCGGCCAGTGACAAGCGGGGTCCCCCAGGGCTCTGTCTTGGGATTGATCCTGTTTAATCTTTTCATCAATGACATGGAAGAAGGGGTGAACAGTCTGCTGATCAAATTCACAGACGATACTAAAACTGGAGCAGTGGCCACAACTGAGGAGCAGGTACTCCCGATCCAAAAGGATCTGGACAGACTATGGAAGTGGGAAGGAGACAACAGAAAAGCATTCGATGTGGATAAGTGCAAGGTCTTGGAGAGCAGCACTTGTGAAAGGGATCTTGGGGTGCTGGTTGACTGCAGGCTAAACATGAGTCAGCAGTGTGATGCGGTGGTTAAGAGGGCAATCTTGGTTGCAAAGCCAGAAGTGTGGCTTCTAGATTGGGAGAGGTATTACTACCACTCTAAACGACTCTGGTGTGCCTGCAACTGGAGTACTGTGCTCAGTTTTGGGCCCCTCTTTACAGGAAGGATATATCCAGGTTAGAATCAGTGCACTGTAGGGCCACAAGGTTGGTGTCTGGTTGCAGGGGAAGCCGTACGATGCAAGACTGAGGGAAATGGGTGTCTTCAGCCTGGAGAAGAGGAGACTCAGAGGGGATATGTTGGCGACATACAGGTATGTGAGGGGATGTCACATGGAGATGGGTAGAGACCTGTTCTCCCCTGCAGAGGAAGCTCAGGGAACCAAGGTTCCATTTAGATGCAGGAAGCACTTCCTGACAGTTAGGACCCCAAGGGTATGGAATGGGCTTCCACGGGAAGTGGTTGAGGCCCCATCGGTGTGGGTGTTCAAAGACAGGCTGGACATGCACGTGGTGGGCATGTCGTGAGCGAAGCCAGCTGGAGCCGGGGGTCAGACTATATAGCCCAGGAGACCCCCTCTGACTCGCTCTGTTTCTATGTTTCAATGTTTCTTCCTTTGTGGCCTGGCCCTGCTTCCACTTCCTGTACATTTTTTTTTCTTTCAGGTTGTCACTTTACTTTTTGTGGAGTCATGTGGGCTTCCTCTGCTGTCTTACACAATATTTAACTTTCATGTCATTTAACTGACTATGCCAGGGACCTGGCTAGCCATTTCACTTGTGACTCTTGTCAAAATATTCCCTACTCTGTGTGTGTGTGCACGCACATGCATGTACACACAAGTTGTTTTGAATCCATTTCCAATGTCTAAGTTTTGTCCACTTATTGTTTGCAAAGTCTGCCCTATGCAAAATGCAGAAGGGCATTGCTGGCAGGTAGTAATGTCGGAGGATAAACAGATGAGTGAAGCCTTCATGTCACTGCCAGCATAATTCAGTCCACCTCTGTTTTTGCCTAAAAAGAGCTGGTAACAGAATTGACATCTGGGTTAGTTGCAGCAATCTCTGATCCCTGTCTTATTGTCTCTGCCATGTGGTTTATCACTGCTGGTGAGTGCTTAATTTAGGTCAGGACACTATCTACAGAGAGAGACAGGCTTACCACATATATGAAAAAACATTCAATCCTACATATGCTTACAGACACATTTGTACATCTCTATGATGCTATTAAGAAAAGGCTCTAGAAATGTTAGCTTGTTTACATATGTCTATTCCAGTACTTACTGAACGTGGAAAGAAACCAAAAGCTAGTGGTTAATTACTGTCTTGTATTAAAACAATCCAGAGAAGAATCTCTCTTTTCTCAATGCAAGATAAAAGAGATTGCAAGATTAGCGCTCCAGGAACTTTGAAATAGTAGCAATGTTTAAACGCTGCCTGAGCAAGACAAACCAACAATTTTCATTTGAAGAAGCTTATTTAGAACGTGTCTGCATGAGGTTTTTAATCTGGTTGGTTTTTACACAGTTGTAGCTGAAGTTCATTCATCCATGAAGTTCAAACATCCATGAAATGTTTGTTCATTCTATGACTTGTCTTGATTTGTGTTCTGCAACCCAATTTACTTTAGCATGAAACTAAACATGGCCCCACTCAAACATTTGCTGAACAACACAGTGACTGCCAAAATTTCTTTAGCATGGTTAAGGCTCTCTGTAGCAAATGCCTGGCACAAATCAAAAATGATAGTTCTGCAAAAGCATTTGAAATAATTTCGCAAGTGGTTTGCAGGAGGAGGCACTGTTAGCACAGGTATTACTAAAGTTATCATCAATATTTAAAATATTGATAAACCACTCTTCAATATCAAATCACAACTGCAGCAGTAGAGTTTCAACAACAAGGAGGAAATGTGTGTCACCAAGAAATACAGTGAGAAATACACTCAGGGACATTGGCTTGGTTTGCATAGAACACACAATATTAAGACAGACAGACAGTAGTGGTTAAGAGTACAGGAATGGGACTCAGACCATCTGGATTCTAGTCACCACTCAGCCATGGGGCCAACTGTGTGACTTCGGGCCAGTCACGGACTCTCAGACCAACCTACCTCATGGGGTTGTTGTTGTGGGGATAAGATGGAGAGCAGCAGCAGGAGAATGATGTAAGCTGCTTTGAGTTCTTTAAAAGAAGAAAAGGTGGGATATAAATCTAATAAATAAATCATAAAATATCTTGGTGTAGGGGCTAGTATGGGTTGTCACTGAATCATGCATTGTTGTTGAAGTGTGGGTGGTTGTTCCATGATTTGCAAACCCTGTTCTATGGTATGAGTATAAGTTGTTAACCAGGAATA
>NW_025335269.1:2870932-2911783 GCF_004798865.1 Varanus komodoensis | reverse complement strand
AGTTCATGTGGTGCACAGCCCAAGATTATTGGACAATTGCAGGAGGTCAGTATTAGTGGAGAAAGCTGTACTTTAGGGAATTCTCTGCCATAACTTGTCTTCTTACTGATTAATCCCTTGTAAGATTCTAAGGAGTCCCAAAGTCCCTGGAATACAAGCCCTCTGTGGACATAATAGAACTTTGAACATGGAGGATAGCTGGGAATGTGTCCTCTGCCCCCTTTGACCTTACCTCCCCATGTTAATGGAAAAGATGAAGCAGGAATGTCACCATATAGTTACAGAGCTCCACATTACTGGGAACCCTGCTAATCCTAATCAACAGGATTGATTTTCTGGCACTCTGTAACTACATTTAGCTCAACACAGATACAATTCTGCTTCAGACCTTCCCCATCTACATGCAGAAGTCCTGGATCAAGGGGGCAGGGCTGGAGCTCTTGTTACAGTGTGCATGGGTTCCTGAAGGCCTAAGAGACCCAGAAGAAAATGGAGAATCAAAGAGCACGATGGGACTGACTGAGACGGAGGTATTTTTGCATAGCAAAACTGAAAGCTGGGAGTGGTTGGCGAATGGAACATGATAGATAAGCCTGCCCTGTACCATCCAGAGAGAGAATGGAATGTGACAAGCATGTTTGTCCAAGGTAAGGGAAGACCAGTACACCCTGCATCAGTTTTGCTCAAATTAGCTCACTGTTCGATCCAGTTGGACTAACTGATAGCATCAACTTTAAGGTATAAAATACCTGGGCTTTCTAGCTCCCGTGTGTGCCGGGACAGTGCTGCAACTGGTCACCCACAGCCCTTGCCATGCTTGATCACCACTGGAGAAGGGTCTAATGGTCGTATGTGAGTATTGGATGAATGTGAGTGTGAATGAGGCCTTTCTTGGTATTGTTGCTGATGATTGCTGAACTTTTATTCTTATACTTTTGTATTCTTTATATCATATAATAAATGTTACATGCATAGTGTTTAAAATCAGATCTGGCGTTCAGTCTCTCTTTGATAAGGGCTCTCCTTGGAAACCTGATAGTCTCCTCCTTACTGAATCATAGACCATTTTATTTTGGTCACACTCTTATATCCCACTGTCCTCTGTACACAGGAAGAAGGCTATAGTTTCTACTGAAACAGCACATCCAACATATGCATGGAGATTGAAAAATACACTGCCTGCTCTTTAACATTGTAGGTACTACATTTTCTCCTCCTGGCAAATATAATTTTACTGAGTTGGAGATAGAACTTTTCCATATTACAGACACACACATACATCCCTTTTTAAAACATTTCCCTTGAAGAAGGCACTGGATCCATTTGTTGTCCTACTAACAAAGCAAACTTTCTTTGCTTGTAGTTGTTGCAATACGATGTGCAGTGTATACTCATAATCAGTTTTGAAAATAAGCACACAATAGGTCTGCTTTGATAAATTTGTTCCATGGGTGTTACCAGATACCCCCAGTTAATGCTGCAGGCTACCCTGGGACCATTTCCTCCCCAAAATAATTGTCTTGAAATGAGGAAAAGCATTTTAAGTGCTATAAAATCAGGATAGACTGCACTAGAAGAAACAGGCAGCTCAGCTGGTGACACTCTGTAGATGTCCTTGTTATATGAGATATTAAAGTCCTAGTTTTAATGTGGATGGCTGAACAAGAGGACAATATTCTGCATGAAAAAGCAATGGAAATAGATAATCCAGGGCTTATTAAACTCAGAAGATCATTATCCATTTTGGAAGAGGACTGTAGGTACCAAGTCGCTATTCCAACATCTGTTTTGACATATTTATGGATGCCTCTTCACATACAGACATGCCTTCAATGCATTCTTATTTGGGCCCACTGCGTTTGCACACACAAAAACCACAAACAGTCCCACAATCAGTTTCACAGATAGACACAGAATTCCAGTCAAGGAGACCAATGTACATGGGTGCACAGAGCTGTCTGGCCACACTCCAGTCAAATCAAAACATCTCCTTACAGCAGCTGCTGCTTCTGCCAAATACAAATCCCAGAATGAGTGATGTTGGGAGGACAGACTGTGTGCAACTGACAGAGGATTTAGAGAGCTGGTGAGGGAAGTTCAGAGGGCTGCCCTGGAGCAGCTAGAGTGACATTAGTAGTTGGAGTGTTGGACTAGGAGTTGGGAGATCCAGCTTCTAGGCTGCTTCCAGCCATGAAACTTACCAGGTGTCTTTGGACCTGTCACTGGCTCTTAGTATAATCCAGCTCATGGCATGGTTGACATGAGGATAAAATGAAGAGGAGGAGAACCTTGTAAGCCACCTTGGGTTCCTTGCAGGAAAAAGATGGGATATCAATATAATAAATGAATAAATAATAAACAGTAGGTGGGTGAGCAGAAAGAGCATTCTGTGTAAGAAAACAGCTGGACAGAATGTTTTGAAAAAAGGATGTTTTTAGAAACATAAGACTGTGTTTCTAAGACAGGATGCTTCCAGACAGAAGCTTCTACTGCTTTTCTCAGTCAAAAGGCACTGAGCAGCTATCCCATATTTTGCACCTTAGTAAAGGCACAGGAGGGTTTCACATTCCAGACAACATTGTCTATGGCCTGTGTAAAATTATATAAATGAGGCAAAGTGATGGTACAAGTCTCATTTGGAAGCACCCAAATTCTACTGCTGTTGTGAATTTTTTTCAACAGATCCCAGCAGCACAAAGGTTAAGTCAACGATCTACTGACCCCCACTGCATGTGCACTATGTACACATCCATGGGGAAAAGTCACAAATATTTAGTCTGGCTATTTCTGAGCACTTTTATTTACAGCAGGCAATTGCTGTATTGGGTTCCTAATAAAACACAAGTAATGAGAAATTACTTAAGGAGTTTGAAGGGGAAAAGGAGCACAGGCCCCAAATATCCCAGCTGCAACACATCCTTGTTTAACTATAATTGTATGCATGCTTATGATCCCTAAAAGTCCATTAGCTTTTCAAGTGTTGCACACTTATGGCTACATGTTTAGCATTCATCAAAAGTTTAAGTCTGTTGTTCTTTTAGAAGATGATTGGATATGTGACCAAGGAGGCCAAAAAGTCTGTTCTCCCTATAAGTTCTTCTTCACGTGGTCCACCATTTCAGTTCTTTTTCTGGGGTTGAATAACAGGCCTGTTCAACATGGCATCCCTTGTTCTTGCTGCCCCAGCCAGTATATTGCATCCAGCCCATTTTGGAGGGCAAAACAGTGGAGATGCCAAAACACACACATGTGTATTATATCAAATATGTTCCCTACTGTCCATAACTGAGGTCCATGGTACACATTTAGGAAGCCCCTGAAACATGACAGGAATTTATTGTGCTTGATGTTTGCCTAATAAGTGAAGTTCTCTGGGCAGCAAACAGGTACAGAAAATATGAATTACGAACAATAAAACATGATAAAAACAGCAGATAAATCAAAGAAAACCCAGTGGCAAATTCACAATTCTTAAAATACCTCTGAGAATAAAGAGGTCTTCATCTGGTTTCAAAAACACTATGACCTAGATGCTAAACAAGCCCTTCTAGGGATCATGTTCATGTTCTAGAGATAAGGTGCCACCACTGAAAAGTCATCGCTTTCTCCTCTTTTGGCTAGGCATGTGGTAGAGGGCCTTAGACAGTGATCTTAGTGCCAGCATACATAGATATAGAAGGTATTTGTTCTGGCTACCTGGCCCCAAACATAATGGTTAAAATCAATTAATTGCAGTACCATGCCTAGAAAAGTGGTATTAGCAACTAGCCTGTAGTTGTTTCCAACTTCGGCAATGGCTGTGCTGGTTGGGAATGCTGGGAGTTGTGGTCTAAAACAACTGGAGAGCACCAGGTTGGGGAAGGCGGGTTCCCTCTGAGTCACCCAGTTGAAGCCCATATAAAGTACTCTTGCTCCTGCACACCATGGCAAACAGCTTCGTTTGTTCCACACTTCATATTTGCCTTTCCCTTTTGTAGCAGTTTGCTTTCTCCATGACACGCAGCATGCCGTGAGATTTTCTGTTGCCATAGAGAGCCTCTTTGTTATGATGTAGCAGACAAGGTGACAGATTGCCCTTCACCAAACATGTTCTCTTGGGCCTGCCACTTGTGACTCAAGGAACCCATGGAGCAGCATGCAGCCCATCACCAATCCATTCCAACAGCTACAAAATTAGCAAGCTTGTCACCTGGAAAAAATGAACTCTGTGAAAGACAATTTATACAAGGGTGACTAATTTCATGCTTTGGCTGGCAAAAAAAAATGGTTGTATTTTCAGCTGTTTTAAAAGTAAACCAGAATATCTGGGGGCAGGACCAGATTGAGACATTTAGGAAGGGTGCCATTTTTTAAAAGAGCATCCTTCTACAGCAGCCTCCCTAAACTAGTACCCTCCAGACTGCAACTCCCAGCACTCTTGGTCATTGGCAACACTAGTAGGGGCTGATGGGAACTATAGTCCAAAACATCAGGAGAGTGCCGTGTAGGGATGTGAATATCAGGCCAGAATCTGGCTCTTTTGCACTTGCCAGACTTGTTTCCTGTACTTGGCCCTAGCTAGGAAGCAAGCCCAGCTAAGATGAAATGTGCAGATGCGTAGAGATAGTAGCCATTTCTTTGCACAAAATGCATATTCCTTTGTGTAATGTATGCAAAGTATGTGATCCTCTGCACAGAGTATGCAATATGAGTAATTCTTTTTGCAAAGTATGCAAAGTCTGCAAGTACACAAAGACTGCAAGTTGTGTGTAGAAGCAGAATTTCGCTTACATAGAGAGCATACAAGGTGGCATGTGTGCAAGCCAGCCTTGTGGATTTGTTTGGACTTGCATCTTGCTGGACACCCATACAAATACTCAGTGCAAGGACTTAGGAGAGAGAGAAAGCAGGCCAGAATCCAGGGAGTCAAACAAAGGTAATCCAATGAATTTCCATTCTCAAACTAGATTCCTCACACATCACTAGTGCCAGTTTAGGATAGGTTATTCTACAGCAAACCTGCAGAGAAACACAAAGTTCCATCCATGTGCTACATAAGGCTGAATTCCTCTGGAAATGCAGCATGTTCATTTACTAAGGACCTCAGGATCTGCTAGCCAAGATACTTGAAGGATTTTAACTCTTTGGTGCTTTGTAGCATGCCACGTCAGATTCCTCCACTGAATGGCCAACGGGACTGTAAATTTGCTGTAAGGCTAGAGCAAAAGGATCCATGGAGGAAGAGAGTGAGTATCTCAGCTGTGGCATGCCACCTTAGTCTCTTTATCCAGCTAGTATTGCCCCAGTGGAAACTACACATGCCTTAACATACTCTGAGGCCCTTCAGCTGATGCACCTTCTACTTAGCTCCCATTCCTCTTGTCCACTGTCTGCTCTCCATGCTATGCCCACAAGGACTCTAAATTTATTTTATTACTTATTTATTAAAAGCTTTTCTAACCTGTCCACTACAAATGTCTCAGGACAGCTTACCAAAAAAATTGCCTCATAGAATGCAAGAAATGAGGGTGCAGGGTACAAATTGCAATGAGTACATCCTTTCTTGGGACTGCTAAGCATGCTGAGCAGTTCTTTGAAAGCCATGTGTCTTGAGAGGGCTTGAAGTGTGTCTTTAAAAGTTCAGTCACCACATGGGAAGCATGCTTCTCAGAGCAGTGAGATCCCAGTGGCATCAATTTCAATGCCACAGGAACAAGGCTGCAGCAGAATAAATGCAGCCTCAATTCTGGACTTTAACTAACTGGAAAAAGAGAAGAGTAGGATCTCCTTGAATTCAGGTGAAAAGTGTCTCCAGTTTTAATCTAGAAAAACACAACAAAAGCATTCTGCTGTCTTAATTCCTAGATGTTTGTTTTCTAATCTGTCAATTTTACTGTTATTTTAATACATATTTGTAAGCCACCCTAGGGATTGTAGGGCACCCATGTAAATACAATAAATAAACCTTTCTGGGGGCTACTAAAAATAATTCACACACTACTTGTAAATCATTGTGGTGGCATTCACAGGTTTGGTGAGTTTTCATAAATGCATTCTGTTATCCTTTAATGCATGAATGCAGCAACTGAACTTGCTTTTAACTTAGCTGTGCAAAGTTAATGCTTATTGAAAAGTTTAAACATCTTGAAACAGTGCACAGTACAGAAGTGCATAAGCCAGTAGCTAAAAATTCAGCAATGCACTTGCAAAATCTGTTAGGTGGAGAGGGTGTGACTTCATATCACTGGAAGCTTTGTGTGAAAGGGAGCAGAACGAGAGATGGAAACTGCCAAAAGTTAGGCTTCTCTTTCCTCTGGCTTCTAATAATCTCAGACAAGATTTAACCTTGATAAATTTGTGCCAAACACAGATTGTCCCATTCAATATTGCAACAAAGCCAAAGCAAGGAGAATGGAGAGACAAATGCATCATGGTCCCAGTAACAGAGGTGTTCAGAGCATGTTAGTTAATGCGGTTTTGCAAGATATGACAAGCAACTGTGGTTTTTGACCACTGTTGGTCTGTCATGTTGTCTGAAACCCATTGTGGTATTTCAGCATGGTACATTTGCTCTTTAGAAAACACAAGCAGAAACAACAGTCTGTTCTATGGTTTCTGTGTAACGTGATGGCCTGTTGTGTCATCCAGTCCCAGAAACCATAACCTATCATGGTATGAAGACCTGAACCAGAGGGCTGCGTGGCAGGAACAGCCATTATCACTCTTGCCAAATGCCACTGACAGCTGCTGTTTTTCACAGCTGTTAGAGGAGTCCCTGCTTTGCCTGCCTCCTGCTCTCAAGATCTTCCTTGGGACAGGAAAAGGCAATTACCTGCGTGCAAAAAGGAGCAGCACCACTCAGCCGATTCCCCCATTGCCCACTTGCACATGTGCCTGAGAGACCTCCCTCCCTCCCTCATGCAAGCAGAGGGGCAAGACTCGACTGGTGGTTGATTCTCTTTTTTCCATCCCTAAGGACACATTGTAAAGTTGTCAAAAGCAGAAGTGATGACTGAAGAATCTTTAGGTGAATCCTCCAGATTCTTGGGTGATGCTTACTAAAAACTTTGCTTTCTATGTCAATAAAATGCAGTGCCTTTCCTCCTTGCAATGGGAAAACTGACATATCAAAGGAAGTTTGTACTTACAGGTGCAAACAGTACAGATGCAGCAGCAGAAGCTACACCTGTGACCTGTCTTGCAGGCCTAAATGAGACGCACAGGATGAGGGAGGAAGTCTTGTTCCTCCTGTAACTGAGGATACAGCAAACTTAAATGTTTTAATGTGTAATCCTATGCATGTTTAGATAGAAAAATATCCTGCAACTTTCCATACACCGTAGACAGTAATGCTGTCTCAAGCATGCTTGGAATGGTAGGATTTTGTTTCTTGCACCTTTAAATTATTACATCTTTAAACTTGCACCTTCAAATTATTGAAAGGTAAACTTGAGGCTAAACAAGATGAAAATTCAGTTATAGAAAATGCTGCTTTGCAAGATTTGTTTAGTCATCTTTCTATTTTCTCTGGATCTTCAGAGATGAATTAAGTGCAGAATATCCTGTGTCAAGACAGAGGTGAAGCAGGACCATTCTATCTTCAGGATGCTATGGTTGTTGCCAAATTTTTAAACTCATGTTTATAGGTTTGTAAACACTGCCATATATATAACTCCATTTTGAGCATATTCCCAATTAACTGTCCATCATGGCATTATTCCAGAGCAGGAATGGGCAACCTGGTGCCTTGCAAATGTTTTGGATGATAATACCCATCAACCATTGGCCATGTCCACTTAGGCTGATGGATGGCACCATATTGCCTAGAGAGTAATACAAATGCCTGTAGCCATCTTGGAAATGGTACTTCTACTTGCCCACCCTCAGGAACTGGTGACATAAGCAAAATGTGTTCAAAGTTTGTTGCTTCTTAGTTGAACATACCCCAGATTTGCCACATGAAGCAGATGCTTCAACTAGTTCCATGACTGGTAGATATTGCAGACCCTACTAGGCTGGCCCTTCAACAGGATGACATGCATAGTGGATAGCTTTTGTTTTGTCTCCTTTCCCCAGCTTTGCCACAGGAGCATTAGGGCTTCCACTTCCATTAAAAGATGCACTAGAGGAACCAAAGGCATTCCCATATTTCACTTGTTTCCATAAGAGGGCCATAGTCCCCAGATGGGCCACAGTTGCATTTGTAGACCTCTAGCTGGATGCTTTGGAACTAGTTGGCACACATCTCAAATTGATTACTTTGTCAAAGGACTAATGGCAAAAATTGGATCAACCCCTATAGAATCTGCAGTTACCATTTATTTATTTATTTATTTACATCCTGCCTTTTTCCTACAAAGGGCTCAAGACAGCTTACATCATTCTCCTCCTCCATCTTATCCCCACAACAACCCTGTGAGGTAGGTTGGGCTGAGAGTCTGTGACTGACCCAAAGTCACCCAGTTGGCTCCATAGCCGAGCGGGGACTCGAACCTGAATCGTCTGAGTCCCAGTCCCATGTTCTTAACCACTACACCACACTGGCTTTGAGCAGGTCACTGTCTTAAGATGTAGTTCCCTGTTTGTATAATGTAAATGAGTGACTCTCATTGTCTCTGCCTCAGAAATGGGAAAATGGCTGACTTCCTTTGAAGATTTATTCCAGACTGAATTAGAAGGACTATAAAAAGCCATGTCATGTAGGTACTGAATGCAGCAGCCTTGTCTCACTTGGTGCTCTCCAGATGTCATAGAATCTAAGACTTAAATTATACTTGCTAGTGGAACAGAGAGTTCAACTGGGAATAGAGAGATCTGGGTTCTGATCCTTGCTTTTCCTTGAATTTTGCAATAGGTTATGGTGGACCAGCCACTCTCTCTGCCCAGTCAACTTCCTAGAGTTATTGCGAGGATAAAGAGAAATAACCTTCCCATCCTTTCCAGTACATTTCCCTGCAGCTCCTTGAACAAATGCAAGCAGATATGAAGACAGTGTACTACAACATTTCAAAAGTGATTCAGGACCAGCCGCAGACTGCCCAGCACTGTGCTTCAAAGTGTGCCTCCATCAGCCTGTCTGTTCCAGTCCTCCCTAATCTGGTACCCTCCAGATGTCTTGGAGTGCACCTTCCATCAGCATCAACCAGGAATAGCAGGAACTGTAGTGGAGAGCACCAGGTTGGGGAAGGCTGAGCTAGCATTTATTTGGATCCTAGTCTGTCTTGCCAGTTAAAGTAAATTTAAAATCTAACAAGGTTTTTTAAAGAAAATAATCCACACCTCACAGTGCTCTCCTCACAGTATCAGTAAACATTAAAAAAAAAATAACAATGAAGCCTTACCCTGGCCTTCTTTGAACCTGCAGTCCTCCAGATGTATTGGATTACAACTCCCATGATCTCCTGGCCAGCTTACAGTCCAACACATCTGGAGTGCACCCAGTTGGAGAAGGCTGCATTTTCCTGTCATGCATATACTGAAATGCTCTGCATACTCCAAACCATGCACAGCAATCCTGAATACTTTTCTGGCATCAAACTGAAAAATGAAAATTTCAGCCAGCAGCAGTTCAACCGTAACCCCTCAAGTGCCAGGACAAATGACAGCTGCAACTTCTTGGAAACTTTCTGCCATGCTCCACCAAGTTCTCCAAAAAGACTTCATACATACCATCCTCAAACAAATGCACAGTTCCTACTTTGCATCCATGGCAGAAGCGCTGAGGATTCAGAATAAACCTCTCATGCCTTGCCCCTCTCCCCACAATTAGCAAAAAGAAAGAGGGAGGAGGTTCTTACCTTCTATGACCTGAGCCGGTAGGACAGCAGGGAGCGATGACCCTAAAAGCAGCAGGAGCAAATTCCAGGGCCAGCACAGGGAATGGCTAGAGAAAGAGATTTTAAACGGGGGGGGGGGGGGCAAAAGAAAGAGAGCAGAGGTGAGATTTAAAAGTTCCGTGCAGGAACATCAGGGGGAGAAAGTGGTTAGGGTTCTTCTTACCTCGGGGGCATTTTGGAAAAGCAGGTCGCAGGGGGAGACTGCTGCAGCTGCTTGCATGGAGGGACACCCGGGCAGAGGCTGCAGCGGCTTTCTTCCCTACCAGCGTTCAGCCCAAGTGGAACAAAGGCGGCTCTCACTCAAGCTGGCTTTCTGAGTCACTGCAAGCCTACCACCAGGCTCCACACTGAAATCCGACTCCTCCTAAATTTTCCTCACAGAACTTCCCTCTTAATCTAACTCCTCATCCTGTACCTACCTCGCAGCTGTGGCCAGAACCTCCTGCTCTTCTTAATCTCTGCCCTTCCTTGGGCTTCTCATGAAATGACAAGAATGCCTCAGAGGTTTCCTGCGCTCGCTCGTGCCATCCCTGAAGGCTCCTTTGCTTTCACAGTTATCACAATCTTCCACGAACCCAGAAGAAGGTTTTCTTTTACTTGCAACCTTTGATGCGAGCCTCAGTTGTGGTGCTGCTTGGAGAAAACTGTACCATATCCTGGCCCAATAGGGCTGACAAAGGGGATTATTCCACAGGATCGGACACCAGCATAACAGTCAGTTCAAGAATGAAGAAGCAAGATTCAACCATAGCATGCGTTTCACCTGGACCTGCATGAGGGAGAGCTTTTCCTCAGGATGGAATGGCTGTTAGAGTTTACATTTGTTGGTTTAGAGGAGCCTTGTGATTTCTTGCACACTGTAGAAAGTAGAAAGGCAATCCTACATGGTCTTCGCCTTTTAATCATTTTTTCAAATATTTGTTCTCCTCAGTCTACTCTTCTGATATACCTCACTTAGTTTGGTTTATCCAACCTGAACTGAAAGTGATTTTTATATTCTAGGATGTAACCTACATGATAGGGTTATTATTGGGCTGAAAAAGATGAAAATATTGTTCTTTCTCTCTTTCACTAGGATGTGAATTTCCATTTCAAGAACTCATCCTCTGGCTCTGAGACTCTTATCGTTCATTCTAGTACCCTCAGATATTCAGGACAGGGCCCTGTACCTTTAGTGGTTGTATGAAACACCTCTTTTTCACAGATGTACCTTTTCTCATTTGCACCTGTCAACAAACACTTCTGCTTCTATTTATTAGTAACATTTATATTCCACCCTTCAAATAATGATTTCAGGATAAAATTTTCCCTACCCCCTACTTTTTTAAATCTTACAATCTTACAGCAATCCAGTGAAGCAGGTTAGGTCAAGAGGTAGTGGCTGCCAAGGCCACCAAGTGAATTTCATGACTGTATGAGGATTTGAAATCAGGACTCATCAGGCCTAATCCAATAGTACCAGCCATCATGCCCATTGACAGGGATGGTGGGAGTTGTAGTCTAAAACATCTGTGGTACACCTACTTTTGATGCTGGGTAATGTGCTTTTACACTTTGGCAATATTCAGCTGCACTGCCTCTCATCCACTTACATTTACAATTAAGTTGTTGCTATGACAGAATTAGGCGGCAGCTGAGGAGCACTTGTATTGTGCCTATGAGGGAAATAGTCACCAAAAGTTGGCCTGAAACTCAACATTAAGAAAACTAAAATCATGGCATCCGGTTCTCTCACTTCCTGGCAAATAGATGGGGAAGAAATGGAGATAGTAACGGATTTTATTTTCCTGGGCTCCAAGATCACCGCGGACGGGGACTACAGTGAAGAAATTAAAAGACGCTTGCTCCTGGGGAGGAAATCTATGGCAAATCTAAACAGCATACTAAAAAGCAGAGACATCACCCTGCCAACAAAAGTGGGTATAGTCAAGGCTATGGTTTTCCCAGTTGCAATGTATGGCTGTGAAAGCTGGACCATAAGGAAGGCTGAGCACTAAAGGATTGAGGCCTTTGAATTGTGGTGCTGGAGGAGACTCCTGTGAGTCCCTTGGACAGCAAGGCGATCAAACCGGTCAGTCCTAGAGGAGATCAACCCTGACTGCTCTTTAGAAGGCCAGATACTGAAGAAGAAACTCAAATACTTTGGCCACCTAATGTGAATGAGGGACTCCCTGGAGAAGAGCCTAATGCTGGGAACAATAGACGGCAAAAGAAGAAGGGGACGGCAGAGAATGAGGTGGCTAGATGGGGTCACTGGGGCCGTCGGTGGACTCTGGGAGATGGTGGAGGACAGGAAGGCCTGGAGGAATGTTGTCCATGGGGTTGTGATGGGTCAGACATGACTTTGCGACTAACAACAACAACAAAGTCCCCACACACACTGCACACCTGAATTACTGCATTGTTTCAAGGAAAGCTTCATCTGCAGAATTTCTGATTTGAAGGCAGCTACCAAAGGCATGGGAACCATGCCAATAAAAAAAAAAATTAAAAGACAGCCAAATGGCTGGTGAGTATTAGACACAACAGAAAGTGTACCTCACACCAAAACAACCTGCCACCTGGAAAGACCCAATCCCTGCTAATGGTGTTAGCAGAAGTATGGGCTGAATCCAGACCACTTTAGATGTATTTAGATCCCTCTGGAATCAGTTGGGATTTATGTGAGACTTAACAAAATTTTCACATTGATTTAAATGCAGCCTCACTGGAACAGACTTAGCATGGCTTCCCTGCCTCTATATCCTTGTGGCAACCGTCACATTTTATCAGTTTAATATTGTTCCCTTCTTTGTCCTGAAATATTGAGTGATCTGGCTGAACTATGTGTATATGTCAGAGTCTGTGCATGTTTTAAATATTACTGCAACAGTGACACCATTGATAAGCTTCACAGTTCTTTCCATGAGAACTATGATTTTTACCCAACCCAAAATGTCCTGAATAGGGCTCCCCCACCCATATATATAGCAGATTGTGTGCAATGTCTGTCCAGACTAAGTTGTTTTTAATGTTTGGATCTAATCTAGTTAGCGTCTTTGCTTAGTTGTAAACACCCTCTTCAAACTCCACTCCCCATCAAATGTCAGCACAGGGTGTAGCATGTCCAACTGTGGCAAGTAGAGCAGCAAATGGGCTGCTGCACTATATTTGTGAGGCACTCACAGGAAAAAAAAATACCTTGCATTAGCTCGGACTTAGATTGCAATGTCATAGCTGTTGAATCAGGTGAGTTACCCAGAGCAAAGTCTGTTCAGGTCCTCTTGGATGAATTACATTTGGGTATCGCCTGAGGGTGTTGACAAGATGCTTGGACAGATTCATGCCACTATATTTGTACCAGATCCTTGCCCCTCTTGGCTTCTAAAAACTAGCAAGGAGGGAACACCCATCATTTTGTTTCTGTCCATAACCTGATCAGTAAAACATAGAGTGAAATGTGTATGCCTCTATGTGTTGACTTGGTTCAGTGACAGGCCTCCTCTGTTGCAGGCCCAATGAAAATGTCAGAGCAGTGTACAGCCACTGTGAAAAAGTCAAACTCTATGCTAGGCATAATTAGGAACAGAACATAGAACTGCCAGGATCTTACTCCCCTTATACAAATCTATGGTGCGACCGCACCTGGTATATTGTGCTCACTTCTGGTCACCTTATCTCAAAAAGGTCATTATTGAGTTGGAAAAAGTAAAAAGAAGGGCAACAAAAATGATCAGGTGGCTGGAGCAGCTCCCTTATGAGGATCACTATGGCAACGAGGACTGTTCAGCTTAGAAAAGAGGGGAGTGAGGGGAGACATGGTAGAGATGTTTAAAATAATACATGATGTGAAGAAAGTGGAGAGAGAACATTCAAACCCAAGGTGATCCCATGAAGCTGATTGGTGGGAGGTTTAAGAGAGATAAAAGGAAGTACTTCTTCACACAGCATATAGAGTTTGCTGTCACAGGAAGTTGTGACAGCCATCAATCCGGATGGTTTGAAAATGGGATTGGGCAGATTCATGAAGAAGGAGGCTATCAATGACTATGAGCCTTGGTGGCTATGTGCTACTTCCTTTAGCAGAGGGGGTATGCCTGCATACACCATTTGCTGAGGAGCTTGGGTTGGAGGAGGTCTTGCACCCATCCCACTTGAGGGATCCTGTGGGCAGCTGGTTTTCCACCATGTCTATGGAGTACTGGACTAGCTAGACCTCTAGTCTGATCCAGCATGACTTTTCCTAAGTTCATATGTTCTTATTTGGTGTAACCCATCCAAGTAAATAATGAAAAAGCAAAAAACACTATTAAAGAGGGAAACTTGAATATAGCACAGATGTTGGATGCTTGAATAAAACTGAAAGGCTCAGATAATGGTCCAAGTTAGCAACAGTAAGTCTGGCGAATTAAAAGGAATATGGTGTTCCTCACAAGAAGGTAGGATTTAGACCACAAAAACAGTAGAAAACATACAGCTTGTCTAATATAATTTCCTTTATTTCAAATAATGTGTACCAGGAAAACAGCACAGGCTTTGTACAGTAAAAATAATATAAAAACACATACAGTGCCTTGCAGAACTACTCACCCTGCACCCATTGACTTTTTCATATTTTGTTGTGGAACAAACTAGAATTGAAATGCATTTAATTGTCATTGTTACCATCGGATGTACACAAAACACTCAACACAATGAAGGTGCAAAATATTTTTATTGGAACAGAAAAGTTAAATAAAAGACTGTTAAATAAAAGGGTTAAACTTAATTTAACTTTGAACTGTTTAAAAGTTAAATAAACAACCAAAACTTGCTGGTTACATTATTACTCTGAATCAATACTTGATCAAAACACTTTCAGCAGGAATTACAGCTCCAGGTCTACTTGAGTAAGCCTCTATCAGCTTTGCACATCTAGATCCTATGGTATTTGCCCCTTCTTCTGGACAAAAACTCTTCAGCTCTGTCAAGTTGAGGGGTGACCACTGCTGAGCAGCAACTTTCAAGACTTGCCAAACCTCTCAGTTGGATTGAGGTCTGGGGTCTGACTGGGTGATTCTAAGTTATTCAGGTTTTTATTTTTAAACCAGTACTCCTTTGGCAATGCGCTTAGGATCGTTATCTTGCTGGAAGATGAACTTGCTTCTGAGTTCAAGGTCCCTTGCAGACTGAAACAGGTTTTCCTATAGAATTGCCTTGCATTTGGCTCCATCCATTTTGCCCCCTGTTCTAACCACTTTTCCAGTTGCAGACGAGAAAAAGCATACACACAGCATGATGCTAACATGCTACACCACTGGAGGAAGGGTGTTTTCAGAGCAATGAGGACTTTCACATTTTGGATTAAGTCCAAAAAGTTGAATTTTGGCCTCAGGTTTGCTGTGTCTCCCACATCTGTTTGAAAACACCAAATGGACATTGATTTGGTTTATTTCATCAACTGTTTTCTTCTTTCCCCTCTTCCATAAAGCTCACCTTTGTGGAAAGTTCCAGTAACAGTTGTTCCATAGACAGTTTCTCCCATCTCAGCTGCAGATCTTTCCAGCTTCATCAGTGTTACCACTAGCCTCTTGGTTGCTTCTTTGATTAATGCCATCCTTACCTTACCATAGAGTTTTAGTGGATGGCTTTTCTTAGACAGAATCACAGTTGAGCCAGGTTCTTGCCATTTTGAATTAATTGGTTTAACAGGACTACAGGCGGGGTTCAGATGAAATTTGGCAGAACCCACCTCTCTAGCATTTGCAGACTTACTCCCATGCTCGGTGACAGGAGGTCTGCAAAAAATGCTTGTGGAACAAAGGTGCCACAATCAGCGACCTTTTCCCACATCAGGCACAACAGCACAAAGACAGCAGGTAGTGCAGAAGAGGGATGCCACTTGCACAGCAGTCAGGCAGGGCCTCATTCCTAGTGAGCCCCATGCAAACAAACTTCTGTGTCAGGTGCAGCAGTACTACACAGAGCAGGGACACAGAATAGGTAGCCGTCTCCATCAGGGTAAGCCCTGTGCAAACAATCTTCTTTTACATCGGATATAGTGGCATAAAGTCTGCTGCACATGGCGCAGAAGAGGGACATGGCTTGCATAGCCCATGGGGTATGATTCCAGGTGAGCTTCCCATGAACACTGGGCATGCTCACCAGGGACTTGGACTCGCTGACAAAAGCAACCAGACGTGCCAACAAATGGTACAAGGAAAAATAAAAATAACAGTGCATGGGATCTTTCAAACCACTTCTAGGCAAGGACTTCCACCTTGTCCATAAACTCAAAGATTCCCCACTAAACTTTAAAGAAACACAAGCAAGAGCCCCATATAAAATATGAATGTTGGCACCCAATCTCAGGATACATTTTGCCTTCATATGACCTGGAGCTATATGTAATATATATTTTCATTGAGAATAAGGATTATAATCACAGTCATAATAGCTACAATTAACTGTAATTATACTAATAAAACAGGTCATAGTAATAGCAAATGCTAATACCATAACAATAATGAGATTGAAACTAATGCTTGAATAAGCCCTGTTTAGCTTCATATGGACAAAGTGTAAAAAATATATCCACACAAATTTTGTATACCATTTCAGTGCTATTAAACTGAAACTGCCTGTGACTGCCTAGGCAATATTTATTTGTAGTCATAGCATATACCTGTAGCAAGCCTGGAGGAGAGTTGAATGAATTTTCTCAAGAACAAGCTCACTGCTTCATTCTTCAATTATCTCATCCCAACAAGAAATCTTCAGCTTCTGCAGCTGTTTTGAAGAAGTGAAAAAATCCATTATGCCAAATACAGAATACAGGCAGAAATTGAAGGTGGCAGACCATGCTACAGTCCCATGCCATTCTCCTTGCTCCAGTAAAGTCTCACCTTACCACCACCACATCTTTTTTATAGTCTAGGAAGAACATAAAGTATATATGATTAGACCCCCAATAACATGTTCTTTTTTCACATACTCAGTTTAAGATATCCTCTTTAGCAGGTGTTACCGAACTCAGCCAGTCAACAGCTAGGGCAAACCCGGGTGGACCCCAGACCTGAGTCAAAAGGAGCCTGAGATGAGACTTAGAGCCAAAACCAGCTTTATTCTAGTGCACTATAGAATAAAGGGAGACAAAAGGGGATGTTCAGCCCAAAGCAGTGTCCCGAAAGTTTCATCCCAGTACATGCGTTTTATACCCTAGGTAACAAATTAGGTCACCTAATACACAACTAATGTATCGATACATCAATGTATGCACCCCCCCTCCCATCCTGGAGAAAGACTCCTTTCTTCTGTCAAGTACCAGACATTTCCCATGTCTATTTCTTATCTGCTCGAGATTCACACAGGCTTGCCATGTTCTTACTCCCTGCACATTTGCAACTTTCATGGCGGCTAGAACCAGTTTCCACTGTCCCTTTGATTACTGTATTCGAGGTCAGGCTAGCGTGTTAGCTGTGTGTTACACAAACTTCATTTTGTTCTTATCTGCCTACCCTTCTGGGACAATATAACTGTGGTGTTTTTACTATGTGACCTTCCTCTGGCCAACTACTTCTGGGGTCTTCCTCTGGCCAATTACTTTTGGGGTGTTTTGGGGTGCTGCAATTGGCAACATATATTGGCAATTGGCTTTAAAAGGCTTTAAAAAGGCCATTGGCTTAGATGGCCTTTTTAGAGAACCCATAATCCCATGTCTCAACTTTGCTTCCAACAGTTCTGGGTATGTTCAAAAACCCATCCCATATGGTAGGGATCTACCTGGAAAGTACTCTGTTAACTTAGAAACATAGAAAACAGAGCGAGTCAGAAGGGGCCTCCTAGGCCATCTAATCTGACCTCTGGCACCAGCCGGCTCTGCTCACAACATGCCCACCATGTGGACGTCCAGCCTATCCTTGAACACCCGCACCGATGGGGCCTCAATGACCTCTCGTGGAAGCCCATTCCACACCCTCGGGGTCCTGACTGTCAGGAAGTGCTTCCTGGCATCCAAACGAAACCTTGGCTCCCTGAGCTTTGCTCCGTTGGAGCACGTTCTGCCTTCCTCTGCAGGGGAGAACAGGTCTCTACCAATCTCCATGTGACATCCCCTCACATACCTGTATGTCGACAACATATCCCCTCTGAGTCTCCTCTTCTCCAGGCTGAAGAGATCCAGTTCCCTCAGTCTCGCCTCATACGGCATCCCCTGCAAGCCGGCCACCAACCTTGTGGCCCTACGCTGCACTGACTCCAACCTGGCTATATCCTTTCAGTAATGAGGGGCCCAAAACTGAACACAATACTCCAGTTGCGGGTGCACTAGAGTCATGTAGGGTGGTAGTAATACCTCTCTTGATCTAGAAGCCACACTTCTGGCTATGCAACCAAGGGTGGCATTCGCCCTCTTGACCACCGCATCACACTGCTGACTGATGTTTAGCCTGCAGTCAAACAGTACCCTGAGGTCCCTTTCACAAGTACTACTCTCCAGCCACTTATCACCTAACCTGTACATATGACAGCTATTCCTATGCCCCAAGTGCAAGACCTTGCACTTATCCACATTGAACGTCATCCTGTTGTCTCCTGCCCACTTCCATAGTCTGTCCAGATCCTTTTGGATCTGGAGTATCTGCTCCTCAGTTGTGGCCACTGCTCCAGTTTTAGTGTCATCTGCGAATTTGATCAGCAGACTGTTCACCCTTCTTCCATGTCGTTAATGAAAAGATTAAACAGGACCAGCCCCAGGACAGAGCCCTCGGGAACTCCACTTGTCACTGGCCGCCATCCCAATGATTCCCCGTTAATGGTTACCTTCTGCTTTCGGTCAGTCAACCATGCCCTAATCCACCGGACAGTGTTTTGGTGTATCCCAAAACTCCTCACTTTCTCCACCAGGATATCATGGGGCACTTTGTCAAAGGCCTTGCTGAAATCCAGGTATACCACATCCACTGCATCCCCTCCATCTAGCCATCTCGAAACCTTGTCATAGAATTCCACAAGGTTTGTCTGGCAGGACCTGTTTTTGCGGAAGCCGTGTTGTGTGGCTGTCAGCCTCCCTTCCCTATCTAGCATCACTAGATCTCACTCTATTATGAGCCTTTCCATTGTTTTTCCTACAATGGATGTAAGGCTAACCGGTCTATAATTCCCCATGTCCTTTTTACTACCCTTTTTGAAAATTGGGACCACTGATGTCACCCTCCAGTCCTCTGGAACTTCACCCATTCTCCACGAGGTCTCAAAAATGGAGGCCAGTGGGCGTGAGAGAACCCCTGCCAACTCTCTAAGTACTCTCGGGTGTAACCCATCAGGGCCTGGTGCCTTTGTAATGTCCAATGCCCTGAGGAGCCCCTCGACTTCAAGGGGGGGGTGACTCTAATCAGTGCCCCTAAGTCCCCAGCCTCATCTAATCTCCTATGCGGATATCCCCCGTCCTGCTTTGGGAAGAACACAGAGGCAAAATAGTCATTTAGCATCTGTGCCTGTTCCCTCATATCAGTCACTGGATCTCCTTCCTCCTTATTTAGTGGTCCCACCACTTGTCTCCCCTTCCTTTTCCTATTTACATGCTGAAAGAAGCCCTTTTTATTGCTCTTGATATTCTTGGCAAGTCTCAGCTCGTAATCAGCCTTAGCCTTGCAAAGAATCCTTCTGCAACGGGCCTCCTCCCCCCGGTATACCCTTTTGTCTATTTCCCCCAGTACTCATTTCCTACAGGGGTTCCTCTTTCATCTAATCCCTCTAACCACCTCCTTTTGCATCCATGGCGGCACTCTCCTCCGCCTCCCCACCTTACTGACTAGAGGTATCGTCAAGGCTTGCGCCTCCAAAACCTCCCTTTTGAGTGCTATCCACCCCGCCTCAACTCACTTACTTTCCAATAACCTATCCCAGGACTTTCCCCAGTCTGGCCTTCAGTTGGCCAAAGTTGGCCCTCTTGAAGTCCCAGCTTCTAGTGCTCGACCTGCTGCCCGTCCGCAGTCCCCTGATCTCAAAGCAAAGGATGGAGTGATCACTCACATCCAGAGCTCCCCTAATCTGTACTTCATCTATCAGCTCCTCCCTATTGGTCAAGACCAAGTCAAGGATTCCCCCCCCCCTCGTCGCGTCTCGGACCCTCTGTGTGAAAAACGCTCCCTTTATAGCTTCTAGGAAGCGACGTGACCTGGCTGTCACCGCCGAGTGAGGCTCCCAAGTAATATCCGGGAGATTGAAATCTCCCATAATTACTGTGTCTCTCCCCCGAGATATCCTTAGAATCTGGCCTGTCAGGACATCATCCAGGGTCTCACTTTGACCTGTAGGGGATAACATACCCCCACTGTCAGGTCTCTTTCCCTGTCAAAACCCCTAAGTTTCACCCAGACTGCCTCTACCGAATCCCCATCTGTGCTGCATTCTATCTCACTGCATCCTATCCCTTCCCTGACGTATAAAGCCATGCCCCCACCCCTCTTTCCCTTCCTGTCCTTTCTAAAAAGGTGATACCCTTCTATGTTCACATTCCAGACTTGCCTTTCATCCCACCAAGTTTCTGTGATTCCCACCAGATCATACCCTTCTATTCCCAGGAGAGCTTCAAGCTCTTCTGCTTATTACCCATGCTCCTAGCATTGGTGTACATGCACCTCAACTCCTTCCCACTGCTTCCTTTCCTTGGAGTTCCCAGCCTCCTCCTTCCTCCTATCATCCCTAATACCTGGCCCCTCTCTGCAGGAGTCCTGTCAGTCCCTGCAGTATCTCTAAAACCCTGCTCCCAGAGCCCTGATCCTCCCCCCACACTTGTCCAGTGCAGACACGTTCCTGGGGGGCCTGAACCCACCCCCCCAGCTCAGTTTAAAGTCTTCCGGACAAAGCTCGCTAGAGCATCTCCAAAGGACCTTTTCCCCATTCTCGTGAGGTGTAACCCATCCCTTGCCAGAAGTCCATTGGCAAGTAAACGAGTGCCGTGGTCGAGGAACCCGAAGCGTTCCTTCTGGCACCACACCTTAAGCCAGTCGTTCACCTCGGAGACCCTCCTGTCCCTTCCTGGCCCAAATCCCCAGATCGGTAAGATTGACGAGAAGGCCACTTGGGCCTTCAGGCCCCTGAGTTTCTTCCCCAAGGCCTCAAAGTCCCTGGTGGTCCCAACCACACCCTGCCTGGCCACATCGTTTGTGCCCACATGGATCACCAGGAGTGGTTGGTGACCCCCGAAGCAAACAAGACACTCCGCTCTGTCCATCACATGCCGGATGCATGCGCCCAGCAGGCAGCAAACCTCCCTTGTCTCCAGGTTGGGGCAGCACAGTGCCAGCTCAGTGCCCATCAGCAGGGAGTCCCCAACAACAATCACCTGCCGCCGTACCTTTCCGGTGCTGGTGGGCAGCTGTTCCCTGGCCCTCGCCTCTCCTGCAGCGGCCCCCTTGCCGCCTGACGTCTCAGGCTGGGGGTCCTATTGGTCCCCCGAGGCCTCATCAGCCCCAGCCTCCCCAAGTGGAGAGAACCTGTTTCCCAGCTCCAGATTGGTGCCAGGAGAAGGAGGAGGCCGTGCTGGCCTCCTCCTCCTGTGGGTGACATACCTCCATGTCTCCGCAGCTGCTCCTCCCGTGGCCTCTCCCCCAACCCTCTGTGCAGAGGGGGGCTGCTCCGGGGGGGGGGCCTGGAGAGCTCTCTCGGCCCTCAGGCACCTCATCTCCTCTTCTAGCAGGGTCACCATCTTGCACTGAGGGCAAGTGTATCCCTGCCTCTCCTGAGGGAGAAGGGCGAACATGTCGCAGCTCTCGCAGCAGACAGCAACACCCGTGACTCCTGCCAAGGCCACCTCCTGGTCTGCCATCGGTATCCCTTCCAAAACCTTACCTTGGTCCCCTGCCTTGTTAGTCCTGTAGTTCCTCTCACTCACCCAGTTCTCCCAGACGAAAACCCACTTTAAGTGGGTTAAGTCTTTTAATGAAATACATTCAATTTAGTCATGCTGCATTTCCTTTACAGAGAGGCTTAAAGAAGCTGACTTTATGAGCTGAGCTATCTTTAGCCATTATTTTCAATGATCAACATCCTCAAATTCTTTCTCACAGAAGCTTGAACTTATGTTTCTTTTGGCAAAACTACATATTAAAGTATAAAATTAGTGAAGTCCTCCCTGGCTTATTAAATGCTTACTGTAATTATTTTCCTAAGTGTTCTTGTAGGACCTAATTCCTTAGTTTAAAAGTTCTGTATTTGTCAATATGGGGGCCATGGTGGATTCCGTTCTGCTAATTTTGTTGTTATATCTTGTCTCAACAATATTTGCACATGTGTGATTAAATTTATTGACATAATCTCTTTCCCATGGCTGAAAGCAAGCACCCTGAAATATTAGATTCGTTTTGCTGATTATTCATGGTATTGGAGATAGACCAAGACTAAATCTCTTTTTCCTTATGCCATGTCTGAAGATGCGGTTGTGATGTTAAATATCTCCAAGTTGTTGTCCCCACTGTTACTTATGTATATAATGATCTATTACTTAACGGACCAATATATATCAATGGTTCTAATTTATTGACTGTGTTATCCATCTCTCAACCAGCATCCAGAAAAGGATGCATTGTTGAAGGAAAATAGTGTTCAACTTTATGAAGCCCAGTTAAATCTAATTCAGTTAAATCAGTTTAACACTACTCAGTTAAACTGATTTAACCATCTCAGTTATTCAGTTATTAAATTGTTGTACTAAAGTATGATACTGGTTAGGCCATAGTGAGAGTAAAGTTAAACTAAGCTCCGCTATTGATGAAATATTTATACTCTACATTCTAACATATCAAAAATGAAAATAGGAGCACATCTATTTCTAACACTTCTTTTCCCTCTTAGCATTCTGGAAAGACTTTCACCATGTGCTGAACATTAAATTGGTCTACATAGTCTTATTTGGCTTCAGAGCTGCATCAAGTCACAGGTAGTCCCCATCTTACAGATGAGTGCCATTTCTGAGAACATCCTTAAGTTGAATTTGTATGTAAGTTGGAACACGAGTAAGCCAAATGTTTGTTTGGGTTGTTGTTAGTCGTGAAGTCGTGTCCGACCCATCGCAACCCCATGGACAACATTCCTCCAGGCCTTCCTGTCTTTCCACCATCTCCCGGAGTCCACTTAAGCTCACGTTGTCTGGATATATGCGTATATTTTACCTTTCTGTGCATATAAAACATTTAAGAAACACTTCCATATTCACATCTTAAACATGCTGCAGCTTATAATAATAATAATAATAATAATAATAATAATAATAATAATAATAATAATACCAGCAATAATAAAGTAGCTACAGGTACTGGAGGGAGAGGGGGAGAGAGAGAGAGAGACTCTGTGTATGTGTGTAACTATACAGTATTATAAAAAATAAAAGAAACAGTTCTTAAAACAGTTTAGACCATTCTTGTGATAACATTAAGTCTAACATTAACTGATGATGATGGCAATGGGCCTGGGGAGGCATTGTCACTGGAGAGTCAGGATTTGATTGAGGGGGCATTGTCACTGGAGTTGCTTTCTTGAAGTAGGCCTCAGGGGTTGTTTGCACAGCCATTTCCTCTTTCTTACCATAAATGGCCTTGCAGCAGCTGAGGGCATAGATACAAGGGCATATGCTAAAGACAAACCAAAGGGCAACTACGCACCCTACATGTGCCCCTAAACACAATGGCTTGGGTATGCTCTAGCCAACATCCAGAACGTAATCTCAGAAAACTGTAGTGGCCACTGATGCATTGCATAATTCTGTAGATATGTCACATAGTTCATTAGAGATATGAACCCTGAGACAAGATGAAAGGCCTCCAAGATGTTCCACAAAGAATCAGACTATCTTCTGAATCAGGGTTAGAACCACATCTTGGGGTTGTCATTGCATGCTCAAAGTAATCACTGCCCACTCTCTTATCTGCCTCCCCCAAGGTAACACTGTCACTGCCCGATAATTTCCTGAACAGCAGCATTTATTTATCAGCCTAACAGCCTTGCCAAAGCTACCCCATTCCACCCAATCATTAAAGATGCAAGAGTACTGTCCCCACTTTGCATCTGGCCAGATTTCAGACAGTAAATTTATCCTATTGTTGGTGCTTCCTGCATACCATAAACACAGTGTTTGAATACTGCCATTGTCCAGAGCTGTGTATTTCTTTTTCTGTCAGCACGACAAAAATAACATTTCATTGCTTAAGGTTTCAACATTTATTTCTCTAACTATTCCTCCCTTTCCTTTCCATGTAATGTTCTGCTGCCAAACCCAACCCTGCAGCAGCTTTCCAATTCCTTTCCTATTTTTACATCTCCGCCACCCCCACCCTTCTTCATAATCCATTTTTCAGGTGGATGCTAGCATGTCTGTTCCAGGAGAATCCAAAAGGGGAAACTAAGGACTCAACATTCATAGTTAAAAGTAATTACGATTTTGAAAAGGATAAATATTTCCACAACAAATCACAATGAATATTTCATCATGCGCCACCAAAACAAATCACATGCCAGTAATGTGGAAATAGGAATTATAGTACCTGAGCCCTGATACCTACTTCTAGGCAAATTCCAATGTTGTGGACATAGACATTCACCTGTACAACCAAGGTTGGCTTCCTTCCTTTCCACTGCAGCTACTGGTACCCACCAAAATATGCTACAGAGGTTCCTCCAGCTCTCTAGAGCTGATTTATAGAGCATGCAAAGCAACAAATCCATTGTGTCAACCTTTACTGTTCCACTGGCAAACAATAAGTATTGGATACAACTGAGGGACAAATTCAGCTTCAGAAAAGCTCCTGGGGTTCCACATTCTTGAGGTGGACAGGGCTGAAGTCAAAAGGAGTGAGGCTCCAAATATAAGCATATTGTAATTTAATGCTCTTATTGCCACTAAGTAAGTTTTAGGAGAGCCATTTCAACCCAAGCATTGGCTATGCTGGCTAGGTCTGATTAAAGTTGTAGGTCAAAACTTCTGTTGCCCACTTCTAACTTATATGAAAAAAAGCATAAGGATACATTTTAGGACACCCATGGGTGAGGAAGTAAACCTGCTGCTTGTGCCTTGCAACACAGGCCATGGGACCTGTCCTGATGTAATGTAAAAATTTAATGCTGTGATGATGATGATGATGATGATGATGATGATGATGATGATGATAATAGATTCAAACTAGTCCTATCTTCATTGCCTTCTCAAGTTCCGTTCCAGAAACACAGGAAGGGATTATCTCTGTCAGATAACATTGAAGTTTTCTGTTGTTGCTTAATCTACAACAGTTCTGGGTATTCTTCACAGAAAGGCAATTTTGTATATGCATGTGGGATTTGGCCCTGAAAACAACTGGAATGTTTTCTGTCCTGTGACATTTGTGGTTAAACAGAACATCCTGCCTTGCACTCAGACTTCCCACAATAGCATCAGCCCCAAAAAGGCGAACACACAGCTAGACATCTCAAATTAGGTCCAAAGAGAGGGACAAATCCTGAACTACAATTTCAGAGGTAAATATATTCATGTACATGCTATGATTTTTGAAACACTGGCTTACTAAATCAGATGAATGGGCATGCTTTTTATGAACCTAGAAGCAGGGACAGTGGGAGATTAAATTTCCATGTCAGACTTGAGATGTTCAATCTCAATGGCTTTTTCAATTCACTTTTGGACTCCATCAATTGCTTCGCACACTTAACACAACACTTATAGTAGACACATTGATCCAGGTTAATTTTTGACTATCATGATGCAGGGCAGGATAACCTGCATGGCTGCCTGTCATTATTGTGGGGTTTTTTGGGGGGTGGGGGCAGCCTCCAAAAATTAATAGCTATGAGGCAAACAGAAATCTTGCAGGCAATGCTATTCTCTGCATGTATGGGAGGGAGTTTTGCTCATCATGTAACTGTTGCAGGCACAGATTTCCTGCTAGCAAATATATTTCTGGCCCATAAGAAGCCATACCAGTGTGCTGCAGTAGTTAGAGTGTTGGACTAGGACTTGGAAGATCCAGCTTCTAGTCCTCACTTGGCCTTGAAGTTCACTGAATGACTTTGGGCCAATCACTGATTCAGCTAACTACCTCTCACGGTGGTTGTGAGGATAAAATAGAGAGTAGAAGAAACTTGTAAGCTGCCTTGGGTTTCCTGCAAAAGGAAAACAACAAGGATATAAATGCAATGTAATGATATCCAAATGCTTTTTATGGGAAATGACTACCAGATTTGTCCAACAAAGGAAGCTGTCAGCCACTGGCATGCATAGTATCGGTTGATACCAGACTACCTTTTCTACTCCTTTCTCAGCACCAGCAGCCCAACATCCAGAAATTAAGCTGGCAGTGCTTCCCCATTACTTCCCCATTACTTTTCTCTTCAGGCCAGAAAAAGCTTTATCTGTAGAGTTTCTGCTTGCCAGAAAGCTATTAAATCCACAGCAGCAGAGCTAGAAAAATGGTAGCCATCTTTCTTATAACTGCTAACCAGGGCTGGTCTTATGAAGCAATTGCTTCAGGAAGCAGATTTGATCAGAATTGATATAAACTGTTAAAGTTAATATCTCATGGAAAGGGATGGCATTTTTGTCTTTTGCTCAAGGCTTTACACCAGGTGTGCCGATCCTCAGGTCTATGGACTGGTCAACCTGATGTTTCTTTCTGGCCATCTAGCATTCCTGATTATGCCCCCTTCCCCAGTCCCACTCCCTTTCCCCAACTGTTGGACATTTCTTCTATTGCACAATTTTCCCCCATTCAAAAAGGTCAAACTGACCTTCCTAAACCTTACATACTGGCAGTAAGAGGTTTAAGATACAATATTCTAGTATCTTTGGTATTTGCTGTCAATCCACCAATCCTATGACTCCAATGAGATCTCGGGAAGCTTACTGATTCCTGAATTAGTCACAGGAGACAAAAAACAGAGGCAGCAGCAATGCATTCTTCTCTAGAGGAACAGCAGTTATTGGGCTCTCTCTTTCCCTGTGGTATTATAATCTTGTACATATGTTTCTGTTTATTATTTGTATCCCTGCTCTTCATAGCACTTCCTAATGTCATCAACATTTTCTCAGACATTTATATCTCTTTGCTTATCCATATTCAATCTATTCCTTTCTTTAATGAGGCTGAAATATTAGACTAGACAGAACGAAGGAGTTTGCTGTAAAGCAAGTGTTCAGATGTAACTATATTTTTTCCATTCTAGATCATGTTGAGGTAATAATGGTGATATTAAGCACTAGTCAGTTTTAAAATTTACAGAAGTATGTAACTGAAAATGTTTTAAAAGATGCAGAAAGGTATCTTGAGCATGGGTACCAAAAGCAATTCAAGGTTAAATTATTGCAGAAGAAACTGTCCTGGATATAACACCCTGACAGATCTGGCCAAAGACTTTTTGCTGCCTGAGCCAAAAGACCAAATGGCACTCTCTTATTTCAGGCATAGATGCCAATGAGACTGGCAGCTGAATCTTACTTCAATAAGATTGAATGGGATAATACAATCTACTACACCTGAAGGTGACAGGCCAGTTTATGGTGTGCAGAACAGAGAGGGGAGATTGCCAGGGGTCCAGGAAGAATCAGCAGGGGGGTGCTAGTGCTGCCTCCCAGTGTCTTTTGTCTGAGGTGGATGCTTTACTGTGCCTAACAGAGTAGGGCCAGCCCTGTACCCAGCTGACATGAAATCTTGGATTCATTGGAAATAGCTTCTTGAAAGCATAGACTTAGTATGGTGCAGAGGTCAAAATGTCATGTTAGATACAACAGAGTTTCCATAAAGGATGTGAGGAGACATGCACAATTATTTTTAACTTTCTGTGCTTCATGTAGTCTATTTGATAGGCCACTATTCATAAAAAGTCTTGCTATACAATCACTGCTTTGGCAATTCTAGGCCTCCATAGATGCAGTATTTTAAAATCTTTTTATAGAAAAGAACAAAATGAACCCATATCACATTCAGGGCCCAAACATGATACTATAGTATCACTGTACAGGAGGAAATCCACAGTATGCATATTGGAACTTTACAAAATAAAATAGAATTGTTAATGAAAATCGGAATTTACTTGGAAAATAAAAAGAATACAATTTGATGAAGTCGTGACATTACCATTTGAGTCCTCTGATTTTCCTGTGTTCTCTTGGGATGAAACAATTTGCTATGTTCCAAGTGTCCTTGGTCTGTCCTGATTTGCGCTAGATTTTTTTAAAAATTTATTTTCATAAGAAATTTGGAGGCTTCCAAGTTCACAGGCTACTAAGCGGTGAGGATGTAGTCAATAGGGCTGTACCTTTATTCAAGTTGGTTCATTTTACTTTTCTGCTTTCTATACATGTTCCAATTTTATTTTTTAAAGTTATGGCAGGATGTATTGTGGGTTTTCCTCTGTCTTCCCACTTCCACTGCACAGCTGTGCAGCTTCTCAGCCCAACCAGTGAAGGTGCTTTAGAGAAGGAAAGGGATTTGGATAGTTGTGGTAGGCTGGGAAAAACACGCAGGCCTCACCAGCATTATGCAACTTGCCTTAAAGTGAGCTGTTATACAGAGACATAGAAACATAGAAACAGAGTGAGTCAGAAGGGGCCTCTCAGGCCATCTAGTCTGACCTCCGGCACCAGCCGGCTCTGCTCACGACATGCCCACCATGTGGACGTCCAGCCTATCCTTGAACACCCGCACCGATGGGGCCTCAACGATCTCTCGTTCTGTTACGGTGCCTGCCTGTAGGAAGTGCCTCACCATGAAAGTGGAAGTGGGGAAAATCAGCTGGGGTGGGGGTAGTGTCCTGAAGATTATTTCCCCACTCATCCCCCTTTCTCACTCCCCCTTGCAGAAAGGTGTGCCCAACCCAACAGCTCCACAGTTCCTAGCTGAGTGCTGTCATGCAGCTGATTCTCATCCCTCCTAGGAATGCACATGACAGGCTTCTCACAAGTTCATGTGTGTGAGTGTGGTAGCAGCAGGGAGATCAGCCAAGTGGCCCTGCTCCTTTCTACAGTGCTGCCCGGGTGATTGTCTGTTCAGCAGACAGAGTGGGACATCTCAGACAATTGCACAAAATGGCATCTCTGGCTAGTTGCTTGGTGGGAACTGCAATGGACTTCCTAGACAAGTGCCACTATGGTTCTTGTCTTCTCACTGTGATGTGTTCTCTGGGTTCAGACAACACAGCAAGCCACCATGGTACCAAGAACTCATAAAACAGGCTCTTGTTTTCATTAAAGACCAAATGCACCACAATGAAATACCACGAAAGGATTTGAATGACCTGACAGACCAACAATGGTAAAACAAAACAAAACAAAACCTGTACCATGGCTTGAGGTATTGTGTGAACGACCCAAATTGTTGTATTAATATCTTGCTTAGAAGTTTTTCGAATACACAATAGTTTGACTGTGTGAAAGTTGGGTTTAGTACATGATGTATTTTAGAGATCTCACTGCACATTACATTTAATCTCTGCATCTTCCAGCAATAATATAACAATAATTAGCAACAAGGTTTGGGCTGTCAGTTGCCTTTTTTAAGGGAATATTCACTGCTGTGATTCTCATGGACACTACCCCATTTCAGAGGTTGGCATTCCTGGGTAGATAGGAAGACAGAACAAATGTTCAAACTCCCACACAGAACCTCTTGAAGTAATAAACATTTTTATTCTCTACATCAAGACTCTGGCCTTGATGCCAGGATAATTTTCCTGTCACTTTTTCCAAATGTCTCCAAAAAGTGTTCTCATCAAATAAGATTTAACATGCTTCCCTGCTTGTTCAAATCAATTAACTGCATAGTTTCTGTTCAGCAAGAAATGTCTTAGCATTTGAGCATTTAGATCTCAAATCAGAAATTAGCCTGCATATCCATTATTAAAGAATGTGTCTGCAGTCTGAGGATTAAACAGAGTAAAAGTAATAAAACCTAGAATTTCAGTAGTAGCATTCTTTCAGTAGTCATAAGAGCCTGGCTGGATGAGGCTAAAGCATCCTGTTCCCAAAAGTAGCAAAACAGATGTCTCTAGAAGCCCATAAGGAAAATGTAGCTATTGTTATGAAGAAATATAGTATATTGCCTCTGAACTAGAAGTTAATTTAACCATTATGGTAAGATGGATGCAAGACCCTCATCCCAGGCTCTGTAGCAACTGGTATATGCAGGTCTACCACCTCTGCTAAAGGAGGAAGCACATGGTTGTTATAAACATTCTTTCCTTTCCTTTGGAAGAGAAAAATATCCCAAGCATGCAGAGAGTTCTTTTTAAAACTTTATTGCAATGAAGGGAACAGAGAAAAATGGTTTCCTTCCCATTTTCCACTTCAACTGAGCACATGTTCACATCCCATTTTATGCCCTGCCCCCAGCCGCTTCTCCCTCCTCCTTTCCTGTCATTGACTAGGGTATCGGGAGCTTACATTCTTTCCGCCCACCTACTCCACACTGCTCCAATACCGACCCTTCTTCCCAATCCAGTCCTGGCCCTGGTGAGCTACGATAGGTTCATTTTGTTCTGTCAAGCTTGTCAATAAACAATCAGGAACAATCAGGGGGTGGTTATGGGAAATGAACGTTATGGCGCTGGGGGTTTAACGGGTCTGCATAGAAGAAGGAGGGACAGATGGTTAACACCTGTTCCTCCTTCTGGTTATTCCCCCAGCCGAAGGGTTCCAGGTAGCCCTGTCAACCACCCCCCGGGCCTGATGGTGCTGTTGCTTAATGCCAGGTCGGTCCAAAATAAAGCAATGTTCATCCACAATTTGATCATGGATGAGAGGGCCGACCTGGCCTGTATCACAGAGACCTGGGCAGGGGATGGAGGAGATGTCGCCCTCTCACAGCTGTGCCCGCCCGGGTATCTGGTCCAGCACCGTCCACACCTGGAGGGGAGGGGACGGGGGATCGCTCTGGTTTATCGAGCTTCTACTTCCCTCTCGGGGCTTCCTGTCCTCTCGAGGCTGGGGCTGGAGTGCCTCTACTTGGTGTTGGGAGACCGAGACAGACTGGGGATTCTGTTGGTGCACCGTGCACTCTTCTGCCCAACAGACCCCCTGCCTGAGCTGACAGAGATCATCTTGGACCTGGTGTTGAGGTCTCCCAGGATGTTGGTCCTGGGGGACTTTAACCTCCATGCCGAGATGGTTCTGACCGGGGTGGCTCAGGACTTCATGGCCTCCATGATGGCCATGGGGCTGTCTCAACACGTCAGTGGCCCAACCCATGAACGTGGACACACTCTGGACCTGGTTTTCTCGACGGGGCAGGAAGAAGGTGATCTGAGGGTGAGGAACTTATGTTTGACACCCTTGTCATGGTCAGATCACTTCCTCGTGAGGTTTGAGCTTGAGAGCAGCCTTTCCCTCTGTAAGGGTATGGACCCGATTGTGCTGGTCCACCCCCAGAGTCAGATGGATCCTGATGGATTCCTGAAAGCTCTGGGGGATTTTCCGATTGATAAGGCTGGTGCTCCTGTCGATGCCTTGGTTGAACTATGGAATGGGGAGATGACCAGGGCTATTGACATGATTGCTCCTAAGCATCCTCTCCCACATGGCAGAGCCCGTTCATCTTCTTGGTACACACCTGAATGACGGGCAATGAAGTGGGTTGGGAGACATCTAGAGCATAGGTGGAGAAGATCACGGGATGAATCTGACCGAACACACTTAAGAGCCCACTCTCAGGCCTATGCTGTGGCGGTGAGGGCGGCGAAGAAGAAATTCTTCTCTGCTTCCATTGCCTCCTCACAATGCCATCTGGCGGAGCTCTTTTGGGTGGTGCAGGGGCTGGTAAATCCAGGCCCAAAGAAAGATCTGGTGCCACCCTCGAAGGCCCACTGTGATGACTTCGCCAAGCATTTTAGGGAGAAAATCGCTCAGATTCATCACGAGCTGGACTCTAGTGTGAATCAGATTCTATTGGGGAGGTGCCAATGATGCCGTCGAGTCCTCAATTGATGGATGAATTTCAGTTGTTGCAGCCTGATGATGTGGACAAGGTGCTTGGACAAATACGTCCTACCACCTGCTTACTAGACCCTTGCCCATCTTGGCTACTCAAGAATGCCAAGGACGGGATTGTGACCTAGATCCTGGAGGTGGTCAACGCCTCTTTCAGAGATGGCCAGGTACCTGCCCCTTTAAAGGAGGCGGTAGTCTGGCCAGTCCTAAAGAAGGCATCCCTGGATCCAGAGGTGGTCGCTAATTATAGACTGGTGGCCAACATTCCGTTCCTGGGCAAGGTGCTAGAGCGGGTGGTGGCGGGACAACTCCAGGCACTCTTGGATGAAACTGATTATCTGGACCCATTTCAGTCTGGCTTCAGACCCGGGTACGGTACTGAATCTGCCTTGGTCGCCCTGTACGATGACCTATGCAGGGAGAGAGACAGGGGGAGTGCGTCCCTGTTGGTTCTCCTGGACCTCTCAGCAGCTTTTGATACCATCGACCATGGTATCCTTCTGGATAGGCTAGCAGGATTGGGAGTTGGAGGCACCACTTTGCGGTGGTTCCGCTCCTATCTCAATGGCCGATTCCAGAAGGTGATACTGGGGGACTATGGCTCTGCGCCATGGCAGTTATGCCATGGAGTTCTGCAGGGGTCCATTGTGTCCCCCTTGCTATTTAACATCTACATGAAACCGCTGGGAGAGGTCATCAGGAGGTGTGGGCTGCGGCGTCATCAGTACGCTGATGATACCCAGCTCTACCTCTTGTTCTCCACCAATCCAGGTGAGGCAGTGGCTGTACTGAACCGGTGCCTGGCCGAGGTAATGGGCTGGATGAAGGCCAATAAACTGAAGCTCAGTCCAGACAAGACAGAGGTCCTGTTGGTGGGTGGTTCGGGCTTCGGGGTGGGGGACTTGGGCCTTGTCCTAAATGGGGTTGCAGTCCCTCTGAGGGACAGGGTTCGCAGCTTGGGAGTGCTCCTCGACCCTGAGCTGTTGTTAGAAACTCAGGTGACGGCAGTAGCGAGGAGCGCTTTCCTTCAGCTTCGGCTGATCCATCAGCTGCATCCCTATCTGGAGAACGACTGCCTGGCGACAGTGACCCATACATTGATAACTTCCCAACTAGATTTCTGTAACGTGCTCTACGTGGGGCTACCCTTGAAGACGGTCCAGATACTTCAATTGGTGCAAAATAGAGCTGCCAGGTTGCTGATGGGGACTGGGTGTTGTTCTCATATAACCCCAGTTCTCCGTCAGCTTCACTGGCTCCCTATTGAAGTCCAGGCCCAATTCAAGGTGTTGGTTATGACCCATAAAGCCCTTAACGGCTTGGGACCTGGTTATCTAAAGGAACGTCTGCATCCATATATGCCCGCCCGCCCCCTACGATCGGCAGTGGATGCTCTTCTCCGGGAACGCTCCATGAAGGATATTAGGAGGGTGAGTATCTGGAGGAGGGTCTTTTCTGCGGTGGCGCCCCACCTATGGAATGCGCTCCCCAGAGAGGTCCACCTGGTGCCATCATTATTTGCTTTTTGGTGCCAGGTGAATACCTTTTTATTTAAAAGTTATTCTAACTGTTAATTTATTATTATTGTATGTATAGATTTTAATATATATAGCTGAGAGGGTACCAGTTTTTAAATTATTGATTGTATTTTTATGTTTATTTTATGAATGTTGTGAGCTGCCCTGAGGCTTTGTTGCAATGGGGGCAGCATAGAAATGTTTTAAATAAATAAACTCATTGAGTCAGTATTTGGCCAAGCCATTTAGTCAGTATATGCCTGTTTTCTCACACTTTGTGCTATCTGATCTTAGCTCCCCCGCCCCTTTAAGTTAAGTAATTTTCTTTGTTACCTTTTCAAGCTTCCCACTACCTTGTTTCAAATCATCCTTTCACACCTATCAATTCCTCCCTTTTCTTTCTCTCGCCCTGATTTGAAACAATTCCTAATTCTTAAATTTTGATACCATCGTCCTAACCATTTCCTTCTTGTCTGCGCATTTTCCCCCAAACGCATCCCCTTATTACATGGGGTGCAGGCCAGTAGACATTGTAGGCAAATGCAGCAGATTATGCTTATGCCTATTATCCCAAATATGAAAACTGGTGTTTCAACCACATAAAGTTGGGAAGCCATGATGTCAGCCATTCTCCTATTCCTGACTCCTGCTTTATTTTGATCCCTGTTATTACCTGTTGGGTTGCTCCTAAGTCTTCATTGATATCTGTTGTGTTTAAAATCTATCGTGCAGGTGTGTCTAATCATCCCACAGGCTCCTCCTTTTGCCACTAAAACATAATCCAGAGCCACCCTATTTTGTTGTATATATACCTCCATTTGTTGCATCTCCATCCAGTTTCCCTAGTACTTGCATAGTAGCATTTCCAAGTGCCACTATTGCACAGGCAGCTTGCTCCTGAAAATGTGCTAAATATACATGAGTAGATACTGGAAAAGAGGCTACTCCAATCCCTATCACCCCTCCTTTTGTTGGGATTGTTAGTTCCTTTCCCACACAGCATTCCTGAGTTACCTGTATGTCTCTAGCATGACTCTGTGAATAATGACCCTGGTAGGGTACATCTCCCAATTTTATTATTCCTACTGCTACTCCTGTACATCCATTATGATAACTGGAGAATCTCCCCCACTCCCATTTCCAAGAAAAAATATCCAGGAAGGGTTACACACCCATCCTTACATGCACAGGTGCCAACCCAGTGTAGCATGACTGCTTTCCAGTATCCACTGGGCCTCCTCTTGTGATCTCAGATATATCACACTTCTATCCAGTCCTGTTAACAAGCAAAGGAATCCATTCTCCTCGAACTGAAACCCTGAACACACACTCATTCATCTTTATGGTCCACCTGTAACGATCCCTGGTGCATCCCCATTTTATACATCTAGTTTCATTCTTCTAAACACTCCCCTTTCACCATAGATCCTCTAACCTTTGTAAAGATGTCCATTATCCAAGCCACTTTCAACTGCCTGGGGCAGTATTCATATCCCGGTTAATTCCCCAGACAATTTCCTGCTCACCCATATCCAAAATGTTTGTTGTGCCTGACGGCTCGACAGAGGTGTCTAACTCGTGAGGAAGAGGCAAAAGCTAACAGTGAGAGTCGGGCATTGGAACAAGGGGACTTATATTTAAGACCCAGTGCCCAGACAACCCCTCTGCAGCCTGGCTCTCAGACTACTGAGCTAGGAGCCTCTCTACAGCCTGACCCCATAGCCTCTGAGCGAACAGCTTCCCAGCAGACTGATGGGGAAGTGTCTGAAAGGGCAACTTCCCCTGATTCCAGCTCTGAGCTGCCTGAAGAAGTCGCCCCCTCGCCTCTGACTCTGTGACTGCTGAACAGAGTTCAGGAGAACAAGAGGATTCAATGGAAGGTTTAACGAACGCTAAAGTCTGGAGATCTTTAAGACGACAACAGGACAGAGGTCTGTCCCACCCACGAGCGGAAAGACGAAGCAGGAAGGTCTGATACCACGTGGTTGACTGAGATAGCTCAGAGAAAGAACAGCAACTGAACTGTAAGGGGCTAGTCATTAGAGCTTATCAGTCACATTGTAAATCTTGTAGTGAATAACAATAAAAGTCTTTAGTTTCACTGCCGGCTGCTGTGTGAGTTAATTGGAGACGTGAGTTACGACCTCATGACAATGCCCCTTAATTATCTGATGGGGACTTTGATGTCCAAAATAAATTCCCCCTTATTTTCCCATTGCCAGCAAGCATCAGTGGGTATCTAAAAGTCAACTTCAGAGGCTCCCTAAGTTCTTGCTGTCTGGATTAGCCACCCACACTTGCTCTATTCCTGCTTCCACTGTACCCAAGTTGTGAAATTGCCACTGAGGCACAGGGATTACTGTGTGTTTTGGCATGGGAATGAGGGTGACTGCAAAGCTATCTATCTGGCAGCTTTATCTGCCCTACCCAATCAGCAAAACAATGGCCCCAGCAGCCCTTATACAAGCCATCACTTCCCATCCTCTTGAACCAACAGCAAATACCAACAGAAAAGTGCCCAGATCTGACCTTAGCACAGAAGTGCATATAAGCAACCCCCTTCTGCCAGGATTTTATCAGATTTCTCCAACAGTTCCCCCTTTTGTCATCAGCCAGACAAATCAGCCAGTTCAGGTAACTTCTGATACTTCCTCTTTCTCAGGAAGCAGCTTCTATCCATGCAGCTTAGATGGGGATCATCTTAGCCAAACCCCTTGATCTCTTTGCCCCTTCCTTTGGCTGCAAGGAACTCAGTGCCAGCCAGCTCTCAGCTTTAACCTGCTCCCCTGCATTTTTGCAGTGCTGTTACCCAATCTATTCTAAGGTCTGGTTCCTTGCTCCCTAGGCCCCTCCTTTTTGACCCATTGACCTAAAGATATTATCCTCAATGGGGCTGAGACCACCATGATGATGAATACCCTGTCTAAGGCCACCATCCCTTTTGGTCAGCAGACTTCGGTTAGCCTGCTTTGCATGACGGGAGCAGTGTGAGATGAAGCAATGACCTAATGTCCAGCTCAGTTATTTGTCTTGCCCTTTGAGGCAATTCTTCGAGATTTCATTGTCTAGGCTTCACTCTGGACTCAGCTGTACACTTGGCTGTAGGACTTGCCTCTCACAGTTTGCCTGTTTAGTCCTTTGCTTCCTTGTGGATGATGCAAAGAGCAAGGCAGAACACAGAAATCACAGTCTCTGCGTTCCAGTTCATCTGGTGCCTGAAAAAGTACAGCTCAAAAAAACTGGTGGATTAGAAAAAAACCCCAACCCTTTACATTTCTTCACAGACACTAGGTTAGCTTGGAGAGAAAGTTGAGAAATCTTTGTCCTTTTTAAGCCTGGTCCCCCCACTAGTCCGTTCAGCACAGTCTCAAGAAAAATGTTTGAGATGTTGAAATCAAATCCAACCAATGCCAAAAACACACACAGGAGAAACCCTTTGTTGAACTTGCGTGCTTCACAAACCTATTGCTTACCTTGGTTAAAGCAAAATGTGCCTTTTGATGGCATTTGTCCAGTGAGAACATGGTATCACACAATTTCTTATTTACAGAGATGGTGCTCCCTCACATACATAGATACAAAAATGCCCCAAATCCATTATGTATACATGAAACTTGAACTAGCACCCTTCTCAACCAATCAATGCTCATGCACCTTGATGAGCATGACTGCTTATGCTCACAGCAAGGGAAAAAAAAAAGTCTTGCCATTTCCTGGGGCTAGCAAATGATCTCGCCCTCCCCCCAAACATTAGGCTACTGTAAGGAAAACTCTCCTTAGCACCATCAATATTCCCTTTTTGTTGGTACAAAACACCCTCCATAGACCTCTTTCCTTGTAAAATTTGGGGTCTGATCAAAAATATTTGACAACATTGCAAAAAAAGAAAAGGTAACAACCCTCTTGTTGAACCCACAGGGAAACATAGCCTCACTGGGGGTTTTGAAAAGAATCCCTCCTACTGTGCACACGTGCGCACACGCACACCCACCCAAACAGCCCCAGTTCCATCCATTACCCCCCTTCCTCCAATCTCTGTGTTGTGGCATACCCACAAGATGGTATACCCAGAATTCAGAACACACTTCCCCCATTTCCACACAAAACTCCTAATAGCCAACGCAAACAATCCATGCCCTCAATACTGCTTCTAGAAGGTTTCCCTCCCTTTAAAAAATCCCCCCAGCCTCTCATTGAGTGTGCTCAAGGATCTTTTGTTTTAACCCAATCCCTTCCCATGCAGAATTTTTCCTGAGGCAGTTCAGGCTTTGAACACTCAAAGAACCTCCAATGTCTCACCTCAGTTGCATTACCTTATTGTCCCCCTACTTTAAGATTTAGGCACTCCAAGATTTCCTTTTAGAGTTTTATAGGTACCCCAGGACCCATCCAGAGAACCAGTGCAAGCCTGCCCCCAACTTGTTGCTGGTAGCAGTGCCCCAACTTCCCAAAGCACTTTGAACTCTACACATGCTCAGAGGCACTTGTGTGCATGCTCCCTCTGCAGCACTCACAAACTGGGGGTACCTTCTGCCAGAGCATTCCCTTTTTTTGGCTCTGCAGGCATGGCCAAGCCCACAGAGTCAAGAAATCCATAACTTCCAGCACACATTTCCCTGAATTCAGTTGGCCAGACCAAATCCAGAAAAAGCTGCAGTTGCTGTCCCTTAAATAATGGAATGCTCTTCGCAAATTTGGTAAACCAACCTTCTCTCTTTTTCATTTCTTTTTCCTTCTTCTCTTTACCCAAATGAAAAGTGTGTACTATACTCAGAAAAATAAATCTTGCCATCTCGCCCCACTGCCTTGCCATAAACACATCAAAAGATGCCTCAGTGTCTGGTGGTGAAGACCAGATGACCCCACTCCATTAGTGGGTAACTGCCAAAGTGCAATCTCTGTATTTTATAGGATTGCCAGAGTGCCTCCCTAACCCTGTAAAGTTCACACATGTAACCTTTCTATTTACTTAACTTGGCCAGCCTGTTCAAGGTAACTTTAATTTAGAAGGCCTGTCAAAGGTATCTAATTAGAGTGAAATGTAACCTTTTGACGCTGTGATGTGTATCTAATCACTTTCCTATCCATATCAAAGTATCCAATCACCTTCCTGTGTATTGCATTCACTCCCCTTTTGTGCATTCTATGTAACCCTAATGGAAGTAGCACTGGGTGTTCCTGTCTTGGGCACCCATGGATCCATGTGTTTAATTGTAAATAAACCTAATTGCCCTCACAAGAAACTGATAATTTGAGCCTTAATTGCGGATTTCGGTGTGACAGCTTTCTGGTGGAGAAGGCGAGGAGAAGGAACAGTGAATCCTTTTGATCCCGGTGTCACAGCTGACGGACAAATGGTTGGGGAGATGCTGTGTCTCTGCACAAGCGATGGTGAAGCAGGACCCCTTTGATCCTCTCTGGCCGGCACACACTCTTTTTAGCTTCAAGGATCTTTGGGTATCCTGGCAAGATACCGGCTGTGAAAGGAGGCCTTCAACTCCTGCCGGGCAATGGTTTCTGATAGACAATTGCCCCTGGAAAACAGCTCTGTCGATGGGAGACTCCAGGAATGTGAGTATCTGGTCGAGTGTGGTCTGGCCCGGTGTGAGTGGTTGTCTGCGGTGTGTTCCTCATTTATTCCCCAGGGGGCTCCCAGGGTCCCTCTCAACTGATTCTCACGCAACTGCACCGATCCTCGGGAAACTCCCGAAAGGTCGAAAGCAAGGGCATGAGATTGGGCTGAGAAACCCAGCCTCGCAGTGACTGTTGTACTGTGTGCACAAAGTGTGATTGGAGGCCAAGGGAGTGGAACTGGTTCTGATCTGTTCTGTATTTTCTCATCCAGTACTTAGTGACGGCCGACAAATTGAATGGATGGCTCAAGCTCTAAGTTGGCACTTGCTACCAATGGAGACTTAACACCATTGCAGTGTGTTTTGAAATACTGGGATGTGGGAGGGAAAGGAATGAGTAAGAGATTTTTGATCTGGCTCTGCACATTTGAATGACCTCAGTACAGAGTTCAGGGTATCGATCTGTGGTCATGTACCAGATCATTTGACTGCGTCCTCATCCAAAATTGATGCACCTGGATGATTGATGTTGGCAAATTTTCTGAGGCAAATTATATGGAGGTGTTTTGCTTTGCCACTTCCATGTATCCGCGTTCCATTCCATGTGGACTAAAAGACTGTAACTTTGACAGCAAAGCAGACCAAATCACAAAGCGGGGACACACAAAAACAGGGACCCTTTTGCTCTCAGAAATAACACCCCCACGAGACCTTCCCCCATCATACTCTGTTGGACTTGGCCAAAATAAAGGAAATGTCTAGAGGTTTCTTCAGGCAGCCTCAACAGCCTACTTGAGCCCGTTTTTTCAGACTGCTCAAAAATTTTTTCAGACCACTCAAACCTTCACCAGGGACTTTGAGGCCTTGGGGAAGAAACTCAGAGAGCTTAAGGCCCAAGTGGCCTTCTTGTCAATCTTACCGGTCCAGGGATTTGGGCCAGGAAGGGACAGGAGGGTTTCCGAGATGAACGACTGGCTTAGGGTGTGGTGCCAGAAGGAATGCTTCAGGTTCCTTGACCACACTTGGTTTCTTGCCAATGGACGTCTGGCAAGGGATGGGTTACACCTCACGAGGATGGGAAAAAGGTCCTTTGGAGATGCTCTAATGAGCTTCGTCCAGAAGACTTTAAACTGAGCCGGGGGGGTGGGGTTCAGGCCCCCCAGAAACGTGTCTGCAATGGACAAGTTTGGGGGGAGGATCAGGGCTCTGGGAGCAGGGTTTTAGAGGTACTGCAGGGACTGACAGATCTCCTACAGAGAGGGTCAGGTATCAGGGATGATAGGAGGAAGGAGGAGTCTGGGAACTCCAAGGAAAGGAAGTGGTGGGAAGGAGCTGAGGTGCATGTACACCAATGCAAGGAGCATGGGTAATAAGCAGGAAGAGCTTGAAGCTCTCCTGGGAATAGGAGGGTATGATCTGGTGGGAATCACAGAAACTTGGTGGGATGAAAGGCAAGTCTGGAATGTGAACATAGAAGGGTATCACTTTTTTAGAAAGGACAGGAAGGGAAAGAGGGGAGGAGGCATGGCTTTATATGTCAGGGAAGGGATAGGATGCAGTGAGATAGAATGCAGCACAGATGGGGATTCGGTAGAGACAATCTGGGTGAAACTTAGGGGTTTCGACAGAGAAAGAGACCTAACAGTGCAGGTATGTTATCGCCCTCCAGGTCAACTTGAGACCCTGGATGATGTCCTGACAGGTCAGATTCTAAGGATATCTTGGGGGCGACACACAGTAATTATTGGAGATTTCAATCTCCCAAATATTACTTGGGAGACTCACTTGGCGGTGAAAGCCAGGTCACGTCGCTTCCTAGAAGCTATAGAGGGAGGGTTTATCACACAGAGGGTCCGAGAGGTGACGTGGGGGGGGAAACATCCTTGACTTGGTCTTGACCAATAGGGAGGAGCTGATACATGAAGTACAGATTCGGGAAGCTCTGGATGCGAGTGATCACTCCATCCTTTGCTTTGAGATCAGGGGACTGGGGACATGCAGCAGGTCGAGCACTAGAAGCTGGG
>NW_025335269.1:2843971-2870832 GCF_004798865.1 Varanus komodoensis | reverse complement strand
TGCCTGCCTCCTGCTCTCAAGATCTTCCTTGGGACAGGAAAAGGCAATTACCTGCGTGCAAAAAGGAGCAGCACCACTCAGCCGATTCCCCCATTGCCCACTTGCACATGTGCCTGAGAGACCTCCCTCCCTCCCTCATGCAAGCAGAGGGGCAAGACTCGACTGGTGGTTGATTCTCTTTTTTCCATCCCTAAGGACACATTGTAAAGTTGTCAAAAGCAGAAGTGATGACTGAAGAATCTTTAGGTGAATCCTCCAGATTCTTGGGTGATGCTTACTAAAAACTTTGCTTTCTATGTCAATAAAATGCAGTGCCTTTCCTCCTTGCAATGGGAAAACTGACATATCAAAGGAAGTTTGTACTTACAGGTGCAAACAGTACAGATGCAGCAGCAGAAGCTACACCTGTGACCTGTCTTGCAGGCCTAAATGAGACGCACAGGATGAGGGAGGAAGTCTTGTTCCTCCTGTAACTGAGGATACAGCAAACTTAAATGTTTTAATGTGTAATCCTATGCATGTTTAGATAGAAAAATATCCTGCAACTTTCCATACACCGTAGACAGTAATGCTGTCTCAAGCATGCTTGGAATGGTAGGATTTTGTTTCTTGCACCTTTAAATTATTACATCTTTAAACTTGCACCTTCAAATTATTGAAAGGTAAACTTGAGGCTAAACAAGATGAAAATTCAGTTATAGAAAATGCTGCTTTGCAAGATTTGTTTAGTCATCTTTCTATTTTCTCTGGATCTTCAGAGATGAATTAAGTGCAGAATATCCTGTGTCAAGACAGAGGTGAAGCAGGACCATTCTATCTTCAGGATGCTATGGTTGTTGCCAAATTTTTAAACTCATGTTTATAGGTTTGTAAACACTGCCATATATATAACTCCATTTTGAGCATATTCCCAATTAACTGTCCATCATGGCATTATTCCAGAGCAGGAATGGGCAACCTGGTGCCTTGCAAATGTTTTGGATGATAATACCCATCAACCATTGGCCATGTCCACTTAGGCTGATGGATGGCACCATATTGCCTAGAGAGTAATACAAATGCCTGTAGCCATCTTGGAAATGGTACTTCTACTTGCCCACCCTCAGGAACTGGTGACATAAGCAAAATGTGTTCAAAGTTTGTTGCTTCTTAGTTGAACATACCCCAGATTTGCCACATGAAGCAGATGCTTCAACTAGTTCCATGACTGGTAGATATTGCAGACCCTACTAGGCTGGCCCTTCAACAGGATGACATGCATAGTGGATAGCTTTTGTTTTGTCTCCTTTCCCCAGCTTTGCCACAGGAGCATTAGGGCTTCCACTTCCATTAAAAGATGCACTAGAGGAACCAAAGGCATTCCCATATTTCACTTGTTTCCATAAGAGGGCCATAGTCCCCAGATGGGCCACAGTTGCATTTGTAGACCTCTAGCTGGATGCTTTGGAACTAGTTGGCACACATCTCAAATTGATTACTTTGTCAAAGGACTAATGGCAAAAATTGGATCAACCCCTATAGAATCTGCAGTTACCATTTATTTATTTATTTATTTACATCCTGCCTTTTTCCTACAAAGGGCTCAAGACAGCTTACATCATTCTCCTCCTCCATCTTATCCCCACAACAACCCTGTGAGGTAGGTTGGGCTGAGAGTCTGTGACTGACCCAAAGTCACCCAGTTGGCTCCATAGCCGAGCGGGGACTCGAACCTGAATCGTCTGAGTCCCAGTCCCATGTTCTTAACCACTACACCACACTGGCTTTGAGCAGGTCACTGTCTTAAGATGTAGTTCCCTGTTTGTATAATGTAAATGAGTGACTCTCATTGTCTCTGCCTCAGAAATGGGAAAATGGCTGACTTCCTTTGAAGATTTATTCCAGACTGAATTAGAAGGACTATAAAAAGCCATGTCATGTAGGTACTGAATGCAGCAGCCTTGTCTCACTTGGTGCTCTCCAGATGTCATAGAATCTAAGACTTAAATTATACTTGCTAGTGGAACAGAGAGTTCAACTGGGAATAGAGAGATCTGGGTTCTGATCCTTGCTTTTCCTTGAATTTTGCAATAGGTTATGGTGGACCAGCCACTCTCTCTGCCCAGTCAACTTCCTAGAGTTATTGCGAGGATAAAGAGAAATAACCTTCCCATCCTTTCCAGTACATTTCCCTGCAGCTCCTTGAACAAATGCAAGCAGATATGAAGACAGTGTACTACAACATTTCAAAAGTGATTCAGGACCAGCCGCAGACTGCCCAGCACTGTGCTTCAAAGTGTGCCTCCATCAGCCTGTCTGTTCCAGTCCTCCCTAATCTGGTACCCTCCAGATGTCTTGGAGTGCACCTTCCATCAGCATCAACCAGGAATAGCAGGAACTGTAGTGGAGAGCACCAGGTTGGGGAAGGCTGAGCTAGCATTTATTTGGATCCTAGTCTGTCTTGCCAGTTAAAGTAAATTTAAAATCTAACAAGGTTTTTTAAAGAAAATAATCCACACCTCACAGTGCTCTCCTCACAGTATCAGTAAACATTAAAAAAAAAATAACAATGAAGCCTTACCCTGGCCTTCTTTGAACCTGCAGTCCTCCAGATGTATTGGATTACAACTCCCATGATCTCCTGGCCAGCTTACAGTCCAACACATCTGGAGTGCACCCAGTTGGAGAAGGCTGCATTTTCCTGTCATGCATATACTGAAATGCTCTGCATACTCCAAACCATGCACAGCAATCCTGAATACTTTTCTGGCATCAAACTGAAAAATGAAAATTTCAGCCAGCAGCAGTTCAACCGTAACCCCTCAAGTGCCAGGACAAATGACAGCTGCAACTTCTTGGAAACTTTCTGCCATGCTCCACCAAGTTCTCCAAAAAGACTTCATACATACCATCCTCAAACAAATGCACAGTTCCTACTTTGCATCCATGGCAGAAGCGCTGAGGATTCAGAATAAACCTCTCATGCCTTGCCCCTCTCCCCACAATTAGCAAAAAGAAAGAGGGAGGAGGTTCTTACCTTCTATGACCTGAGCCGGTAGGACAGCAGGGAGCGATGACCCTAAAAGCAGCAGGAGCAAATTCCAGGGCCAGCACAGGGAATGGCTAGAGAAAGAGATTTTAAACGGGGGGGGGGGGGGAAAAGAAAGAGAGCAGAGGTGAGATTTAAAAGTTCCGTGCAGGAACATCAGGGGGAGAAAGTGGTTAGGGTTCTTCTTACCTCGGGGGCATTTTGGAAAAGCAGGTCGCAGGGGGAGACTGCTGCAGCTGCTTGCATGGAGGGACACCCGGGCAGAGGCTGCAGCGGCTTTCTTCCCTACCAGCGTTCAGCCCAAGTGGAACAAAGGCGGCTCTCACTCAAGCTGGCTTTCTGAGTCACTGCAAGCCTACCACCAGGCTCCACACTGAAATCCGACTCCTCCTAAATTTTCCTCACAGAACTTCCCTCTTAATCTAACTCCTCATCCTGTACCTACCTCGCAGCTGTGGCCAGAACCTCCTGCTCTTCTTAATCTCTGCCCTTCCTTGGGCTTCTCATGAAATGACAAGAATGCCTCAGAGGTTTCCTGCGCTCGCTCGTGCCATCCCTGAAGGCTCCTTTGCTTTCACAGTTATCACAATCTTCCACGAACCCAGAAGAAGGTTTTCTTTTACTTGCAACCTTTGATGCGAGCCTCAGTTGTGGTGCTGCTTGGAGAAAACTGTACCATATCCTGGCCCAATAGGGCTGACAAAGGGGATTATTCCACAGGATCGGACACCAGCATAACAGTCAGTTCAAGAATGAAGAAGCAAGATTCAACCATAGCATGCGTTTCACCTGGACCTGCATGAGGGAGAGCTTTTCCTCAGGATGGAATGGCTGTTAGAGTTTACATTTGTTGGTTTAGAGGAGCCTTGTGATTTCTTGCACACTGTAGAAAGTAGAAAGGCAATCCTACATGGTCTTCGCCTTTTAATCATTTTTTCAAATATTTGTTCTCCTCAGTCTACTCTTCTGATATACCTCACTTAGTTTGGTTTATCCAACCTGAACTGAAAGTGATTTTTATATTCTAGGATGTAACCTACATGATAGGGTTATTATTGGGCTGAAAAAGATGAAAATATTGTTCTTTCTCTCTTTCACTAGGATGTGAATTTCCATTTCAAGAACTCATCCTCTGGCTCTGAGACTCTTATCGTTCATTCTAGTACCCTCAGATATTCAGGACAGGGCCCTGTACCTTTAGTGGTTGTATGAAACACCTCTTTTTCACAGATGTACCTTTTCTCATTTGCACCTGTCAACAAACACTTCTGCTTCTATTTATTAGTAACATTTATATTCCACCCTTCAAATAATGATTTCAGGATAAAATTTTCCCTACCCCCTACTTTTTTAAATCTTACAATCTTACAGCAATCCAGTGAAGCAGGTTAGGTCAAGAGGTAGTGGCTGCCAAGGCCACCAAGTGAATTTCATGACTGTATGAGGATTTGAAATCAGGACTCATCAGGCCTAATCCAATAGTACCAGCCATCATGCCCATTGACAGGGATGGTGGGAGTTGTAGTCTAAAACATCTGTGGTACACCTACTTTTGATGCTGGGTAATGTGCTTTTACACTTTGGCAATATTCAGCTGCACTGCCTCTCATCCACTTACATTTACAATTAAGTTGTTGCTATGACAGAATTAGGCGGCAGCTGAGGAGCACTTGTATTGTGCCTATGAGGGAAATAGTCACCAAAAGTTGGCCTGAAACTCAACATTAAGAAAACTAAAATCATGGCATCCGGTTCTCTCACTTCCTGGCAAATAGATGGGGAAGAAATGGAGATAGTAACGGATTTTATTTTCCTGGGCTCCAAGATCACCGCGGACGGGGACTACAGTGAAGAAATTAAAAGACGCTTGCTCCTGGGGAGGAAATCTATGGCAAATCTAAACAGCATACTAAAAAGCAGAGACATCACCCTGCCAACAAAAGTGGGTATAGTCAAGGCTATGGTTTTCCCAGTTGCAATGTATGGCTGTGAAAGCTGGACCATAAGGAAGGCTGAGCACTAAAGGATTGAGGCCTTTGAATTGTGGTGCTGGAGGAGACTCCTGTGAGTCCCTTGGACAGCAAGGCGATCAAACCGGTCAGTCCTAGAGGAGATCAACCCTGACTGCTCTTTAGAAGGCCAGATACTGAAGAAGAAACTCAAATACTTTGGCCACCTAATGTGAATGAGGGACTCCCTGGAGAAGAGCCTAATGCTGGGAACAATAGACGGCAAAAGAAGAAGGGGACGGCAGAGAATGAGGTGGCTAGATGGGGTCACTGGGGCCGTCGGTGGACTCTGGGAGATGGTGGAGGACAGGAAGGCCTGGAGGAATGTTGTCCATGGGGTTGTGATGGGTCAGACATGACTTTGCGACTAACAACAACAACAAAGTCCCCACACACACTGCACACCTGAATTACTGCATTGTTTCAAGGAAAGCTTCATCTGCAGAATTTCTGATTTGAAGGCAGCTACCAAAGGCATGGGAACCATGCCAATAAAAAAAAAAATTAAAAGACAGCCAAATGGCTGGTGAGTATTAGACACAACAGAAAGTGTACCTCACACCAAAACAACCTGCCACCTGGAAAGACCCAATCCCTGCTAATGGTGTTAGCAGAAGTATGGGCTGAATCCAGACCACTTTAGATGTATTTAGATCCCTCTGGAATCAGTTGGGATTTATGTGAGACTTAACAAAATTTTCACATTGATTTAAATGCAGCCTCACTGGAACAGACTTAGCATGGCTTCCCTGCCTCTATATCCTTGTGGCAACCGTCACATTTTATCAGTTTAATATTGTTCCCTTCTTTGTCCTGAAATATTGAGTGATCTGGCTGAACTATGTGTATATGTCAGAGTCTGTGCATGTTTTAAATATTACTGCAACAGTGACACCATTGATAAGCTTCACAGTTCTTTCCATGAGAACTATGATTTTTACCCAACCCAAAATGTCCTGAATAGGGCTCCCCCACCCATATATATAGCAGATTGTGTGCAATGTCTGTCCAGACTAAGTTGTTTTTAATGTTTGGATCTAATCTAGTTAGCGTCTTTGCTTAGTTGTAAACACCCTCTTCAAACTCCACTCCCCATCAAATGTCAGCACAGGGTGTAGCATGTCCAACTGTGGCAAGTAGAGCAGCAAATGGGCTGCTGCACTATATTTGTGAGGCACTCACAGGAAAAAAAAATACCTTGCATTAGCTCGGACTTAGATTGCAATGTCATAGCTGTTGAATCAGGTGAGTTACCCAGAGCAAAGTCTGTTCAGGTCCTCTTGGATGAATTACATTTGGGTATCGCCTGAGGGTGTTGACAAGATGCTTGGACAGATTCATGCCACTATATTTGTACCAGATCCTTGCCCCTCTTGGCTTCTAAAAACTAGCAAGGAGGGAACACCCATCATTTTGTTTCTGTCCATAACCTGATCAGTAAAACATAGAGTGAAATGTGTATGCCTCTATGTGTTGACTTGGTTCAGTGACAGGCCTCCTCTGTTGCAGGCCCAATGAAAATGTCAGAGCAGTGTACAGCCACTGTGAAAAAGTCAAACTCTATGCTAGGCATAATTAGGAACAGAACATAGAACTGCCAGGATCTTACTCCCCTTATACAAATCTATGGTGCGACCGCACCTGGTATATTGTGCTCACTTCTGGTCACCTTATCTCAAAAAGGTCATTATTGAGTTGGAAAAAGTAAAAAGAAGGGCAACAAAAATGATCAGGTGGCTGGAGCAGCTCCCTTATGAGGATCACTATGGCAACGAGGACTGTTCAGCTTAGAAAAGAGGGGAGTGAGGGGAGACATGGTAGAGATGTTTAAAATAATACATGATGTGAAGAAAGTGGAGAGAGAACATTCAAACCCAAGGTGATCCCATGAAGCTGATTGGTGGGAGGTTTAAGAGAGATAAAAGGAAGTACTTCTTCACACAGCATATAGAGTTTGCTGTCACAGGAAGTTGTGACAGCCATCAATCCGGATGGTTTGAAAATGGGATTGGGCAGATTCATGAAGAAGGAGGCTATCAATGACTATGAGCCTTGGTGGCTATGTGCTACTTCCTTTAGCAGAGGGGGTATGCCTGCATACACCATTTGCTGAGGAGCTTGGGTTGGAGGAGGTCTTGCACCCATCCCACTTGAGGGATCCTGTGGGCAGCTGGTTTTCCACCATGTCTATGGAGTACTGGACTAGCTAGACCTCTAGTCTGATCCAGCATGACTTTTCCTAAGTTCATATGTTCTTATTTGGTGTAACCCATCCAAGTAAATAATGAAAAAGCAAAAAACACTATTAAAGAGGGAAACTTGAATATAGCACAGATGTTGGATGCTTGAATAAAACTGAAAGGCTCAGATAATGGTCCAAGTTAGCAACAGTAAGTCTGGCGAATTAAAAGGAATATGGTGTTCCTCACAAGAAGGTAGGATTTAGACCACAAAAACAGTAGAAAACATACAGCTTGTCTAATATAATTTCCTTTATTTCAAATAATGTGTACCAGGAAAACAGCACAGGCTTTGTACAGTAAAAATAATATAAAAACACATACAGTGCCTTGCAGAACTACTCACCCTGCACCCATTGACTTTTTCATATTTTGTTGTGGAACAAACTAGAATTGAAATGCATTTAATTGTCATTGTTACCATCGGATGTACACAAAACACTCAACACAATGAAGGTGCAAAATATTTTTATTGGAACAGAAAAGTTAAATAAAAGACTGTTAAATAAAAGGGTTAAACTTAATTTAACTTTGAACTGTTTAAAAGTTAAATAAACAACCAAAACTTGCTGGTTACATTATTACTCTGAATCAATACTTGATCAAAACACTTTCAGCAGGAATTACAGCTCCAGGTCTACTTGAGTAAGCCTCTATCAGCTTTGCACATCTAGATCCTATGGTATTTGCCCCTTCTTCTGGACAAAAACTCTTCAGCTCTGTCAAGTTGAGGGGTGACCACTGCTGAGCAGCAACTTTCAAGACTTGCCAAACCTCTCAGTTGGATTGAGGTCTGGGGTCTGACTGGGTGATTCTAAGTTATTCAGGTTTTTATTTTTAAACCAGTACTCCTTTGGCAATGCGCTTAGGATCGTTATCTTGCTGGAAGATGAACTTGCTTCTGAGTTCAAGGTCCCTTGCAGACTGAAACAGGTTTTCCTATAGAATTGCCTTGCATTTGGCTCCATCCATTTTGCCCCCTGTTCTAACCACTTTTCCAGTTGCAGACGAGAAAAAGCATACACACAGCATGATGCTAACATGCTACACCACTGGAGGAAGGGTGTTTTCAGAGCAATGAGGACTTTCACATTTTGGATTAAGTCCAAAAAGTTGAATTTTGGCCTCAGGTTTGCTGTGTCTCCCACATCTGTTTGAAAACACCAAATGGACATTGATTTGGTTTATTTCATCAACTGTTTTCTTCTTTCCCCTCTTCCATAAAGCTCACCTTTGTGGAAAGTTCCAGTAACAGTTGTTCCATAGACAGTTTCTCCCATCTCAGCTGCAGATCTTTCCAGCTTCATCAGTGTTACCACTAGCCTCTTGGTTGCTTCTTTGATTAATGCCATCCTTACCTTACCATAGAGTTTTAGTGGATGGCTTTTCTTAGACAGAATCACAGTTGAGCCAGGTTCTTGCCATTTTGAATTAATTGGTTTAACAGGACTACAGGCGGGGTTCAGATGAAATTTGGCAGAACCCACCTCTCTAGCATTTGCAGACTTACTCCCATGCTCGGTGACAGGAGGTCTGCAAAAAATGCTTGTGGAACAAAGGTGCCACAATCAGCGACCTTTTCCCACATCAGGCACAACAGCACAAAGACAGCAGGTAGTGCAGAAGAGGGATGCCACTTGCACAGCAGTCAGGCAGGGCCTCATTCCTAGTGAGCCCCATGCAAACAAACTTCTGTGTCAGGTGCAGCAGTACTACACAGAGCAGGGACACAGAATAGGTAGCCGTCTCCATCAGGGTAAGCCCTGTGCAAACAATCTTCTTTTACATCGGATATAGTGGCATAAAGTCTGCTGCACATGGCGCAGAAGAGGGACATGGCTTGCATAGCCCATGGGGTATGATTCCAGGTGAGCTTCCCATGAACACTGGGCATGCTCACCAGGGACTTGGACTCGCTGACAAAAGCAACCAGACGTGCCAACAAATGGTACAAGGAAAAATAAAAATAACAGTGCATGGGATCTTTCAAACCACTTCTAGGCAAGGACTTCCACCTTGTCCATAAACTCAAAGATTCCCCACTAAACTTTAAAGAAACACAAGCAAGAGCCCCATATAAAATATGAATGTTGGCACCCAATCTCAGGATACATTTTGCCTTCATATGACCTGGAGCTATATGTAATATATATTTTCATTGAGAATAAGGATTATAATCACAGTCATAATAGCTACAATTAACTGTAATTATACTAATAAAACAGGTCATAGTAATAGCAAATGCTAATACCATAACAATAATGAGATTGAAACTAATGCTTGAATAAGCCCTGTTTAGCTTCATATGGACAAAGTGTAAAAAATATATCCACACAAATTTTGTATACCATTTCAGTGCTATTAAACTGAAACTGCCTGTGACTGCCTAGGCAATATTTATTTGTAGTCATAGCATATACCTGTAGCAAGCCTGGAGGAGAGTTGAATGAATTTTCTCAAGAACAAGCTCACTGCTTCATTCTTCAATTATCTCATCCCAACAAGAAATCTTCAGCTTCTGCAGCTGTTTTGAAGAAGTGAAAAAATCCATTATGCCAAATACAGAATACAGGCAGAAATTGAAGGTGGCAGACCATGCTACAGTCCCATGCCATTCTCCTTGCTCCAGTAAAGTCTCACCTTACCACCACCACATCTTTTTTATAGTCTAGGAAGAACATAAAGTATATATGATTAGACCCCCAATAACATGTTCTTTTTTCACATACTCAGTTTAAGATATCCTCTTTAGCAGGTGTTACCGAACTCAGCCAGTCAACAGCTAGGGCAAACCCGGGTGGACCCCAGACCTGAGTCAAAAGGAGCCTGAGATGAGACTTAGAGCCAAAACCAGCTTTATTCTAGTGCACTATAGAATAAAGGGAGACAAAAGGGGATGTTCAGCCCAAAGCAGTGTCCCGAAAGTTTCATCCCAGTACATGCGTTTTATACCCTAGGTAACAAATTAGGTCACCTAATACACAACTAATGTATCGATACATCAATGTATGCACCCCCCCTCCCATCCTGGAGAAAGACTCCTTTCTTCTGTCAAGTACCAGACATTTCCCATGTCTATTTCTTATCTGCTCGAGATTCACACAGGCTTGCCATGTTCTTACTCCCTGCACATTTGCAACTTTCATGGCGGCTAGAACCAGTTTCCACTGTCCCTTTGATTACTGTATTCGAGGTCAGGCTAGCGTGTTAGCTGTGTGTTACACAAACTTCATTTTGTTCTTATCTGCCTACCCTTCTGGGACAATATAACTGTGGTGTTTTTACTATGTGACCTTCCTCTGGCCAACTACTTCTGGGGTCTTCCTCTGGCCAATTACTTTTGGGGTGTTTTGGGGTGCTGCAATTGGCAACATATATTGGCAATTGGCTTTAAAAGGCTTTAAAAAGGCCATTGGCTTAGATGGCCTTTTTAGAGAACCCATAATCCCATGTCTCAACTTTGCTTCCAACAGTTCTGGGTATGTTCAAAAACCCATCCCATATGGTAGGGATCTACCTGGAAAGTACTCTGTTAACTTAGAAACATAGAAAACAGAGCGAGTCAGAAGGGGCCTCCTAGGCCATCTAATCTGACCTCTGGCACCAGCCGGCTCTGCTCACAACATGCCCACCATGTGGACGTCCAGCCTATCCTTGAACACCCGCACCGATGGGGCCTCAATGACCTCTCGTGGAAGCCCATTCCACACCCTCGGGGTCCTGACTGTCAGGAAGTGCTTCCTGGCATCCAAACGAAACCTTGGCTCCCTGAGCTTTGCTCCGTTGGAGCACGTTCTGCCTTCCTCTGCAGGGGAGAACAGGTCTCTACCAATCTCCATGTGACATCCCCTCACATACCTGTATGTCGACAACATATCCCCTCTGAGTCTCCTCTTCTCCAGGCTGAAGAGATCCAGTTCCCTCAGTCTCGCCTCATACGGCATCCCCTGCAAGCCGGCCACCAACCTTGTGGCCCTACGCTGCACTGACTCCAACCTGGCTATATCCTTTCAGTAATGAGGGGCCCAAAACTGAACACAATACTCCAGTTGCGGGTGCACTAGAGTCATGTAGGGTGGTAGTAATACCTCTCTTGATCTAGAAGCCACACTTCTGGCTATGCAACCAAGGGTGGCATTCGCCCTCTTGACCACCGCATCACACTGCTGACTGATGTTTAGCCTGCAGTCAAACAGTACCCTGAGGTCCCTTTCACAAGTACTACTCTCCAGCCACTTATCACCTAACCTGTACATATGACAGCTATTCCTATGCCCCAAGTGCAAGACCTTGCACTTATCCACATTGAACGTCATCCTGTTGTCTCCTGCCCACTTCCATAGTCTGTCCAGATCCTTTTGGATCTGGAGTATCTGCTCCTCAGTTGTGGCCACTGCTCCAGTTTTAGTGTCATCTGCGAATTTGATCAGCAGACTGTTCACCCTTCTTCCATGTCGTTAATGAAAAGATTAAACAGGACCAGCCCCAGGACAGAGCCCTCGGGAACTCCACTTGTCACTGGCCGCCATCCCAATGATTCCCCGTTAATGGTTACCTTCTGCTTTCGGTCAGTCAACCATGCCCTAATCCACCGGACAGTGTTTTGGTGTATCCCAAAACTCCTCACTTTCTCCACCAGGATATCATGGGGCACTTTGTCAAAGGCCTTGCTGAAATCCAGGTATACCACATCCACTGCATCCCCTCCATCTAGCCATCTCGAAACCTTGTCATAGAATTCCACAAGGTTTGTCTGGCAGGACCTGTTTTTGCGGAAGCCGTGTTGTGTGGCTGTCAGCCTCCCTTCCCTATCTAGCATCACTAGATCTCACTCTATTATGAGCCTTTCCATTGTTTTTCCTACAATGGATGTAAGGCTAACCGGTCTATAATTCCCCATGTCCTTTTTACTACCCTTTTTGAAAATTGGGACCACTGATGTCACCCTCCAGTCCTCTGGAACTTCACCCATTCTCCACGAGGTCTCAAAAATGGAGGCCAGTGGGCGTGAGAGAACCCCTGCCAACTCTCTAAGTACTCTCGGGTGTAACCCATCAGGGCCTGGTGCCTTTGTAATGTCCAATGCCCTGAGGAGCCCCTCGACTTCAAGGGGGGGTGACTCTAATCAGTGCCCCTAAGTCCCCAGCCTCATCTAATCTCCTATGCGGATATCCCCCGTCCTGCTTTGGGAAGAACACAGAGGCAAAATAGTCATTTAGCATCTGTGCCTGTTCCCTCATATCAGTCACTGGATCTCCTTCCTCCTTATTTAGTGGTCCCACCACTTGTCTCCCCTTCCTTTTCCTATTTACATGCTGAAAGAAGCCCTTTTTATTGCTCTTGATATTCTTGGCAAGTCTCAGCTCGTAATCAGCCTTAGCCTTGCAAAGAATCCTTCTGCAACGGGCCTCCTCCCCCCGGTATACCCTTTTGTCTATTTCCCCCAGTACTCATTTCCTACAGGGGTTCCTCTTTCATCTAATCCCTCTAACCACCTCCTTTTGCATCCATGGCGGCACTCTCCTCCGCCTCCCCACCTTACTGACTAGAGGTATCGTCAAGGCTTGCGCCTCCAAAACCTCCCTTTTGAGTGCTATCCACCCCGCCTCAACTCACTTACTTTCCAATAACCTATCCCAGGACTTTCCCCAGTCTGGCCTTCAGTTGGCCAAAGTTGGCCCTCTTGAAGTCCCAGCTTCTAGTGCTCGACCTGCTGCCCGTCCGCAGTCCCCTGATCTCAAAGCAAAGGATGGAGTGATCACTCACATCCAGAGCTCCCCTAATCTGTACTTCATCTATCAGCTCCTCCCTATTGGTCAAGACCAAGTCAAGGATTCCCCCCCCCCTCGTCGCGTCTCGGACCCTCTGTGTGAAAAACGCTCCCTTTATAGCTTCTAGGAAGCGACGTGACCTGGCTGTCACCGCCGAGTGAGGCTCCCAAGTAATATCCGGGAGATTGAAATCTCCCATAATTACTGTGTCTCTCCCCCGAGATATCCTTAGAATCTGGCCTGTCAGGACATCATCCAGGGTCTCACTTTGACCTGTAGGGGATAACATACCCCCACTGTCAGGTCTCTTTCCCTGTCAAAACCCCTAAGTTTCACCCAGACTGCCTCTACCGAATCCCCATCTGTGCTGCATTCTATCTCACTGCATCCTATCCCTTCCCTGACGTATAAAGCCATGCCCCCACCCCTCTTTCCCTTCCTGTCCTTTCTAAAAAGGTGATACCCTTCTATGTTCACATTCCAGACTTGCCTTTCATCCCACCAAGTTTCTGTGATTCCCACCAGATCATACCCTTCTATTCCCAGGAGAGCTTCAAGCTCTTCTGCTTATTACCCATGCTCCTAGCATTGGTGTACATGCACCTCAACTCCTTCCCACTGCTTCCTTTCCTTGGAGTTCCCAGCCTCCTCCTTCCTCCTATCATCCCTAATACCTGGCCCCTCTCTGCAGGAGTCCTGTCAGTCCCTGCAGTATCTCTAAAACCCTGCTCCCAGAGCCCTGATCCTCCCCCCACACTTGTCCAGTGCAGACACGTTCCTGGGGGGCCTGAACCCACCCCCCCAGCTCAGTTTAAAGTCTTCCGGACAAAGCTCGCTAGAGCATCTCCAAAGGACCTTTTCCCCATTCTCGTGAGGTGTAACCCATCCCTTGCCAGAAGTCCATTGGCAAGTAAACGAGTGCCGTGGTCGAGGAACCCGAAGCGTTCCTTCTGGCACCACACCTTAAGCCAGTCGTTCACCTCGGAGACCCTCCTGTCCCTTCCTGGCCCAAATCCCCAGATCGGTAAGATTGACGAGAAGGCCACTTGGGCCTTCAGGCCCCTGAGTTTCTTCCCCAAGGCCTCAAAGTCCCTGGTGGTCCCAACCACACCCTGCCTGGCCACATCGTTTGTGCCCACATGGATCACCAGGAGTGGTTGGTGACCCCCGAAGCAAACAAGACACTCCGCTCTGTCCATCACATGCCGGATGCATGCGCCCAGCAGGCAGCAAACCTCCCTTGTCTCCAGGTTGGGGCAGCACAGTGCCAGCTCAGTGCCCATCAGCAGGGAGTCCCCAACAACAATCACCTGCCGCCGTACCTTTCCGGTGCTGGTGGGCAGCTGTTCCCTGGCCCTCGCCTCTCCTGCAGCGGCCCCCTTGCCGCCTGACGTCTCAGGCTGGGGGTCCTATTGGTCCCCCGAGGCCTCATCAGCCCCAGCCTCCCCAAGTGGAGAGAACCTGTTTCCCAGCTCCAGATTGGTGCCAGGAGAAGGAGGAGGCCGTGCTGGCCTCCTCCTCCTGTGGGTGACATACCTCCATGTCTCCGCAGCTGCTCCTCCCGTGGCCTCTCCCCCAACCCTCTGTGCAGAGGGGGGCTGCTCCGGGGGGGGGGCCTGGAGAGCTCTCTCGGCCCTCAGGCACCTCATCTCCTCTTCTAGCAGGGTCACCATCTTGCACTGAGGGCAAGTGTATCCCTGCCTCTCCTGAGGGAGAAGGGCGAACATGTCGCAGCTCTCGCAGCAGACAGCAACACCCGTGACTCCTGCCAAGGCCACCTCCTGGTCTGCCATCGGTATCCCTTCCAAAACCTTACCTTGGTCCCCTGCCTTGTTAGTCCTGTAGTTCCTCTCACTCACCCAGTTCTCCCAGACGAAAACCCACTTTAAGTGGGTTAAGTCTTTTAATGAAATACATTCAATTTAGTCATGCTGCATTTCCTTTACAGAGAGGCTTAAAGAAGCTGACTTTATGAGCTGAGCTATCTTTAGCCATTATTTTCAATGATCAACATCCTCAAATTCTTTCTCACAGAAGCTTGAACTTATGTTTCTTTTGGCAAAACTACATATTAAAGTATAAAATTAGTGAAGTCCTCCCTGGCTTATTAAATGCTTACTGTAATTATTTTCCTAAGTGTTCTTGTAGGACCTAATTCCTTAGTTTAAAAGTTCTGTATTTGTCAATATGGGGGCCATGGTGGATTCCGTTCTGCTAATTTTGTTGTTATATCTTGTCTCAACAATATTTGCACATGTGTGATTAAATTTATTGACATAATCTCTTTCCCATGGCTGAAAGCAAGCACCCTGAAATATTAGATTCGTTTTGCTGATTATTCATGGTATTGGAGATAGACCAAGACTAAATCTCTTTTTCCTTATGCCATGTCTGAAGATGCGGTTGTGATGTTAAATATCTCCAAGTTGTTGTCCCCACTGTTACTTATGTATATAATGATCTATTACTTAACGGACCAATATATATCAATGGTTCTAATTTATTGACTGTGTTATCCATCTCTCAACCAGCATCCAGAAAAGGATGCATTGTTGAAGGAAAATAGTGTTCAACTTTATGAAGCCCAGTTAAATCTAATTCAGTTAAATCAGTTTAACACTACTCAGTTAAACTGATTTAACCATCTCAGTTATTCAGTTATTAAATTGTTGTACTAAAGTATGATACTGGTTAGGCCATAGTGAGAGTAAAGTTAAACTAAGCTCCGCTATTGATGAAATATTTATACTCTACATTCTAACATATCAAAAATGAAAATAGGAGCACATCTATTTCTAACACTTCTTTTCCCTCTTAGCATTCTGGAAAGACTTTCACCATGTGCTGAACATTAAATTGGTCTACATAGTCTTATTTGGCTTCAGAGCTGCATCAAGTCACAGGTAGTCCCCATCTTACAGATGAGTGCCATTTCTGAGAACATCCTTAAGTTGAATTTGTATGTAAGTTGGAACACGAGTAAGCCAAATGTTTGTTTGGGTTGTTGTTAGTCGTGAAGTCGTGTCCGACCCATCGCAACCCCATGGACAACATTCCTCCAGGCCTTCCTGTCTTTCCACCATCTCCCGGAGTCCACTTAAGCTCACGTTGTCTGGATATATGCGTATATTTTACCTTTCTGTGCATATAAAACATTTAAGAAACACTTCCATATTCACATCTTAAACATGCTGCAGCTTATAATAATAATAATAATAATAATAATAATAATAATAATAATAATAATAATACCAGCAATAATAAAGTAGCTACAGGTACTGGAGGGAGAGGGGGAGAGAGAGAGAGAGACTCTGTGTATGTGTGTAACTATACAGTATTATAAAAAATAAAAGAAACAGTTCTTAAAACAGTTTAGACCATTCTTGTGATAACATTAAGTCTAACATTAACTGATGATGATGGCAATGGGCCTGGGGAGGCATTGTCACTGGAGAGTCAGGATTTGATTGAGGGGGCATTGTCACTGGAGTTGCTTTCTTGAAGTAGGCCTCAGGGGTTGTTTGCACAGCCATTTCCTCTTTCTTACCATAAATGGCCTTGCAGCAGCTGAGGGCATAGATACAAGGGCATATGCTAAAGACAAACCAAAGGGCAACTACGCACCCTACATGTGCCCCTAAACACAATGGCTTGGGTATGCTCTAGCCAACATCCAGAACGTAATCTCAGAAAACTGTAGTGGCCACTGATGCATTGCATAATTCTGTAGATATGTCACATAGTTCATTAGAGATATGAACCCTGAGACAAGATGAAAGGCCTCCAAGATGTTCCACAAAGAATCAGACTATCTTCTGAATCAGGGTTAGAACCACATCTTGGGGTTGTCATTGCATGCTCAAAGTAATCACTGCCCACTCTCTTATCTGCCTCCCCCAAGGTAACACTGTCACTGCCCGATAATTTCCTGAACAGCAGCATTTATTTATCAGCCTAACAGCCTTGCCAAAGCTACCCCATTCCACCCAATCATTAAAGATGCAAGAGTACTGTCCCCACTTTGCATCTGGCCAGATTTCAGACAGTAAATTTATCCTATTGTTGGTGCTTCCTGCATACCATAAACACAGTGTTTGAATACTGCCATTGTCCAGAGCTGTGTATTTCTTTTTCTGTCAGCACGACAAAAATAACATTTCATTGCTTAAGGTTTCAACATTTATTTCTCTAACTATTCCTCCCTTTCCTTTCCATGTAATGTTCTGCTGCCAAACCCAACCCTGCAGCAGCTTTCCAATTCCTTTCCTATTTTTACATCTCCGCCACCCCCACCCTTCTTCATAATCCATTTTTCAGGTGGATGCTAGCATGTCTGTTCCAGGAGAATCCAAAAGGGGAAACTAAGGACTCAACATTCATAGTTAAAAGTAATTACGATTTTGAAAAGGATAAATATTTCCACAACAAATCACAATGAATATTTCATCATGCGCCACCAAAACAAATCACATGCCAGTAATGTGGAAATAGGAATTATAGTACCTGAGCCCTGATACCTACTTCTAGGCAAATTCCAATGTTGTGGACATAGACATTCACCTGTACAACCAAGGTTGGCTTCCTTCCTTTCCACTGCAGCTACTGGTACCCACCAAAATATGCTACAGAGGTTCCTCCAGCTCTCTAGAGCTGATTTATAGAGCATGCAAAGCAACAAATCCATTGTGTCAACCTTTACTGTTCCACTGGCAAACAATAAGTATTGGATACAACTGAGGGACAAATTCAGCTTCAGAAAAGCTCCTGGGGTTCCACATTCTTGAGGTGGACAGGGCTGAAGTCAAAAGGAGTGAGGCTCCAAATATAAGCATATTGTAATTTAATGCTCTTATTGCCACTAAGTAAGTTTTAGGAGAGCCATTTCAACCCAAGCATTGGCTATGCTGGCTAGGTCTGATTAAAGTTGTAGGTCAAAACTTCTGTTGCCCACTTCTAACTTATATGAAAAAAAGCATAAGGATACATTTTAGGACACCCATGGGTGAGGAAGTAAACCTGCTGCTTGTGCCTTGCAACACAGGCCATGGGACCTGTCCTGATGTAATGTAAAAATTTAATGCTGTGATGATGATGATGATGATGATGATGATGATGATGATGATGATGATGATGATAATAGATTCAAACTAGTCCTATCTTCATTGCCTTCTCAAGTTCCGTTCCAGAAACACAGGAAGGGATTATCTCTGTCAGATAACATTGAAGTTTTCTGTTGTTGCTTAATCTACAACAGTTCTGGGTATTCTTCACAGAAAGGCAATTTTGTATATGCATGTGGGATTTGGCCCTGAAAACAACTGGAATGTTTTCTGTCCTGTGACATTTGTGGTTAAACAGAACATCCTGCCTTGCACTCAGACTTCCCACAATAGCATCAGCCCCAAAAAGGCGAACACACAGCTAGACATCTCAAATTAGGTCCAAAGAGAGGGACAAATCCTGAACTACAATTTCAGAGGTAAATATATTCATGTACATGCTATGATTTTTGAAACACTGGCTTACTAAATCAGATGAATGGGCATGCTTTTTATGAACCTAGAAGCAGGGACAGTGGGAGATTAAATTTCCATGTCAGACTTGAGATGTTCAATCTCAATGGCTTTTTCAATTCACTTTTGGACTCCATCAATTGCTTCGCACACTTAACACAACACTTATAGTAGACACATTGATCCAGGTTAATTTTTGACTATCATGATGCAGGGCAGGATAACCTGCATGGCTGCCTGTCATTATTGTGGGGTTTTTTGGGGGGTGGGGGCAGCCTCCAAAAATTAATAGCTATGAGGCAAACAGAAATCTTGCAGGCAATGCTATTCTCTGCATGTATGGGAGGGAGTTTTGCTCATCATGTAACTGTTGCAGGCACAGATTTCCTGCTAGCAAATATATTTCTGGCCCATAAGAAGCCATACCAGTGTGCTGCAGTAGTTAGAGTGTTGGACTAGGACTTGGAAGATCCAGCTTCTAGTCCTCACTTGGCCTTGAAGTTCACTGAATGACTTTGGGCCAATCACTGATTCAGCTAACTACCTCTCACGGTGGTTGTGAGGATAAAATAGAGAGTAGAAGAAACTTGTAAGCTGCCTTGGGTTTCCTGCAAAAGGAAAACAACAAGGATATAAATGCAATGTAATGATATCCAAATGCTTTTTATGGGAAATGACTACCAGATTTGTCCAACAAAGGAAGCTGTCAGCCACTGGCATGCATAGTATCGGTTGATACCAGACTACCTTTTCTACTCCTTTCTCAGCACCAGCAGCCCAACATCCAGAAATTAAGCTGGCAGTGCTTCCCCATTACTTCCCCATTACTTTTCTCTTCAGGCCAGAAAAAGCTTTATCTGTAGAGTTTCTGCTTGCCAGAAAGCTATTAAATCCACAGCAGCAGAGCTAGAAAAATGGTAGCCATCTTTCTTATAACTGCTAACCAGGGCTGGTCTTATGAAGCAATTGCTTCAGGAAGCAGATTTGATCAGAATTGATATAAACTGTTAAAGTTAATATCTCATGGAAAGGGATGGCATTTTTGTCTTTTGCTCAAGGCTTTACACCAGGTGTGCCGATCCTCAGGTCTATGGACTGGTCAACCTGATGTTTCTTTCTGGCCATCTAGCATTCCTGATTATGCCCCCTTCCCCAGTCCCACTCCCTTTCCCCAACTGTTGGACATTTCTTCTATTGCACAATTTTCCCCCATTCAAAAAGGTCAAACTGACCTTCCTAAACCTTACATACTGGCAGTAAGAGGTTTAAGATACAATATTCTAGTATCTTTGGTATTTGCTGTCAATCCACCAATCCTATGACTCCAATGAGATCTCGGGAAGCTTACTGATTCCTGAATTAGTCACAGGAGACAAAAAACAGAGGCAGCAGCAATGCATTCTTCTCTAGAGGAACAGCAGTTATTGGGCTCTCTCTTTCCCTGTGGTATTATAATCTTGTACATATGTTTCTGTTTATTATTTGTATCCCTGCTCTTCATAGCACTTCCTAATGTCATCAACATTTTCTCAGACATTTATATCTCTTTGCTTATCCATATTCAATCTATTCCTTTCTTTAATGAGGCTGAAATATTAGACTAGACAGAACGAAGGAGTTTGCTGTAAAGCAAGTGTTCAGATGTAACTATATTTTTTCCATTCTAGATCATGTTGAGGTAATAATGGTGATATTAAGCACTAGTCAGTTTTAAAATTTACAGAAGTATGTAACTGAAAATGTTTTAAAAGATGCAGAAAGGTATCTTGAGCATGGGTACCAAAAGCAATTCAAGGTTAAATTATTGCAGAAGAAACTGTCCTGGATATAACACCCTGACAGATCTGGCCAAAGACTTTTTGCTGCCTGAGCCAAAAGACCAAATGGCACTCTCTTATTTCAGGCATAGATGCCAATGAGACTGGCAGCTGAATCTTACTTCAATAAGATTGAATGGGATAATACAATCTACTACACCTGAAGGTGACAGGCCAGTTTATGGTGTGCAGAACAGAGAGGGGAGATTGCCAGGGGTCCAGGAAGAATCAGCAGGGGGGTGCTAGTGCTGCCTCCCAGTGTCTTTTGTCTGAGGTGGATGCTTTACTGTGCCTAACAGAGTAGGGCCAGCCCTGTACCCAGCTGACATGAAATCTTGGATTCATTGGAAATAGCTTCTTGAAAGCATAGACTTAGTATGGTGCAGAGGTCAAAATGTCATGTTAGATACAACAGAGTTTCCATAAAGGATGTGAGGAGACATGCACAATTATTTTTAACTTTCTGTGCTTCATGTAGTCTATTTGATAGGCCACTATTCATAAAAAGTCTTGCTATACAATCACTGCTTTGGCAATTCTAGGCCTCCATAGATGCAGTATTTTAAAATCTTTTTATAGAAAAGAACAAAATGAACCCATATCACATTCAGGGCCCAAACATGATACTATAGTATCACTGTACAGGAGGAAATCCACAGTATGCATATTGGAACTTTACAAAATAAAATAGAATTGTTAATGAAAATCGGAATTTACTTGGAAAATAAAAAGAATACAATTTGATGAAGTCGTGACATTACCATTTGAGTCCTCTGATTTTCCTGTGTTCTCTTGGGATGAAACAATTTGCTATGTTCCAAGTGTCCTTGGTCTGTCCTGATTTGCGCTAGATTTTTTTAAAAATTTATTTTCATAAGAAATTTGGAGGCTTCCAAGTTCACAGGCTACTAAGCGGTGAGGATGTAGTCAATAGGGCTGTACCTTTATTCAAGTTGGTTCATTTTACTTTTCTGCTTTCTATACATGTTCCAATTTTATTTTTTAAAGTTATGGCAGGATGTATTGTGGGTTTTCCTCTGTCTTCCCACTTCCACTGCACAGCTGTGCAGCTTCTCAGCCCAACCAGTGAAGGTGCTTTAGAGAAGGAAAGGGATTTGGATAGTTGTGGTAGGCTGGGAAAAACACGCAGGCCTCACCAGCATTATGCAACTTGCCTTAAAGTGAGCTGTTATACAGAGACATAGAAACATAGAAACAGAGTGAGTCAGAAGGGGCCTCTCAGGCCATCTAGTCTGACCTCCGGCACCAGCCGGCTCTGCTCACGACATGCCCACCATGTGGACGTCCAGCCTATCCTTGAACACCCGCACCGATGGGGCCTCAACGATCTCTCGTTCTGTTACGGTGCCTGCCTGTAGGAAGTGCCTCACCATGAAAGTGGAAGTGGGGAAAATCAGCTGGGGTGGGGGTAGTGTCCTGAAGATTATTTCCCCACTCATCCCCCTTTCTCACTCCCCCTTGCAGAAAGGTGTGCCCAACCCAACAGCTCCACAGTTCCTAGCTGAGTGCTGTCATGCAGCTGATTCTCATCCCTCCTAGGAATGCACATGACAGGCTTCTCACAAGTTCATGTGTGTGAGTGTGGTAGCAGCAGGGAGATCAGCCAAGTGGCCCTGCTCCTTTCTACAGTGCTGCCCGGGTGATTGTCTGTTCAGCAGACAGAGTGGGACATCTCAGACAATTGCACAAAATGGCATCTCTGGCTAGTTGCTTGGTGGGAACTGCAATGGACTTCCTAGACAAGTGCCACTATGGTTCTTGTCTTCTCACTGTGATGTGTTCTCTGGGTTCAGACAACACAGCAAGCCACCATGGTACCAAGAACTCATAAAACAGGCTCTTGTTTTCATTAAAGACCAAATGCACCACAATGAAATACCACGAAAGGATTTGAATGACCTGACAGACCAACAATGGTAAAACAAAACAAAACAAAACCTGTACCATGGCTTGAGGTATTGTGTGAACGACCCAAATTGTTGTATTAATATCTTGCTTAGAAGTTTTTCGAATACACAATAGTTTGACTGTGTGAAAGTTGGGTTTAGTACATGATGTATTTTAGAGATCTCACTGCACATTACATTTAATCTCTGCATCTTCCAGCAATAATATAACAATAATTAGCAACAAGGTTTGGGCTGTCAGTTGCCTTTTTTAAGGGAATATTCACTGCTGTGATTCTCATGGACACTACCCCATTTCAGAGGTTGGCATTCCTGGGTAGATAGGAAGACAGAACAAATGTTCAAACTCCCACACAGAACCTCTTGAAGTAATAAACATTTTTATTCTCTACATCAAGACTCTGGCCTTGATGCCAGGATAATTTTCCTGTCACTTTTTCCAAATGTCTCCAAAAAGTGTTCTCATCAAATAAGATTTAACATGCTTCCCTGCTTGTTCAAATCAATTAACTGCATAGTTTCTGTTCAGCAAGAAATGTCTTAGCATTTGAGCATTTAGATCTCAAATCAGAAATTAGCCTGCATATCCATTATTAAAGAATGTGTCTGCAGTCTGAGGATTAAACAGAGTAAAAGTAATAAAACCTAGAATTTCAGTAGTAGCATTCTTTCAGTAGTCATAAGAGCCTGGCTGGATGAGGCTAAAGCATCCTGTTCCCAAAAGTAGCAAAACAGATGTCTCTAGAAGCCCATAAGGAAAATGTAGCTATTGTTATGAAGAAATATAGTATATTGCCTCTGAACTAGAAGTTAATTTAACCATTATGGTAAGATGGATGCAAGACCCTCATCCCAGGCTCTGTAGCAACTGGTATATGCAGGTCTACCACCTCTGCTAAAGGAGGAAGCACATGGTTGTTATAAACATTCTTTCCTTTCCTTTGGAAGAGAAAAATATCCCAAGCATGCAGAGAGTTCTTTTTAAAACTTTATTGCAATGAAGGGAACAGAGAAAAATGGTTTCCTTCCCATTTTCCACTTCAACTGAGCACATGTTCACATCCCATTTTATGCCCTGCCCCCAGCCGCTTCTCCCTCCTCCTTTCCTGTCATTGACTAGGGTATCGGGAGCTTACATTCTTTCCGCCCACCTACTCCACACTGCTCCAATACCGACCCTTCTTCCCAATCCAGTCCTGGCCCTGGTGAGCTACGATAGGTTCATTTTGTTCTGTCAAGCTTGTCAATAAACAATCAGGAACAATCAGGGGGTGGTTATGGGAAATGAACGTTATGGCGCTGGGGGTTTAACGGGTCTGCATAGAAGAAGGAGGGACAGATGGTTAACACCTGTTCCTCCTTCTGGTTATTCCCCCAGCCGAAGGGTTCCAGGTAGCCCTGTCAACCACCCCCCGGGCCTGATGGTGCTGTTGCTTAATGCCAGGTCGGTCCAAAATAAAGCAATGTTCATCCACAATTTGATCATGGATGAGAGGGCCGACCTGGCCTGTATCACAGAGACCTGGGCAGGGGATGGAGGAGATGTCGCCCTCTCACAGCTGTGCCCGCCCGGGTATCTGGTCCAGCACCGTCCACACCTGGAGGGGAGGGGACGGGGGATCGCTCTGGTTTATCGAGCTTCTACTTCCCTCTCGGGGCTTCCTGTCCTCTCGAGGCTGGGGCTGGAGTGCCTCTACTTGGTGTTGGGAGACCGAGACAGACTGGGGATTCTGTTGGTGCACCGTGCACTCTTCTGCCCAACAGACCCCCTGCCTGAGCTGACAGAGATCATCTTGGACCTGGTGTTGAGGTCTCCCAGGATGTTGGTCCTGGGGGACTTTAACCTCCATGCCGAGATGGTTCTGACCGGGGTGGCTCAGGACTTCATGGCCTCCATGATGGCCATGGGGCTGTCTCAACACGTCAGTGGCCCAACCCATGAACGTGGACACACTCTGGACCTGGTTTTCTCGACGGGGCAGGAAGAAGGTGATCTGAGGGTGAGGAACTTATGTTTGACACCCTTGTCATGGTCAGATCACTTCCTCGTGAGGTTTGAGCTTGAGAGCAGCCTTTCCCTCTGTAAGGGTATGGACCCGATTGTGCTGGTCCACCCCCAGAGTCAGATGGATCCTGATGGATTCCTGAAAGCTCTGGGGGATTTTCCGATTGATAAGGCTGGTGCTCCTGTCGATGCCTTGGTTGAACTATGGAATGGGGAGATGACCAGGGCTATTGACATGATTGCTCCTAAGCATCCTCTCCCACATGGCAGAGCCCGTTCATCTTCTTGGTACACACCTGAATGACGGGCAATGAAGTGGGTTGGGAGACATCTAGAGCATAGGTGGAGAAGATCACGGGATGAATCTGACCGAACACACTTAAGAGCCCACTCTCAGGCCTATGCTGTGGCGGTGAGGGCGGCGAAGAAGAAATTCTTCTCTGCTTCCATTGCCTCCTCACAATGCCATCTGGCGGAGCTCTTTTGGGTGGTGCAGGGGCTGGTAAATCCAGGCCCAAAGAAAGATCTGGTGCCACCCTCGAAGGCCCACTGTGATGACTTCGCCAAGCATTTTAGGGAGAAAATCGCTCAGATTCATCACGAGCTGGACTCTAGTGTGAATCAGATTCTATTGGGGAGGTGCCAATGATGCCGTCGAGTCCTCAATTGATGGATGAATTTCAGTTGTTGCAGCCTGATGATGTGGACAAGGTGCTTGGACAAATACGTCCTACCACCTGCTTACTAGACCCTTGCCCATCTTGGCTACTCAAGAATGCCAAGGACGGGATTGTGACCTAGATCCTGGAGGTGGTCAACGCCTCTTTCAGAGATGGCCAGGTACCTGCCCCTTTAAAGGAGGCGGTAGTCTGGCCAGTCCTAAAGAAGGCATCCCTGGATCCAGAGGTGGTCGCTAATTATAGACTGGTGGCCAACATTCCGTTCCTGGGCAAGGTGCTAGAGCGGGTGGTGGCGGGACAACTCCAGGCACTCTTGGATGAAACTGATTATCTGGACCCATTTCAGTCTGGCTTCAGACCCGGGTACGGTACTGAATCTGCCTTGGTCGCCCTGTACGATGACCTATGCAGGGAGAGAGACAGGGGGAGTGCGTCCCTGTTGGTTCTCCTGGACCTCTCAGCAGCTTTTGATACCATCGACCATGGTATCCTTCTGGATAGGCTAGCAGGATTGGGAGTTGGAGGCACCACTTTGCGGTGGTTCCGCTCCTATCTCAATGGCCGATTCCAGAAGGTGATACTGGGGGACTATGGCTCTGCGCCATGGCAGTTATGCCATGGAGTTCTGCAGGGGTCCATTGTGTCCCCCTTGCTATTTAACATCTACATGAAACCGCTGGGAGAGGTCATCAGGAGGTGTGGGCTGCGGCGTCATCAGTACGCTGATGATACCCAGCTCTACCTCTTGTTCTCCACCAATCCAGGTGAGGCAGTGGCTGTACTGAACCGGTGCCTGGCCGAGGTAATGGGCTGGATGAAGGCCAATAAACTGAAGCTCAGTCCAGACAAGACAGAGGTCCTGTTGGTGGGTGGTTCGGGCTTCGGGGTGGGGGACTTGGGCCTTGTCCTAAATGGGGTTGCAGTCCCTCTGAGGGACAGGGTTCGCAGCTTGGGAGTGCTCCTCGACCCTGAGCTGTTGTTAGAAACTCAGGTGACGGCAGTAGCGAGGAGCGCTTTCCTTCAGCTTCGGCTGATCCATCAGCTGCATCCCTATCTGGAGAACGACTGCCTGGCGACAGTGACCCATACATTGATAACTTCCCAACTAGATTTCTGTAACGTGCTCTACGTGGGGCTACCCTTGAAGACGGTCCAGATACTTCAATTGGTGCAAAATAGAGCTGCCAGGTTGCTGATGGGGACTGGGTGTTGTTCTCATATAACCCCAGTTCTCCGTCAGCTTCACTGGCTCCCTATTGAAGTCCAGGCCCAATTCAAGGTGTTGGTTATGACCCATAAAGCCCTTAACGGCTTGGGACCTGGTTATCTAAAGGAACGTCTGCATCCATATATGCCCGCCCGCCCCCTACGATCGGCAGTGGATGCTCTTCTCCGGGAACGCTCCATGAAGGATATTAGGAGGGTGAGTATCTGGAGGAGGGTCTTTTCTGCGGTGGCGCCCCACCTATGGAATGCGCTCCCCAGAGAGGTCCACCTGGTGCCATCATTATTTGCTTTTTGGTGCCAGGTGAATACCTTTTTATTTAAAAGTTATTCTAACTGTTAATTTATTATTATTGTATGTATAGATTTTAATATATATAGCTGAGAGGGTACCAGTTTTTAAATTATTGATTGTATTTTTATGTTTATTTTATGAATGTTGTGAGCTGCCCTGAGGCTTTGTTGCAATGGGGGCAGCATAGAAATGTTTTAAATAAATAAACTCATTGAGTCAGTATTTGGCCAAGCCATTTAGTCAGTATATGCCTGTTTTCTCACACTTTGTGCTATCTGATCTTAGCTCCCCCGCCCCTTTAAGTTAAGTAATTTTCTTTGTTACCTTTTCAAGCTTCCCACTACCTTGTTT